>NC_041402.2:157148844-157518844 GCF_900747795.2 Erpetoichthys calabaricus | reverse complement strand
TATCAATCCATCCATTTTAAATCCACTTATCTAGTTCTGCTTTTATATTTTTATTAAGGTATATATACTAAGGTGTATGGAGCCAAAAGCCTGTCACAACACAGTTTTCTTCTTCATGGTATTATTTATTTTCATTGGACTATCCATCTATCCACCAAACATCCATTAGTGCTGGATCAGTACTAAAATTTAGAGTTTGGTGTCAACACCAGTTATCAGACCTCGGTATTGAAGCTGGTAATGAAGCAAATAACGGATAACTCCCACTCCCATCTCCACCCCCTGTCCTACTCAAGCCTCCCCAGAATGCCATTCAATTGTGTTTTTCCCTGTGGCGCTTTCCAGGTCAGTTGAAGAGCTTGGGTTTGTGTGGGATTAGTGGTCCCCATGGAGACTTCAGCACATCTAAGGTTGGGTACCCTATGAGGTCTTCAGCATGTCAAAGAGCCACAGCTGGGGTTTGTGTCCTGTGGAGTCTACAGTGGAAGAATGAAGTGCTGAGCACAAGATTTTTGAAAACAACCATTTACTTCCAATACTGGACTGCTGGTACCTTACCATTTTAGAAATTAGGTTTTTTGGCAGTTTTTCTATAATGGCATACCATGCAGCCCTACTCTCCACTCATCCACTTTCTAACCCACTTATCCACTTTTTATGCATTTTACTTCCTAAGCCTAATCAAATATGTATTTTTCTTTAGTGTATCATTCATTTTCTTATATTTATTTGTGTAACCATCCACATTCTTACGCCCAAACGTTTTCTAGCCCAATATCCAGCTTGCTTTTTAAGCATTGTATATTAAATAGGATATAATAACAGCCCTTTACAAGATCTTAAACTGCACGACCCTCATCAAACACACTAGCAAGTCCCGTGTTCTTTATTTTTCTTTCACTTGTGTAGATTGTACTCTTAGCTATTTCCCATGGTGCTGGCTGCAGCGGGCTGGCATCACTCAGTGGCACGTTACAGAACTCTCCAAGCTCTTGGCTAATAAAGGATTTCTGACAACCTGTACTGACAATGCAAGCTGATAAGTGTCTATAGCAGGACACTAAAACTCATTTCAGGAGCTGGCTCCCATTCCCAGATGAAATAAAAGAAATAAATGCATTCCTTTATCTAAGATACAGCAGCATGACAATTTCAAAAGTGCAATGTGTGTTGTCAGTGCTCTAAAGAATTCCTGTGCATCAGATGTTGGGGAGCATGGTGGTGTATTGGTGAGCTCAAATTCCACCTCACACACAGTTTATGAGGAGTTTGCATGTTCTTCCTATATCTGTGTGTGTGTTTTCCTCTCAAAACAAAGATGTGAACGTTAGGTGATTTGAACATATTAAATTGACTCGGTGTGAGTAAGTGCTCCACGTTAAGATGTGTAACCCAAACCAGAGCCGACTACCAATAACCCTGAACTAGAGAAGTGTATTTGATGATTGGATATTATCTATCAATCAATTTTCTGAAGTTCCTTCGTTCAATTCAAGGTATAATAATAACAAAAAAAAAATCAGAATGATGATCATGACTATAACAGTACTCTCAACCCTGTAATTGATTTGATGGGCACAGAAAATGGAGGGATAGTAAACAATAATGATCCTTTCAGTATGAGCTGGAGCACTCCCAACTGTTACAAATACATAACCTCAATCAAATGTTCAATTTATTACGTTTCTCTAGTGTTGTGTATGTCACTCGGCAGTGGGTTTCAAAATATCCCACTGTTGATTAAACCTGATGTTTTAAAAGAAGTGTGAAGGCACTTTTTTATCTGTTGTCAAGGAAACAGAAAGAAAGAGAATCCATCAGAGTAGAATTAACCGTTGACAGTGCTCGATAGTTAAAATGTCGGCCGTAATAAGGAGCACAGCAGACCGTGTGCATTCTTGTTGGCTGAAGCGGTCACGGTATGGAAAGTACACAGGGAGCGGCACTGCTGACGTCAGAATGATAGGACAGCAGATACCATAAGACATTTTGGTGGCTTGTTGTTTTTAAAAAAAAAACAACCATTCAGTTCCTTTACTTATGTGTATATCCTTGAATACATTTATGTTTTACTTTAAATTGATTTTGGTGTCAGTTTATAAGCAGCAGGGTGGCACAGTGGTTAGCACAGCTGCCTCACAAATTCATTATCTCAGATCTGAATCCCAGGATTTTTCTGAGTGGTATTTGCACTTTCTCACTGGGTCTCTGTGGCCCCCCCTTTACTTCCCACATTCTCAATGACGTGCACAATAGGTTAACTGGAGATTGTGAATTGTTCCCTCAGAGGACTTTAAAGGACACCAACATGTTTTTCACTTGATTAATTTTATTTAGACATGAAATAACATAAAAGATGACAAATGAGAGGAGACCATTCAGTTCATTAACCTTCTTTGGCTACCTTATAGCTAAGTTGGTGTAATATGCCTCCCAGATATTTTTAAACACTCTCAAGGTTTCCAGCTTCATCATGACATAACTTTTTGTGTAAAAGAAGAGCTTCCTGGCCCCAGAATGAAATCCCCTTAATGTCCATTATGTGTCCTCAAGTACATGACTGAATGTTTAATAAAAAGAATTCTGCTACATGGAGGCATGATTAAGCCATGTTAGAACGACGGCCACACGGTAAGGAGATTTGGTTTCACGTACCAGGAACACTGCATGGAGTCTGCATGTTCTCCCTGTGTTCATATGTGTGTTCTCTCAGGGCTCCAGTTTCCTCCCTTAGTCCAAAATGGCAATGCTAAACCAGCCCTAGTGTGTGTGGACGTGCAGATTCTGCGATGGGCTGGCACCCTGTCCAGGGATTGGTGCTGCCTTGTGCCCACTCCTAGCTGGGATTGTTTCTAACTGTGACACAACACTGCTCTGGATAACCAGATTTGGAAGATGTATGGATGGAAAGAACTGATGCTTTAAAAATTTTAAAGGCCTGACAAAAAAATGATAACAATAATGAGCTGGAACGTAAAAAGTATAAAAAAACAAGAAGCAAAACACACTCAGTTTACACAACACAACATTCTCAAATCTGCCTAATCCAGATCAAGGTCATAGGCTTCTGAGACTGTCCCAGGCACATTAGGCACAAGGCAGAAATCAGCCAAGACATCCATTCATTTCAGGGTCCATTCACACAGGACCAATACTGAATCTAATTATTAATGAGTCCATGCCTCTTTGAAGGGAGGAATGGCTTGCACCTCCACACTTTATTAATCAACTTTGTATGGGTGGCTGGTTTGAGTTGGAGTTCAAAAAAGGAACCCATTCTTCAATTTTCAGCACCCCCACTCAGAAATAAACCTACAAATGTGAACTACAGTCAAAAACAGTGTGTTTTGAGAAGTGGGGGGTCCTTTCCAATATGCAGTGTAGCGCTTTAAAATTCTATCTAATACTCAAATGTGGATTCTGCTGACCAATCTCCCTTTTAAATAACAGTGTTAACATCCTGGCTAATGATTTAGTAAAAAGAATAGGGAAACCTGAACATGAAACTAGATTTATCAAAGGCATCAAATATGCATTGATTGTATAATGCAATAATTTCCCTAAGATATCTGAGTCTTTTGACGTTATGCTATCTTTGGACATGAAATAAAGCCTCTGATAGAGATGAACAAGGATATTTTAGTGTACAAATTTCGGTTCATCTCCAATATGTGTATTAATTAAATATTTCAGACTAGAAGATTTGGTTTGTATAAATAATATAAATTCTGATTCGTTCAAATAGCATTTCCATTATGACCCCTTATATTTTACTCACTGGCTGACAATAGCACTGACCTGTTGCAAAAAACTTTAATTTTTTGTATTCCGGTGCTGTCAGTCAGTCTAGTGGTGATGGAGGTAAATGAGGACTCTGTGCCTTTTACTATCCCTCATAGCTTGAAGATCTCAGAGGACCAAAGAGATGATTGATGACCCTCAAACACACAAGAAGCAGCCGCTCGGAATGAAACAGACTGAGAATCTTAGCTTCAATGGCCCTCTCTCTCTCTCTCTCTCTCTTTCTCTGTCGACTTACTGTACTGTACTTCACTTCTGAGTGGTAGGTGATGACAGCTATACACCACAATGCTAAACATATCATCTTTTACAAATTATGCTGACACAAATAAATGGAATTGTGGCTAAAGAAGATGACAAGGTGGCTGGCTCAAATATCCCAATACCCCCCCTTTGTGTCACTTACAGTTTATAATGTGTAAACAAAAGTTACTTCATTTACTGAATTTTGTTGTAAGCACAATCATGAAGTGCTTTCCAGTACTGTTCATGGAATGTAGGTGACTTAGGATAACTTCAAGGCAAACAACAGACTATTTTTTGTGTTATCCAGCTCAGGGTTATGAGGGCTAAATTCTTTTCCGGTCAATACAGGCTGTAATGGGGAAAACACCCCTGGAAGGGTCTATTGTAGGACATGCTCACACACATAGCCATAGTCACACTCACCTGGAGCTAATTTAGTCACCGATGGCAATGCAACTTTCAACTCTGTGGGATCTGAAAGGTAAATAGAATGGGTGGAGAACCCTCATGGACACAGAAGGAGCATTCAGACATTACATGGACAAAGACAGGACAGGGAGCTGCGAGACAGCAGAATTTATCACTGGATTGTTTGCCATCCTTTATATCTATATAAGAGGTTTTCTCTTAATGTCAGTTTAGAATGAAAAGAGTAAATGATTTCAATCATTTGTTATCACTGCGGTTCTGACATACACACTAAAACTACACACATTGTTACATGATGAAGTATGTATGTTAAAAATAAGCCCTGCTAATTTGTACCACATACACTTAAGATATTTGGACTGATATGCTGTTTGTTTTTGAATCACTGCAGCTTCTTATGGCTTTCTAGGTATTTTCACAATATGTACTTTGGAAGTTCAAACCCCCTGTTGCGCAATTACAGTATACCTAATATTATCCATTTATTTACATTAAATCTCATTCACCACATCTATGCTCAATTTGTAATCTTTTCTAGGACTATCTGCATTATTTAACTGCATCTGGGGTATAGCTCCTTTCAATTTAATTTAGCATCATTAATTTATGTGAATCACAAAAGAACAATAGTTCCAGCTCTGATTCCTTTGGGTCGCTAGGATTTTCATGTTAGAAAAGGATCCTAATACTAAAATGTATCAGCGAATATGCTGTATCATAAGAATGATAGCTGCAGATAGACAGTAAAGACACTCTATCAAAGACGGACGGACAGACGGACAGACAGTTCATTTTTAAAATAATCACCATGATACATATAAACTTCAATATATACAATTAACATACCATATATACTCACATTTAAGTTCTCCCATGGATAAGTTGGGGCTTGATTTTACTGTATAACTTCTGGCAATTTATAATGTTGGTTGTATAAGTCGAATGCAGAAAACTCACACTATTGATCCAAGAGATTATGATATGCTAACGCCCACCTGAGACAGTAACCACAGAGCACACTGCCTTTTTTTTCTATGTATTGTGCCTACATGACCACACGGTAATACCTGAACTATTCCGAAGCGACGTTTGCACTGTTTTGTGTTTTTCGTATCTCACACCCTTATACATCTTTATTGTAAGAGCATCCCTTATCTACGATGGAGCGTTCAATCAGAAGAAAATATGAAGCTGGTTTTAAATTAAAAGTCGTTGAAGTAGCAAAAGAAATCGGCAACTGCGCTGCTGCAACAAAATTCAATGTGTCTGAGAAACTGATGCGAGATTGGAGGAGGCAAGAAGATGTAAAAAAATAAATAAATAAATTAAAGTGTCATATTTTTGAATAGGTGTATAAGTCGGGGTCTGATTTTTTGATGGATTCAGGTTTCAAGACCAGACTTATATGCGTGCATATACTGTAATTCTTCATGATTTATAAATGAAAAATATATTTCCATTCTAATGGAAGACAAGGATGGACTGGCTTCCTGAATGGGAATGCTGGACCCTTTGCCTTGCTTGAAGTCCCATGTACTGAATGGAGGCTCAAAGTCCCGATTGGTATGGTATGTATGTGTTAATTTAATCAGTAGTAAAAAAGAAAAAGAAAAACAGCTGGGATATGTATTGAAATGTCTATCATTTTTGTAAATGAATTCAAAACTGGAAAATGAAATATAAAGAAAAATGTGCACTGACTACTTCTCATCTCCAAAGGGTACAATGAATACTGATAAAAACAAATCTGTACTTCAGAATAGTAGACTGGAAGTTCTACAGAAACCTCCAAAGAAAATAACTCTTTAATTTATAACCTCTATACTTTTCAGCCTCCTCTTTTCTTTTGTTTTCACTTCGCACCGTTGGACATATTTGGGTTATATTTAGGAGGGGTATAACATTTGGCTCATCATGTTGTATATTAATGGATCCGTTTTCAGGGATTTCCAGGCTGATACCCTGTGGCTCCCTGTTCCCTCTACTAAAACAGATAGCAAAATGGACACAGGTGTCAAAAAGGGAAGAGTGATTAAAACTGTGTTAATGAAGTTTGGGTTGCCAGGTTACTTTTGTAGCAGCAAGGGTTGTGTGCCAGTAGTTGGAATGTTGTGGAAAAAAAATGAATGCCACTTCCCTTAGTATATATTCAGATTGACTTTATTTCATATTGTGGTTATTTACTTATTGTGGACGTAAGCCATCAACCACTGCTACACCTTATTCTACAGACTCACTGACACTTGGTGTGTGAGGACAACAATGTTACTTTAAGAATTAATGGCTGTCTGTAATCTGGACTGTGCCCACTACTCACCTCCTGCAGTTAATCACATGACAACTACTATATTTAGTACTTCATTTGTGACAATTACCATATTGGCACTTACAACATTACCATTTAAAATCAGTCCAATTTAACCATTATTGATTGTTGACATTTAATATTACAGCATAATAGCCCAGGGTTTAACATTAAGGGAAATCTGTTAACTAAGAGAACTGATAGTAAACACGTGTTTTGGTCAAAGACATACTTAAGAACAAAACATCTAATTCTATTAATATAGAAACATAATTTAAACTAATAGCTGAAGGTGGCAATACAGAACAAATAATTAATATTTTGGCCAAAGCAATATAGGAAATAGCCTAACAGAGTAAACAATTGGGCATAACAGAGATGGAGTGTTTTATGCAAAGAGTAACTGTGAGTGTGTAGTTTGTGAATTGGAAAGCACTGATATAAACAAAAGAATCCAGCTGGTGACAGAAGATTTTTAAAACCGTTAATAAGCTTGGGTATAACGCTTGCATTTAAATGTATCCCTGAAAAAGGACCAGCAAGGTGCATTAATGAGAATAGTGATGATGTGTGTCGGTGGGAGGATTGACACCTACTGTTAACATGTACTGTATACTGCCTGTCTTTAATAGAAAACATTGTTGGGAACACAGTAGAGACCACATCTCAATATAAATTCGGGCGACTTTGTGGATGTAAGCATTGGTGTTTGTATAAGGACTCTATCTCTAGTCACTGTCTTACACACATGATTGGCAACATAAACTAGTAACAGCTGAAGTATCTGAAGTCACCACTTGCACTGTCTGTGACACCACCAACGGTGCTATTACACAAAGTACAGCGTTTTACAAACTAATATAGGTAATATTTATTGGACATTTCTGAGATTTATAAAAGAGAAAAATGTAATTAATACTGCTATCATGCACAATGATTATACAGTTAGAAGCAGACAGGGTTGAAATAGAAAAAGAGTTAGGGTGACAAGTATCAACTTATGTTAATTTAACTGTGTGGACTAACCACTGTTACGTTTTTTACAAGTTCTCCCAAAACTGTCCAAGCAACAAAGAGAATTTTTTTAGCTCTGGGAATAACCCCAGTTATTCCTTAACGGTAATTACCTTGTCTATAGATAAAATGTTTATCTGGTTTTGTGGTGTGGAACTTGCTATTTCGGCCTATGTTAGCTGTTCACTCCAGACTTCCACAGCCACCCCGTTACACAAGGAAAGAGGCAACAGAGATCCAAGATAAAAACACATTTAATATCAAACCACTGTTCTTTAACAATGATTAAAATTACATTTCTAGATATTAACAGGATTTGCTCATAACAGCAACTGGTATTCATATTATGGTTGTCTTTATGTCAAGAAGTTTGAGGTATATTTAATGAAATCTTTTCTTGAACTAAGACTTAAGATAAATACAGTGACCTTTATGATGAAATTAAACTTAGTTAAAAATTTAGTTAGTTGTTCTGAGAGAACAAAGGGGAGAAACTGTAAGATAAATATTTCTTTGAAACTGTTTAACTATGACATGCTGAAATTTGTACCAGCACATTCAAATTAGAAAATGAGATAATATTTAAATTCAACTTTATATTTTGTTCTCTAATTTTTTTAACCAAATATCAACCCACAACTCACACAATTTTGTGACTTTACATAATACTTAATACAGAGGTAGGTTTCTGGACTATACCATTTATCTGTATGCTGATTAGTGTGCTTGAATTGCTTCAAGGTCATTATACGAGGAACGTTCAAAAAGTTTCCACACTTTTATATTTTCGTTGGAAACGGTGAAGGCGGGAGGAGTAGTAATTGGTCGTGTCTGAGAGTGTCATGTGACTAGTTCTGTCTGCCCTTGCAGTTTAGTATAAGAGTTGTCACCCGTGTGGTGAAAACGGCTGCGAAACTTATAAATTGCACCAAAGAGGAACAGCATTCTGTCATACCCTTTTTGTGGGCAGAAGGTGTGGTGGGAGCTGAGGATTAAGTACTCCCTCGTAGAGTCATCTATGAGTGAATTGAAATATTCAGAAATGTCCGTACTAGTGTGACAGATGCAGAATGCTCTGAACGCTCAAAAAAGCTTTAAGGGGAAGAAGAGTTTCATGTGATGATAATGTGAAAGCAGCGGCGCATTAGTGGCTACATGCTCAACCAAAAACATTGTTTGCTGATGGCATTAAAACATTGGTACGACGTTGGGGAAATTGCATCGCAAAGGAAGGTGACTATATAGAAAAGTAATGTAAATTTGTTTTTAAAATTCTTAATAAATAGATTTTTAAAAAAGTGCGGAAAATTTTTGAACAACCCTAGTATGTAAATTGACCTAGCTAATAGATAGATTTCTGTAGCCTGCTGTGATGTTTTGAACAAGGCATGTGGGGGATATCTGTCTGAAGTTTATTTATAGGGATGGATCAAGACTTCTTTTTATTTACTAAGCATTTTCTGAAACAGCTACCTATCATGGCTGTATATTCCCCAAATTGTGCAAGCTGGCAGTGCTCTTTAACTGCATCTCCAAGCACATCCAAGGGGTAACCAGTGTGGCGAATCAGCATCGACACCGAAAGACACACAATGTCCAAAAAGCACACATTTTTAATTTTCCTGCTTCTTTTACAGCACACGCACATAAGCACCACAATAATGCTCACAGTCCTTTCCTCCCTCTCTTCTTTTTCTCTATTCTTCTCTGCCACCTCCACTCCTCTCCCGCAAGCTGTGTCCTCTGCCTCCCGACTCCGGCTCCCCGAATGGAGTGAGTCAGCCCCTTTTATGTTGCACCCGGATGTGCTTCAGGTGCACCTTGATGATTTTCCTGCTGCACTTCCTGGTGTGGCGGAAGTGCTGCAGTCCAGGGTTCCGGAATCATCCAGGCGCCCCCTGGTGGTGGCTACAGTCCCCAACAGGGTTGAGCTTCCAAGCTCCAAGTCCGTGGCCTAGATGCAATCCAGGGGTGCTGCCCTCTTGCGTCCCGGGAGAGATTTTGCACCTCTCCCGGTCCTTCCCTTCTTTAGGCGTCCCGGTGGGGCAAGGTCCCCGGTCGTCTGCCACACCAGGGACTTATAAACCCAATGTGCAGCCCTTCTGACTGCTTTTGGTGCTGCTAGAGGGAGTTGCCAAGATTAGATTTTCTGATTTTGAGCACACTTTCGTGTGACCTGGAAGTGCTGTCGCAGTGCAATGCTGTGACATTGGATGTACTCTAATGCACAGCATAAAAGGAGCTGCTTCACCTCATTCGGGGAGCTGGAGTTGAGTGTGGAGGAAGGACAAAGCTTCTTGGGGAGGAGTAGAGGAGAAAGCAAAGTGAATAGATAACTGTGGAGAAAAAGCTGTTGTAAAAAGCACTACCTACCTACCTACCTACCTACCTACCTACCTACCTACCTACCTACCTACCTACCTACCTACCTACCTACCTACCTATCCCAGATCCTGAGGAGTGACTGTGACTGGTAATTTCCCTGACAGGTGACACAAAACTATCCTTTGGATTCTTGGTGGCCTTCAATGAAATATTTATGCATCTGATAAACACAGTAGCAACTTCTCCATGTAAATGTTAATTAACCCGCTTTCATAGACGCCTACTGTGTGTATACGTTAACTACTTGCCGAGCTGCTAAAGTGCCGAAAGCCAGCCAGTTTGGAAGAGGAATGGCATGTCATTACGCTGTCCAGCTTTTCTGAAGCTGTTCTTGGTTCTTTGCCTTGAATAAGTGTGTTTGGCTGCGGAATTGCAAATTATTTAATCAGTGGAGTAGAAGATTTATGGGGCAAGTGGGGCTTTTTTTCTTCATAACAGTTTCTATTTTTAGGCTCTATTCTATTGCACTTTTTAAAAATTTAAATATGACCGGGTGTCTTTGGATAGCATATGCATTCTTTCAGAACTGCAAGATGAGAGGTGAGCTTTCAGTCTGCTTTCACTGCTTTATGATGTTTAAAATAACTGTGCTCTTCTAAATGTTAGATTTAAAATAAAAGCAAGTGAACAGTCAGTACTTAATTGTCAACATTAAATAATGCTTTCCTATGTATGAATGTGTAAAACACCTTGTAATAAAATGTACTGTGAAAGGTTCCATCTCTGAATTGCCTCAGTATGAGTGAGGCTGGATGTATGCATAAGTATGCCCTGCAATAGACTGGCACTCAGTGACCATGAACTGAATACACAGGTTACAAAAATAAATGGATGAAGGGGCTATATAAAAATTGCTTATTAGTTTGACTTTTTCCTTTTTTTCTTTTAAGTAAATCACTCAAACCAGTTACTAATGAAAGATATAATGGTAGTAAATATTCCACCACCCATTACTCATAGTAAATTACATTTGGCTTCACCACCTTGCCGAGCAGAACTGTCCCTGCTGTATCACCACCACCAAAGGACACAGAGCACGTTTGGACTAACTTTCTTACTGAGCCATGAAAACTTAAATATTGAACAAACAGTAAGATTTTCAACATGAACAAATGAACAACACGGTAAAGCAGAGTTTTATAGATAGATAGATAGATAGATAGATAGATAGATAGATAGATAGATAGATAGATAGATAGATAGATAGATAGATAGATAGATAGATAGATAGATAGATAGATAGATACTTTATTAATCTCAAGGGGAAATTCACATACTCCAGCAGTAGCATACTGATAAAGAAATTATATAAATTAAAGAGTGATAAAAAATGCAGGTAAAACAGACATTAACTTTGTATAATGTTAACGTTTACCCATCACTCCCCTGGGGTGGGATTCAAGAGTCGCATAGTGTGGGGGAGGAATGGAACGATCTTCCCAGTCTGTCAGTGGAGCAGGACAGTGACAGCGTGCCTGCTGCTAAAATGTCCAGCTACTATACTAACTGGAAAAGCAGATGGCATCGGAAATGCAGTGCCCATAAAAAGTGTTCACCCCCTTTGACTTTTTCACATTTTATTATTATACAACATTTAATAAGAATGGATTTAATTTGCCTTTTTTATGACACCTACTGAAAAAGATGCAGATGTCAAAATGAAAAAAGATCTCTTCAAAGTGGTTTAAAATTCACTGCAAATATAAAACACAAAATAACTGATTGATAAGTATTCACATACATAAGTATTCAAGTCAGTATTTAGTAGATGCACCTTTGGCAGCCATAACTGTCTGTGCACAGGTCTCTCTCTATCAGCTTTGCACATCAGAAGACTGCAGTTTTTCCCCATTTCTCTTTGCAAAACTGCTCAAGCTCTGTCAGGTTGCATTGGAGATCATGAGTGAGCAGCCTATTTCAAGTCCAGCCAGTTGGTTTGAAATCCAGACTCTGACCTGACTACTCCAGCACATTAACATTGGTGTTTTTAAGTTGTTCCTGTGTAGCTTTAGCTATATGCTTGGGGTCTTTGCCTTGATGAAAAACACATTGTCTCAGAAGATGCAGATTTCTTGCAGACTACACCAGACTTCACTCCTGGATCTCCTTGTATTTTTCTGCATTAATTTTATCCTCCAGCCTCACAAGCCTTCCAGGGCCTTCTGCAGAAAAGCATCCCAACAGCATGATACTGCTGCTGCCATCACAGTAGGGATGGCATGTTTTTGTTAATTTGTAGAGTTTGGCTTACATGACATTTGGTGTGATTGCTAAAAAGCTCAATTTTGGTCTCATCAGACCACCTAATCTTCTTGCAGCAGACTTCAAACTCTCTCTTATGCCTTCTGGCAAACTCTGTGTGTGTGTTTTTGTTGTTTTTTTTTTTTTTTAACAGTGGTTTTCAGCTGTCACTGTTGAAGCAACTGGGCAACAGTGGCTGTATGTCCTGTATAGTCTCTCTAATCTTGGGACACTGTAGCGTGTATTTCCTTCATAGGTTTCATAGGTCTCTTGGTGGACTCCTTCACTTTTCTTCATCTTTCATGATCATATGCTGCAGGCATATTTACAGCTATGCCATCCTCTTTCTACTTCTTCATGATTGATTAACTGGATTCCAAGGGATGTTCACTGACATGGATATTTTCTTGTCTTCAATCACCTAATCATCAAGTTGCTTGGAGTGTTCTTTTGTCTTCACTGTGTAGGCCACCATACTGACTAAACACAAGTTGGAACCTTGCAAATAAGGGGCATTTATACTATAATCAATTGAAAGCCCAGACAAGTGATCTGCATTGAATAATTCTGTGATTCCTAAAACAAATTAGAGTGACATATTAAAGGGATTGAATATTGTGTTTTATATTTGTCATTATTTTTTGCAGTTTTTCAGCATTGGTCATCATAGACGCTTGTCATATCAATAACTTTGTTATCTCTGTTCTGCATGAAAACATAAAAATTTTTTTTTGGTCTTCACTACAAAGTACATGGGGTAAGAAATATATTAAACAAATATTTTTGGGTAGAGTATTCCTTTAATGTGGTAGGCTTTTGCCCTGGCCTGGGATTTGTTCCTGCCTTGCACCCTGTGTTGGCTGGGATTGGCTCCAGCAGACCCCCGTGAAGGGGCGGCACGGTGGCGCAGTGGGTAGCGCTGCTGCCTCGCAGTTGGGAGATCTGGGGACCTGGGTTCGATTCCTGGGTCCTCCCTGCGTGGAGTTTGCATGTTCTCCCCGTGTCTGCGTGGGTTTCCTCCGGGCGCTCCGGTTTCCTCCCACATTCCAAAGACATGCTGGTTAGGTGGATTGGCGATTCTAAATTGGCCCTAGTGTGTGCTTGGTGTGTGGGTGTGTTTGTGTGTGTCCTGCGGTGGGTTGGCACCCTGCCCAGGATTGTTTCCTGCCTTGTGCCCTGTGTTGGCTGGGATTGGCTCCAGCAGACCCCCGTGACCCTGTGTTCGGATTCAGCGGGTTGGAAAATGGATGGATGGAGACCCCCGTGACCCTGTGTTGGGATATAGTGGGTTGGATAATGGATGGATGGATGGTATTCTCTTAACATAACATGTCTATTGCATTTGGAAGAAAAACTGAAGTCCTCACTAACACCGGGAGAACATGCAGACTCCACACAGACAATTACTGGAAACAGGCCACTTTGCAGAGATCTGTTTTCACTTTGACTAAAGAGTCTTTCTGCTGATCAGTGACAAAAAAGCTAAATTAAATCCTGTGTTATTCAGTACTTTATAACAATAAAAATCTGAAAACTTCCAAGGGGTGAATATTTTTTATAAGCATTATAAGCAGCTTATGCAGCAGGTCACTCTATCAAAGCCACAGCTAATCGTCTTTTAGTTTTGTCTGTGAGGCTGAGGCCAACCTAAAACAACAAACTGAATAAACAATGCCCAAGTCACAGTCCTGCTCAGTTTGGGACTGGGATTTGACACAGAGCTAAAATCTGAAATAATGACCAGTCTGTAATTGAAAATGAACAGACATGACACGGCCTAGACTCTGTGAGGAAAATCAAGAATAAAGAAAGTGTAATGACAACTCCTCACAAATATTTAACACTCATCTTCCTTTGAATCATCTCACATTACAACATATTAGAAGAGTAATGTTCAGAAAAAATCAATACTGCTTTCAGAATAAATCTGCTATTAAATATGTACAAGGGAGAGCTAGGGGCAGAGAGAGGGAGACGATTGCTCGCTTGGAGATGGGACTTTATAGACATTAGGTGAAACAGACAGCAGTAATGCAATATTAAGAAGTGTCTCACATGAGTAATGAAGAAGGAAGCACTTGAGGTGAGGATGTGACTTGAGCAGGAAGATTAAACTGGAAAATAGGCACTTTAGGCTTTTTTTATATACAACAACAAAGACCGGCATTATTCCAAAACGGTTCATGTCTGGGTGGCGCTCACTTTCTCAAACACTCCTAAATGAGTATGTGAGGTGCCTTCAACGGTACCAATAAGGTCCTTTATTTTTTTCTTTCAGCTCTATATTTTTTTCATTGGGCATTAAATACACATTGTTCTTTTAGTTTTGTGACAATGCAGTGATTACCTCACAATAAAATTCTTTATACAGAAGAAATATTTATTAGTATTATTACTAATCATAACCTAAACATAAGCAACAATATAACAAAACATTCTTTAACTTGCTTAACCCAGTTAGAGGTTATGAGGAGCTGGAGGCTATACAAAGAGAACTGAGTACAAAGAAAAAACTGACCTAGCACAGAACGCCAGTCCATCGCAGGGTGCACACACACACACACACACACACACACACTCACTCATCCACATTCACAATATAATCCATCCATCCGTCTCCTAAACCTAATTTATCCTGAACAGGGTTACATGGAAGTCAGTCAGTCAGTCATTATCCAACCTGCTATATCCTAACATAGGGTCAAGGGGGTCTGCTGGAGCCAATCCCAGCCAGCACAGGATGGAAGGCAGGAACAAACCCCAGGCAGGGTGCCAGCCCACCACAGGACACACACACACACGAAGCACACACTAGGGACATTTTAGGATCCTCAATGCACCTAACCTGCATGGACTGTGGGAGGAAACTGGAGCACCCGGAGGAAACCCACGCAGACATGGGGAGAACATGCAAACTCCACGCAGGGAGGACCCAGGAAGCGAACCCAGGTCTCCTTACTGCGAGGCAGCAGCGCTACCACTACGCCACCGTGCTGCCCCTAAATGGAAGTCACAATCTAATATACTATAATATTATCAGAAGTTATGTTGTCAAGTGTGCAGAGTGCAGTAAATTTCTTACTTGCATGTTCCACCAACATACAACACTTTGCCATCCTCCAGAGCCATTATAAATAAGATAAATATCACTTACAACATTTGCCCAATAATTAACCTGACTTCATTTATGGCATTCGATCCAATCACTGAAAATGTCCAAACATTCTTGCAATTTCTAGGCCTGCAGCTCTCTAAAATAATATGCTCATATATAATGCAATGGACCAGTATTCTGTCAAGGAATGATTCCTGCTTTGCACCAAATGCTGCCAAGATGCCCTCTGGCATCTCATGTCAATTATCAGTATTAGCTGGAGTAAAAAATATAATCTTGTATATAAACCTCTACATGTGGAAGTGTGTGTGTGTGTCTGTTCCGGCCCGGAAGTGAGAGGTGGAGTCAGAGTAAGGGCGAGGCCAGCACGTCGGCAAAACGAAATATAATATAATATAATATAATATAATATAATATAATATAATATAATATAATATAATATAATATAATATAATATAATATAATATAATATAATATAATATAATATAGGGATGTAAGCATAAAATCAGGATAACCAGAGAGAATGGAGAGAATGTGCAAACACCACATGTACAATGGCACAGTGAAAGATTTGAAATCAACAACAACAAGGAATGCCTCAATGAAAGAAATGTTGGGAAAGGTAATTCAGCAAGAGACCCCAATCCAGGTAGACTGGGTGTGCAATGGGTGTCAAAAAATGGGGTAAATATAACACATAAGACAGAATACAAGTTAATCCTCTTCATAATGCTAGATGGCTAATCTATCATCACCACCTTAGAAATACAATATAATAGTAGAAATGAATTTCTTCTTGCATGGCGCTCCTCATCAAGTGAAAGAAAGAGTAATATAATATAATACTAGCCATGTGCGCCCAACTACGTTGCGTGTGTTAAAGTTGTCTGTAAAGGGCTCCCTGTTTAAACGCGGCTGCCAGTCGTGAACTGGGCCCTTCGTCGCACAGCATTATGATTTTTTATAAGGGAAACAAAATTACAAAACAAAACCCTTGGACATTGATTTGATAGGAACAGCCTACTCGGAATCACTGTCCGAATAGTAATTATGTGGTGGTGGAGGAGCATTTCTGCTTCTCTCCGTTCACAGTCCGTCTCGTTTTCATGACGCTGTCGTTTCCTCTCATGATCTCTTCTCAACCTTTCTCCAATCTCACAGGTTGCTTTGTGGCAATCCAAAGAGTAAGGAAGAACCAATGCTTCTTTCTTGAACTCCAAACGCCGACTGATGCAAAATCACAGAAGTGTGTCGAACTTATATACTCTGACTGCTGACTCCAAGAAGTGGGTGAACATTCGATTTGGACGAAGTGCTGCCAACGACGGTCGATAGAAACACAAAAAACACAATAATATAATACATATGAAGGTTGGTGCTTTTGCCTTACAGGTACAGGTACTGTATATATGATTTATCTCAAGTGAATTTTGCTCTGTGTGTGCAATACGTTTGTGCAAGGTGTGTGGGTAGGAGGTTACATTGTCCTATAGATCTTTCTAACACACTAGTGTGTGAGTGTGTGTCTGCGCTGTGCATGTTAAGGTACAGGCTCCTGCCTTGGCATTGGCCTCAGCTCCAACCGAACCTGAATCAGGTGGGTATGGTAAATGGACGGACCAACGGCTAACTTAATAAGTAAACTCTAAATTTTCTCAAAATGATTAAATGTGTATGTATCTGAGTGTGCCTTGTGCTGGACTGGTTTCCGGGTTTGCTACCTGTCTTGCACACTTTAGGCTCAGCCTCACCAAGCTGATACTGAATTGGAATGAGCAGATGCAGATATTGTATAATGTACGTGAATAAATAGATAATATACTGGAATATATATATATATTGGCAATTAATCCCTTTCATCCCCTCCAGGAGTCACCTTTAGCCACAGGCTCATTCCTCCACAGTGTACTAAAAAGCATCTCTGGGGATCTTTTCTGCCCGCTGCTATCAAGCAATTCAATACTTTTACCTGACACGCCAGACATAATGCCTATGCTCTTTAAGTTCAATTCCTCTTTCTGCACAATATATATTATTTATTTATTGAATGATTGATTGAATTACTTGTCCTGTGAGTTTGCTACCTTTGTTTTTTATGTTTCTTCTGCTGTATGCATTTAAATTTCCTCTTGGGATTAACAAAGTTTATCTAATCTAAATTCTGTTTCTTAGTGAGCTCAACTGTAGCAGCATAAAGCAAGGATTGAGCCTGGATTAGACTGAAATCCAAAGTAGGACACACTCACTCAAGCACCTACATTCAATCACACAGGACCTCTTTAGAGTCTCGCGCTAATGTCAATAGGATGCTGTAATAAAACAGGAGAAAATCTGATGAAATTATCAACACACAGACATTGGCAGAAGATGTAAACTCCACACAGATAATCGAAATTCAAGTCACCAATGTAACTGCATCTGTGTCACTCCTACAGTATAATATAACATAACATAATATAACAGCAGATAACACAGCACTGTGGCCCATCTTTTCCAGGGATATCATTGTGCAGCGTTTACACCTTTTCAGCGTAGGTTTTCTCACAGTGCAGTTTATTCCTACATCCGAATATATTTATCATGTTGACTGGCAACTCCAAACTGGTCAGGTGTGAGTTAGCATGCTTTTTGATGGCCTGACAGTCTGTCCAGGTTTAATCCTCAGTGTGCCCCCAGTGCTGCATGGACAACTAAGTCAGTGTTGGAGTAAGTGGAATCAGAAAATGGGAGGGATGCATGACTAATTTAGTAAAGACTGCATCCTTGATAAATGGGTTTAAGCATATTTATGGATGTTGTATAAATTCTACTCATTATGTGAAGCAGCCTGAACTTAACCCTGCAGCAAATGACTCACAGAATATAAGAAACATGTCTAAGATGAGATGGCAGCCAAAAGCAAGTTAATTTCCACAATTCTGAGAGATAAGCTGGTCCAAAGCTTGTCACAGGGTGGCTGCGTGACAATGAGTCATGGACAAGTTACAACATCCAAAAAGATGTATTTATATATTTGTATTTCAAATCTTAGTCTATCTAATTATCTAGGATGCACGACTTGTTATCTTGTATCCATTACTTGCCTTTTTGTTAAGGCAAGTTAATTATCTTGTGTTCACAATTTATACCACAATCACAAGACAGCAAGTTGTGGGGAACAAGATGTAGATATTTGTTTTTCCCTTGTCTGCTTCTAGGCTATCGTTATGTCAAGAAAATTACTTTGAGTTTTTATGCTCCCATGACTTACTGTCTTGTTCTCACAAATGATGTGTCTGATGCTAGTGACATACTCACAGGGACAAAGTCACAGTTGTAAAACAAATAAGAATGTGAGGACCTACTAGGACTGCCCAGACGCACTATGCCTATTTAAAAAGATTTTTTGAAAGAGTTAGCAATACCAGAGAATAACAGGAACCAAAGAGAAATGCAAAATCATTATCAGAGGACAGGCAGGAATTCACACATCAGGATTCAGAGAAATCATGGCGCCAAAACATCAGGTAAAGGAACAGAGGAAAGAAAAGATATTTTCAGTTAAAAAGGTCCTTTACTAGTTTTCTTTCTCCTAACTGCTCTAATGAACCAAGTAGCTGTTGTGAACCCTTGATCCAACAAGAGGATAACGATCAACGTGTGCCACCATCTTACATAGGTGGGAAATATGACATATGACTTCTGTGTCAAATGATGGCACCAAGTGCAACAACTATAAACAACATAGTCATAACCATGCAGAGACAGTAACAAGATGGCAGCTACTATCCAAAAACCCAGAACACCAAAATGGCATTGTGATGATGCCCCCATAATAATGATAAATTAAATAAACAACCATGGATACAATTTGAAAAAATTCCAAAAATGAAATATAAAGATCCAGGAAAGTCATGTTAAGTCATAATAGTGCTATTTTTAAATTCTGTGGCCAGATCAAACACAATGAGTATAAAAAATATGGATCAACCAGTCTGACCCATGCCAGTCTTCATTATCCATTCTGCCTAGTAACTTATGATTGTTATGTCAGAGAGGTGCAAATCATCATGTTGATGAAGAAGCATTTATAGGTGTTGTGTTGGGTTCAAATCAGATTTCAAGTAACTACCCGTGTGTACTTTACATGATGATCCTGTGCCTGTTGTGTTTTCTAGTTTTCCTCCCAAATCTGAACAGACATACACATTAGGTTAATTAAATTGACTCGGAACTTACTCAGAATAGATGTTTATGTGAGATGGTGCTCTGTTGAGAATTGGCTCCTGCCTTGTGCCTGATGAATCCAAAATCTGTTGCTCTGTGACTACAAATCGGGTTTAAAATTTTATTGTTTTACAACCATACTAAAGTGATGCTGAGAAAGAAATTATGCATACAAAGTAGCTTTTACTGCGGTGAGCTGGCGCTCTGCCCGAGTTTTGTTTCCTGCCTTGCGCCCTGTGTTGGCTGGGATTGGTTCCAGCAGACCCCCGTGAACCTGTAGTTAGGATATAGCGGGTTGGATAATGGATGGATGGATGGAAGTAGCTTTTAGATTATTACAGCACTGTACAATGATTTAGTGCTAAAGCCATGGAACAAAGTCCACAACTGGGAAGCCCTTTTTTAGAATTTATTTTATATATATTGGAAATGGCAGGCCTTTGTCATTGGTTTGAATCTTGATTCAGCTAATGTCCGTGTGGTGTTTGTAGGTTCTCACCACATCAGCCTGAGGGTTTCCTCTGGGTACTCAAATTTTCCTCTCACATTGTGAAAATGTACTATAAGGAAAAATTTCATCTACTAAACGTCCCAATTGTTAGTGAATACAAAATGCAATGCACTGACACTCCTCCTAGAGTTGTAGCTGCTAGAATGAGCTCCTGTCACCTGTGATCCTGAACTGGACTGAGTGGATTTGGGAATGTCACGTGTTATGCTGGGGTGGACGCTCTCAGTGTATTTCACCCACTCAGCATGAGCTGCCTAGAAAATTTGCATGTTGTAATCTGCGTAGTTAGTCAATAAAAGGCGTCATTTTGTTTCACTTCTCATTACACCTACTCAATTATATATCTCTCTATTATAAAAGAAAATCTTGAGACAAGACAAGACTATCGCCAAGAGATTTTTTCAAGTCCCGCAAGACAAGACTATTGCCATGAGATTTTTTCAAGCCCCACCCTCCTCTCAACCATTTACGGTTAACAGTTAACGCCCACGGTCCTCTCACCTTTCATTTGTGTGAATACTTTTGCCAGACACACTTCCTGTGCTCTCAGCTCTTATAAATTTTTACGTCTTCCTCAGTTTATGTTCCCAATAAAAGAAGACTTATTATGTCCAAATCTTATTGAAGAATTTCATCCCAAAGGGTTATCAACAGAAGAAATGAGAGCACGGGCAATCCTAGCTTCGAGAAACGATGAAGTTAGACGAATTAACGCGAAAATTGTCAATCAGTTACACTGCAAATTGCTTAAATGCGATTAAATAGACTATGCTGAAACAGTTGGTGGTGATGGTGCAGAAGATGAAAACATCAACTTAAAATATCCCATAGAATATCTGCAACCGTTAACACCGTCCGGTCTTCCACCGGCCGAATTACTGTTGAAAGAAGGATGTATTATAATGTTATTGCGTGTAAAAATTTAACAGGCAGCAAGAAAAGTAATGTAGTACATCTTACACGGATAACATTAGACAGTAAAGGAGACCTTGATATGCCATTTATATTAAAACGCTTACAGTTTCCCATTAGAATAGCTTTGACAATTAACAAATCACAGGAACAAACATTAGAAAAAATCACTTTATTTATTAGAGAGAAAGAAACGATATTCACTCACGGGCAGTTATACATTGTGTTGTCACAATCTAAGTCCAAACACGGAATAAAAATTCAATGTGATACTGACGAAAAGTTAATTCCAATTATTGATTTTACTGAACTTTTACAGTAAAAGTGTAAGTTTAAAAAGTATTTGTGTGTTAATTTCAAAGCCAAACAGAATGAAAACATAAAATGTAACGAATACATCTAATGCAACATGAAACATAATTTTCTTTCAATTTATTACGTTTTACTACATTTTATTATGGTTAATTACTCGCTGTAATGTAAAATAGTTATTGTACATCCGCTTCCCCATACACGAGTGGCAGAGCCACAAGGTGGCTAGCGCATAGTGCCCACCCGGGGGTTGGTGAACGAAGCAAGCAGGGGGCAGAGCCCCCTAGTGTATACATAAATAAAACAAGCATGTAGACATGGTTAGTATGTTTAGATGTCATTTGACCAAGCATTACAGTGTAGTCTAAGCAAGATTGTGTTCCCAGATGTAGTTGGTCCACCCTGTCACAAACAGCTACTATCCGGAGATGTTCACACACAAAATTCTGCAGAATTTGCTAAGAACAGTGCAAATATCCACAGTAAGCCAGCCACTGAGAGGCAGATCTATTAATGAGGGAGGTGATAAGAGCATGGCCTCACTTTTTCAATCCAAAACAAAAGCCACAAATAATCAATCACTCTTTATAAAAGCGTGCAAAAAGACGTCACTAAACTCACAATGCATTGGACCCTGAAGCAGATGAGCTACTTCAGCAGAAAACGACGCAAGCTAAGAAAAAGAAGATGGGACAGCAGTGGGCACATCATCACTAAAACTGATTGAATGAAGACTTGAATAATATCACCTGGTCTGACAAATCCAGTTCCGCTAGAGTCAGATTTTAACATAGATGGCATTAATCAATAAACCCGTCCTGGTTTTGGTCAACGGTACAGGATGGTGGTGGTAGTGTAATGAGGTGGAGATTGTTTTCCTCACATACACCAAGCACCTCCATACAAAGTGATTGCTTTAGAATGCCACAGGATACCCAAGTATGACACAGTCTACCCTTTCTCAAATGCATTTATCCTATGGGATAAAATACCACTTTACAAAGCAAACATCACCTAAGTCTGTGATTCAGCTTACTCCAATGGTAGGAACTGTGCTTAGATCTCAATGTCTTTAAAATTAGGTGAAGTGGAAGGTTCACATTAGGAAAGTATTGCCAAAAATCACTATGTTTCACACGCTGATATACCTACTACATATAATTTATACATCACTTGATATGCAGTTCACTATAAAAAAAGGTCTACTACATAAAAAAAGAAAGATTATCATTATAAAAAAAATAAATCACTAGTTGGCAACCTTCACTTGGTCCCATAGTTTAAGATATGCTGGAGTAAAATAAGATAGATAGACTGACACATCTGCAACAAGCTATTACACATTAAATGAAGCAATAAAACAAGGGCCTTTAAAATGGCAGATAAATGTCAATGGACCCCTCAACCAAACGCTTGCAGGTTCTTCTCCCTAAAAAGCGCTTGTCATTTTGCTTTGCAAGTAATTGCAGATTTATTCTTGCTGTGCAAAACATTGTCATAGAACATGTCTTTCACTGCTAACTATGTGAATTAAGCAAAATTGGACCAGAGCTGCTGACAGTTTAAAATTCATTTGCTGCTGATCCCAAGCTTCATTATAACGATATCATTAAGCCAAAAAAAGAAAAAAAATTAGTAAAGCTGTGCAGTGTTACCATAAAGATTTACTGCCAATCATTTTGTATTATTTTATTATATGCATATTGTCCAACATTGCAGAGTAATAAAATAATCCCCTTAGTGCAAGAGAAAACCTTACATTATTCAGCTATAAGTGCTATCTGAACCTTATGGACAGGGAAATGAGCTACAGTTGTAGCCCAGTCTATTATATTACCTAGTTATGGCAAACAGACATTAAATATGGATGATTTTTTAATGGGGATATACAAGAACAATAATTCAATCCATGAATCCTTGATTTCAATATGTACTGCAATGTGTACAGTATTTTAAAATCATCTTGACTGACATGTTGTAGAGTCTAATAAGAAAGATCATAAATGAAATGCAATATGTGCTTGTTTAAAAAGCCTGCATTTTGGAAACATCCATCTTATCATTCAATATCTTTACTCATGTAAACACTTGGCGTAAGGTAAGACACAACCTGACACAGGATGCCACTCCACTGCAGGGTCCTCCCATGCATACATCTACACTCAGGTCACTTTAGAGCTGCTATTCCTAACCAGGAAAATTCACACAGACATGGGAAGAACATGCAAACTCCACACGGACAACAACCAGGTGCAGGATTCAAACAAGGCCATTTAGAAATAAAATCATGCAATAATTAAATGGAAGGTAAGTACATTATTGAACCAAAACTGTATGAGATTACTTTTATCTATTATCCATTTATTTCATTCATTTATATACAGACGCAAACACACACACACACACATATGTATGTGTGTGTGTATATATATATATACATATATACAGTATATACTAGGGGGCTTGCCAACCCCCCTGGTCTGCGCTACGCCGCAGCCACTTTAGGTCTCTGCCACTCGTGTTGTGAAGAGGCGGGCTGAACGCACCCCAAGGAGACGCGGTCGCTCCTCTGAAACCCTCTCTTAAACGGTGATACAATGGGAAACAAATACAGTTTTTTTTTTACCTCCTTTTTGCTTGATCAGCTGCTGGCTTGCTGCTGCTGCCGTACCACGTGAGATGCGCTTCAAACATTTAAAAGCCTGTACAGCAGCTGTCTTTGTCATAGTCTTTTGTCTTTTATTTCTGGCCCCTGGCATGGTTAAATCTCTTGGCATAAGGTCTCGTCTCATGGGTCGTGAGTTCTTCATATTACAGTTTATAATTTAAAAACAGAATAAGAATCTGAAAATCTAACAACATCACATTAAAGTTCGATAAATTCTGAAAAGAATGATACCAAACATTTATTTTTAGGTTTTAAAATAAGCCTGATTTAAAGTGTGACAAAAAACGTCACATAAAAAGTCACATAAAATCGTTGCACTTTTAGGCTTAGGATTTTATATATATAGAGTAGATGTATATATATATTGTGACAAAGATAGAGGGCGTAGCAGCCCCTCAACCCGACACAGACAGACGCAGGAGGCACACTGATAAAACACAAATGTGGGCAACGTCTTCCCCGTTTTCAAGAGGCCTAACAAAGCCCCAATACGCTCAACGACTACACACAATGCTTTCTCTGCTCTTTTCTCCTCCACTCCTCCTGGCAAGCTTTGTCTCCCTACTCCCGACTCTGGCTCATCGAGTACTGTCTACTGGCCCCTTATATAAGGCACCTGGAAATGCTTCAGGTGCTCGTTGCCCCACTTCCGGCCATTTTTTTCCTTAAATGCCAGCCAATCCAAAATGAGATGTGAAGTGAGCCAACAGATGACCAGCTAAGATGGGGCCTCAAACTTCAACCAATTTCAGTTGTGACAAATAGGGGGCACTATCACTCCCTTGAACCCTCAGATCAGACGCCAGACAAAAGTCCAATAATTTACTTTATTAGGACAATACAGTGCACAAAGCACCCTCCACTCCACAATACTCATAAACACTACAATTCTCAATAACAATAATTAATCCTCCACTCCCAGATGCGTTGCCACCCTTCCTCCCGACTCAGCTCAACCCTGGGATCTCCCACAGTCCTTTTTATAGTTCGTGACCCGGAAGTGCTTCTGATCCCTCAGTCCATGTGATTATTCAGCACTTCCGGGTCAGGTGAAAACTCCTCTTCTTTAACCCGGAAGCACATCATTTCCTCTGTCCATGTGACTGGGACGTACTTCCGGGTTGTAATGAAAATACAAGTCTCTGGGCCTCCCTGCAGCGGCCCCTGGCGGCCCCAACGCTATCCAGCAGGGCTGTGCAGGAAAACTCCAATGTCCATGATGCCCTGCTGGAATTCGGGGCACCTCCATGCTGTAGGAAGGGCTCCATCTGGCGGCCTGGGGGGTATTGGCCGGAATGAATGGCCGGCCATATATCACACAGTCCAACCAATTTTTTAATTAGAAGGTGATTCTTGTTAACAATTAAGCGAGTTATTTATTTCCTTGGCTTGTTGGTGCTCTCATTCTGTCACAGCAGACATTTCCAAAATGGCTGGTTTTATTTTTCTAACAGCACCGTCAAAATGTTTTGTGGATCTAAGCAGATTTACATTATTAAGAACGTCACCTTTTTATTTTGAAATATTGCATAATGTACACCAGTTAGTTGGTCATGTATTGCCTCATGTTATATCTCATTATTGTTTGACTTAGGGCTGCACGATTAATCTTTTTTTTCTCATGATAACGATATTTATGACCCACGATCAGTTAATAAATATCGTCGCGATTTTACAGTATAAAGACCAAACTGTTTTTTATGGGCTGAGTTTACGGATTGGACTGCGTCACTATGACGTTACTGCGTCTAGATTGCAAGCACTTTCTGAAGCAGTAGAAGTCAATAGCAGCAATAACAGTCAGTCAGAATAAACATATGATGGCGGAGCAACGTGCAGAAGTGTGATCGTTAGTTCCTAAAAAGGGGTCATACTCAGTTGTCTGGAACTATTTCGATTTCGAGGAATGTGATGTTGATCAGGTACGAGTCTTGTGCAAACTTTGCTCCTGTTCCGTCCAAACGTCCCAAGGTAACACAACAAACCTCATCAACCACCTTAAAAGCCACCACAAAGTACACTATCAAGAATTTCAACGACTGAAGGCACAAACAGCAACAACAAAAAACTACCAGCCATCCACAACACAGACAACAATATCAGGGACATTGTTCAACGCAATACCATATCTGCCTAGCCAGTACCGCCGCTCCCTATACGCAGAGTACGCAGTCTGCGTAGGGCACCAACTCCCAGGGGGGCACCATCCCAGCTGCTCAAAAAAATCGTTTTTATATATTATAATAATAAATGAATATTAATAATATACATATACAAATAACAAAAATATAAACGTATATATTGCATTTTACGGTGAACGCAGAGTAGGCTAAGCACACGTGATGACGCGCGCGCCCTCACCTCTGTACCCAAATCTCTGGATTGCTCTGCGCATAGCAGTGACACTCCCTGTAACTGTTGCCTCTGCTGAGCGAAGTTTTTCTAAAATGAAGCTCATCAAAACGTACTTGCGCTCATCTATGGCACAAGAGCGCATGAGTGGTCTGGCAATTGTCAGCATCAACTCTGAATTAGCAAAGGCTTTATCATATGAAGAGCTCATTTACGACTTTGCCTCAAGAAAAAGCAGAAGTGTGCCTTTGTAAATTTTGAACTTTGGAAAGCTCCAGCAGATGACAGTGTTGATTTTATTTCAGTTTATTATTGTTTATTTTATTTATTATAAATGTTTTATTTAAAGTGTAATTTTAGTTTGTATTTTTTGCTGTAGAGCTACAATTGTAATTTATAAATGATACAATTTATTTATGTATTTACTTTTATTTGAATAAAGTTCTATTTTGGCCCCTATAGTAGGTGTTTTTTTTATTATTTTATTTTTACTTCCATAATATGTGGGGGAGGGGGCACAAAAGTAAATTTCTGCTTAGGGCACCCATTTGGCCAGCAGCGGCCCTGTGCCTAGCTCGCAAAGACACCGGGAAATAACAGAGGCGATCACGTACCATATAGCCAAGGATATGTGTCCAATAACCACCGTGAGCAGTGAGGGGTTTAACAAAATGATCGCAACACTTGATAAAAGATATAGCATTCCCTCACGCAACCATTTTTCCAATGTTGCGCTGCCCTCGCTGTATGCGAAATGCCGAAAAGAAATAGAAAGAGAAATTCTCAGGCTCAGCCTTGAATATTTTGCTGCCACGACCGACTTATGGTCAAGCAGAACTGCGGAACCGTATTTGAGCTTGACAGTTCATTTTATTGACAGCGAGTTTGAGATGAAAAGCAAGTTTTTGCAAACTTCGTTTTTCCCACAAGACCATACAGCGGAGTTTATTGCAGTGGGCCTCAAAGAAGCGATGTCCGCTTGGGGCTTGGTGGAAGAAAGACTTGTGTGCATCACAACGGACAACGCAGCTAATATGATTAGGGCAGCATCTGTGAATAACTGGCCGAGGCTACACTGCTTTGGTCACAGACTTCATTTACCAAAGGAATAATCGTCATTATTAATCGTGATAAAAATTTTGAGCAAAATAATCGTGATAATCATTTTTTCTGTTATCGTGCAGCCCTAGTTTGACTACTGATTAAGGTCCGAGTCTTAAACAGCAAGTCAATTAAAATTAAAACAAAAGAAGTTAATTTGCAGCAAAAACTGGCCACTAATTAAGAAAATGGTTAAAATGAAAATCTATCCAGGTTCGGAGTTGGACAACCCAGCTCTATTTCATAGACCTTAACAGAATGCCCCAAATCCCGTCCTTGTCGCCAAACTGAACTGCCATGGATTCTCAACCCAAAGCATCACAATTCGAAAATTTGCACTGTGGAGAACTGCCAGTGGTCAGCTGAAAACCTGCAGCATCTGTCTCAGAAGCGAGCTCTATTACCCAACAGTGCAGAGACAACTCACAATAATGCTTAAATAAAAATTGCAGGTTTAGAAAATGAAAGGGTGCTTGAAACATTACCTTCCTCCTTCAGTGTTCATAATCGGGTCATTCTTAGGTTTTCTTTAATGTAATAAAGATGCAGATGTATTTTGTTTATTGTCAATTTTCATATGTGTTGTGATTTTACTTGGTGATTCAAGAATGAGAAGTTAAGTAAAGCAAGATTCGTAGTTAGGTTTGCACATGTGTACCATAGATGTGTATGCCGTTAAATGTGCACAAGTATATGTGTGGGCTTATGACAAGAGTAAACTGGGACAGCTCTGTGTGCAGGACAGGTGTTATATGGATATGTGTGTGCATGTTGGCTTGTGCTTTAAGAAGCTTATAGCATGACGGCATATTTCACTCTCAGTGTGGGGGAACATTTTCAAAAAATATCCATAGACACCAATAAAGAGAAACAAGGAATCGTTAAATAATGAAATATGTGTCACAATGTCTTATTTGATAACAATTCTTCCATTGTGTGAGGTTTCATATAATTTAAAACTCTAAATGAACTCCCGACATATACACTACTGTAGTGCCGTTCAGGTTAACTTAAGAGCCTTTATAAATAAATGAAGCAGACCACATTTACCGAGGCGTGTTGAGACAACAGTTTCAGCACTTTTTCCAGCTGCAGGTTCATACAAGAGTGCATTGCTATATAGTACTTACAGCATGTCCATGTACATGGTTTAAGTGGATTAAAATGCATAGCTGTTTTAATGTTAATGAGGATGTTTTGTGAGGTAAGTACATAACCCCGACGCTCATACTTATAGTGCAAATCAAAGAACTGTGCTTTAATGTATGACACATTGCTCTGGCCATCTCCCATATTAAATAATTTTCATTTTCATCACATAAAAGTTTCAAAACAAAAGGAAACCAAAATAATTAAAATTCAACAGCCTGGGTGCTGACATTTTCTTCCCATCATATAGCACCTTATGAAGCTGCCACCTAGAGGACGGCACTTCAATAAAGAGTAATGCAGTGTTGGTCCCAATTCAGAAAACACAGAAACGGTCTGTAGGAAAGATTAGGAGAACTAAATCCTTTTAATTCAGAATATAAAGAAGAAGAATTGGACAACTTATAAAGAAACCTCAAGAGAGGCAATTAAAGAGCTCCAAAACATGATTTTATAACTAACATAAAAACCTAAGACCCGGGGGTCACCTATTGTAGAAGTCTCTGAACGGGTACATTAAAGACTAATGTGCAATGATTTTATTTTTGACAGCATTAGTAACACATTTGGGAGATTCCATCAAATAAATCACCAAAGTCAATAAGAAAACACAACCAGATGAAAAGGAACATTTCTTGATAGGTTAGAATTTGAATAGTTCAAGAAAAAGATGCAAAAGATTTAGAACCTGTAAAGAATAACCTGCATGTCTTCAGGACATACCTAACGATGACAGCCATTGTGTAAAGTCACAAAGACCAGACTGCATTTTGAACATAAGAGCTTCAAATCCACAGCATCACTGTGCTGCTCCTAAGATTAAATTCCTTCAAAGATTATCAAGTGACATAACATAACATTCTCAGTTCATTATAATCCATATTGCGGTTTTGGGGTGTGCCAGAACCTACCCTAGCAGCTTTGAATGCAAAGTAGAAGCCAAACTTGAACATGGCATCTTTACACGTAGTCTACTCCAGCTCTTATAGAACTAAATAGGATCATCAGCAATCTATCAACAAGGGTCTTTAATATATGAGAAGGACCTTAGATAGATAGATAGATAGATAGATAGATAGATAGATAGATAGATAGATAGATAGATAGATAGATAGATAGATAGATAGATAGATAGATAGATAGATAGATAGATAGATAGATAGATACAGTGGTGTGAAAAACTATTTGCCCCCTTCCTGATTTCTTATTCTTTTGCATGTTTGTCACACAAAATGTTTCTGATCATCAAACACATTTAACCATTAGTCAAATATAACACAAGTAAACACAAAATGCAGTTTTTAAATGATGGTTTTTATTATTTAGGGAGAAAAAAAATCCAAACCTACATGGCCCTGTGTGAAAAAGTAATTGCCCCCTTGTTAAAAAATAACCTAACTGTGGTGTATCACACCTGAGTTCAATTTTCGTAGCCACCCCCAGGCCTGATTACTGCCACACCTGTTTCAATCAAGAAATCACTTAAATAGGAGCTGCCTGACACAGAGAAGTAGACCAAAAGCACCTCAAAAGCTAGACATCATGCCAAGATCCAAAGAAATTCAGGAACAAATGAGAACAGAAGTAATTGAGATCTATCAGTCTGGTAAAGGTTATAAAGCCATTTCTAAAGCTTTGGGACTCCAGCGAACCACAGTGAGAGCCATTATCCACAAATGGCAAAAACATGGAACAGTGGTGAACCTTCCCAGGAGTGGCCGGCCGACCAAAATTACCCCAAGAGCGCAGAGACGACTCATCCGAGAGGTCACAAAAGACCCCAGGACAACGTCTAAAGAACTGCAGGCCTCACTTGCCTCAATTAAGGTCAGTGTTCACGACTCCACCATAAGAAAGAGACTGGGCAAAAACGGCCTGCATGGCAGATTTCCAAGACGCAAACCACTGTTAAGCAAAAAGAACATTAGGGCTCGTCTCAATTTTGCTAAGAAACATCTCAATGATTGCCAAGACTTTTGGGAAAATACCTTGTGGACTGATGAGACAAAAGTTGAACTTTTTGGAAGGCAAATGTCCCGTTACATCTGGCGTAAAAGGAACACAGCATTTCAGAAAAAGAACATCATACCAACAGTAAAATATGGTGGTGGTAGTGTGATGGTCTGGGGTTGTTTTGCTGCTTCAGGACCTGGAAGGCTTGCTGTGATAGATGGAACCATGAATTCTACTGTCTACCAAAAAATCCTGAAGGAGAATGTCCGGCCATCTGTTCGTCAACTCAAGCTGAAGCGATCTTGGGTGCTGCAACAGGACAATGACCCAAAACACACCAGCAAATCCACCTCTGAATGGCTGAAGAAAAACAAAATGAAGACTTTGGAGTGGCCTAGTCAAAGTCCTGACCTGAATCCAATTGAGATGCTATGGCATGACCTTAAAAAGGCGGTTCATGCTAGAAAACCCTCAAATAAAGCTGAATTACAACAATTTTGCAAAGATGAGTGGGCCAAAATTCCTCCAGAGCGCTGTAAAAAGACTCATTGCAAGTTATCACAAACGCTTGATTGCAGTTATTGCTGCTAAGGGTGGCCCAACCAGTTATTAGGTTCAGGGGGCAATTACTTTTTCACACAGGGCCATGTAGGTTTGGATTTTTTTTTCTCCCTAAATAATAAAAACCACCATTTACAAACTGCATTTTGTGTTTACTTGTGTTATATTTGACTAATGGTTAAATGTGTTTGATGATCAGAGACATTTTGTGTGACAAACATGCAAAAGAATAAGAAATCAGGAAGGGGGGCAAATAGTTTTTCACACCACTGTAGATAGATAGATACTTTATTAATCCCAATGGGACCTTGGTGACCCTGTGGGAAATGGTAGAACACGCAAAATCCATACAAACAAGAACCTGGCATGCACTGTATATATAAGCACTGTATAGCTCATTTATGACACCTCTTTAATGAGTTCTTTTTCCAGTGACCCTCCACCACACTTACATCCTCCGTCTCCTTCTTTTTTCAAAATGTTATTATAAAGTGACATTTATATTATATTATATTTTTATTATTTTTTTTTTAATGAGCAGCTTATAATTTATATAACCAGCATTAGGCACCCTTGAATAGGACACTAGTTCAGTGCACTATGTGTGTTTATATACACATACATATAGACAATAACCACAATAATATAAATATACACTGTACATAAATATTCACAATCCAATTGAATCCAATTTATATGTATGAATTGGGTTAAGCAAGTTAAAGAATATATATGTGTATTATCATTAGGGCGGTCAAACAATTAAAATTATTAACTGAGATTGTCTGCAAAATGTCACTCAATCGTCTGTTAAACTAAGGTGGTTCAACGATGTCCAGGAGTCCCCGTGAATGTGCTGCACAACTTCATAGCTGCTCAAACTGCAAAGACTTGAGCTTTTCTTATAAATCCCTCATATGACGTATTTATCCCATGTGAAGGTAATGTATAAGAATCGTCAGACCTCGCTGAATGACGTGTCTTAGCCAGTATCACGCATCCACATCGCAGGATCGCCTTCCGGGCTCATCAGATGTATGTAATACCACTCTGGGATAAGAGTGGTGTGTCTTTTACAGTATTATCTCCTCCTTCCTTTGCAGCAATTTGAAGACACCCAGTGAAGGCAAATGACCCTGTCCCAAAAAGCCTGGATTACTGGTAAGAGGCGTCTCATTTTGGTTATGGGTCAACCTTAAAAATGGAGCTCCACCAAGCCAGACCCGCTCAATCAAGCTATTTAAACAGAGCATTACTTTAATACTCTGCCATTCTGTGCCATTTTGCACATGATTCGTTTCTTATCTGCAATGGTATTAAATTGGGCAATTTCTTTGAACTTGGTCCTTACTCCTAATTGAAAACACCATGCCTATGCATCTATATTTAAGGGGTCTGCAGTCTGGTGCATTCAGTTTTGCAATAAACAGAGGTAGTTAATGCTGCATATTTTGTTTCATTCATTGACATACGTTGAACTGTACATTCATGGATAGCAGTCTGATGCATATTATGCAGCCCAATAGTGCCATCATGTAGGTTTTGCTCTTAAATTATAAGTCTAATATGTTCTACATCATACATTTCTTCCATCTCAACCATTATTAATTAATGGAATAGCTTAGATCAGGGATTCCCAAGCTTTAAGTTAAGCCCCCTCTAAAATGTTGTGGGCCCCCACTAATATAAAGCCAACGTGATGAGGATGATCTCAGATTTTGGTTACTACTAACAAATTTGCTTTGTTGATCAAAGCAAATGCTTAACTCCAGCAGACTTTTTACACCCCTGTGATTAGATGTCATGTGATACCATCAGCCTATTACTGTGTTTATTGTTAAAGAAAGGATCAATGTTACCAAACACTCAGTCTGAAACAATAACTTTCAGCTGAGAATTTATCTTAATAATGCTAAAATTAAATGTTGGATATGTTTATTTAATTAATAATAAGTGTTTAATTAATAATAAATCATTGTATATTAGTCTGCCTTAGTCTACGAGTCTTACAGCAGGAGCACCATGAGACTGAGCCATTGAATTGAAGAGCAGCTGATCGTCGACACTTGGCTTTGGTTTCTTCATCCTCCTACACATACAATACAACATACTGTACGAAGGGGGTGGTTGGGGGTTGTTGGGGCCATCTTGGAGATCAGCAGGCTCACTGGAAGTTGACGTCCGTTATAAGAGGTACCGGCACATTGACTGCCAGTTACCATACAAGTTATCAGTGCATGAAGTGCATACTTAAAGCACTCATTATCAGCATATGTTTGCTTCACTTAAAGGCAATCTTTATAACAGGAATTGATTTTTTTTTAATAATGTCAAAGTCCCCTGAGCCACAGTACCCATTTTGAAAACCTTTGGCTTAGACAGCAATGGATGTTAATACAATTAAGGACAAACCACACATTACACCATTGAATGTTAACACATGGGCGGCACGGTGGCACAGTGGGTAGCGCTGCTGCCTCGCAGTTGGGAGACCTGGGGACCTGGGTTCGCTTCCCGGGTCCTCCCTGCATGGAGTTTGCTTGTTCTCCCCGTGTCTGCGTGGGTTTCCTCCCACAGTCCAAAGACATGCAGGTTAGGTCGATTGGCGGTTCTAAATTGGCCCTAGTGTGTGCTTGGTGTATGTGTGTGTCCTGCGGTGGGTTGGCACCCTGCCCGGGATTGGTTCCTGCCTTGTGCCCTGTGTTGGCTGGGATTGGCTCCAGCAGACCCCCGTGACCCTGTGTTCGGATTCAGCGGGTTGGAAAATGGATGGATGGATGTTAACACATTAACTTTGATAGTACTAAATGTCATAAGTGGGAGACTGACACCAGTTTTATGGGGACTTACTTAAACTCAGGAAACATTTGGAAGCTACACCACAGCTCACGTGTTTGTCTTTTGTTTCTACAGTCAGGAGGAGTACAACGCAGAAGAACTTGTTTGAGCCCACCTTCAACTTTCTGTCAACTCCATCTTTTCAGGCATCCAAGAGACGGATCCAAGAAGAAATCACAAATGGCAATTATTTTGTGACAAGTGCAATGAGACAGGACAGCAGTGGGAGTGAGAGTAGACAAAGAAGCAACAACTCAGTAAATGGCAGTAAAACTGGAGAGTACATTGGTTCCTAACTCTTATGTTTTTTGGTATTGACAGCAAAACGTAATGACAAATACTGGAACATAATAAACACTTGTGTGTGCGTACAGTAAAAACAGATCTTTTATTAAGCTCACAATGATAAAAATAACTTTAAATAGCACTTTCCATATTGAATATTGAATAGTTTACATATAGTAATGTCATGAAAGGAGAATCTGTTCTATTAATGCTACATTCAGAGTAGAATTAATTTAACAGAATACCAATCCTCTATTACAGACCTATTGTTATGTTTTATTTAATATATGACACATCTTTAGATTTATATTCAAATCTGTTTTTGCCTAATTTAACTCCCCACAACCCTGTTTTGAGCTATAACAAATAAATTAACAGATAATAAATAATTAATTTTGACACATGCATTATTGGATAAAAAGCCAATCCCAAGCACTTTATGTCATTATAGTGTTATTAAAACCGAACACCATCATTTAGTATAAAATCCGGAATGGTAAATGTAATACATGTCCATCCTAAATGTTATAATATTTTATATCACACTATTTTATTCTTAATGATGGTCTACTTATAAATGCACTAAACGTAATAATTTATTGTGAAATTATTCCCCTTGAACATTATGACCCACATCTCAAATCTTGTTTTTGGCCTAGTGACACGTATCATAAGTTTGTTCATATTTCATTTTTCTTCTGGAGCATCAGCCTGCTTATATAGTATTTAATTAATAAAGTGACATTCATACTAAGGAAAATTAAATTGCATTCTTTTTTTTTTTTGGTACAGCTGCTAAATTCAATTTTGCCTCCTTTACTTGCAAAATTACTGCTAAGCTCACTATGATGCCTCTAACTTTGTAAAGTTTAGGGAAATGCTACAGATGTTCAGAATAATTTGATATTTAAAGATGGGAAAATACAAACCAAAAGCAAACATTTTGCAGATATCAAGCAGACACAAAAACATTCAAGCTAACAGATGTTTCATCATAAATCAATTTTGTTGCGTCCAGTTAATTACATTACACATAATAGAAAAATAAAGTGTATTCATGTAGAGAACCGCTTCCATATGCTGTCATTTTTTTCTGGAAATGACAAATCTGCTGCACATTTCTTCTTCGCACAGTAACTACCTAACAATGAACTTAAATCATCAGCGTGCAGTTGGTGCCAACATACTGTTCCTTAATGCACTTAGCTTAGCTATTAAAGGATGCCACCAGCTCTCTGGGGCTGGGTAACACAAACTGAAAATCCTCCTGAAAATTTGTAAATTTGGTCCCTTGATCTCATATATCCTCAAAACATGGTGTAGTTGTGAAAGATATTTAGGTTCTTGTCCAACCTGGAATTCTCAGACTCACACCTTTCATAATGAAGCCCTTAGAATTAGAGATCATCAGTTGTTTTTTTATTCCTTCCTAGGCACTACAGGATATATAGACCCTGGGTGACATCTTCTGTCCTCCTGACATTTCAGTCCATGAAGTCAAAGTTCTCTGTTCCCTTCACTTCTTTCTTCTTTTATCCCCAACTAAGATCAGTCCTGAAATCATGAGGTGCCCCATTGTCCTCCTGTAACTACTCTCTGAAGCATTTAATTTTCTCTCTCTATGCTGGGCTTTTTATTGCTCTCTCCTAATTTTCACTATTTGTTCTAGTGACTGCCCACCTGCTCACCCTCTGCACTCCAATTCCATATTTAAGAATATCTCCTTGGCTTCTAAGAATCCTAACCACCACGACATTAAACTCAAATTCGCTCATCGTTTTGTCTTATACCTTGGAAATGCTTTGTAATAAGATGCACTGACTACCCTTTGTGTCATCTGGCACATCCATCCACATGTTCTGGAAAATGTCCTCCAGTTTTTTCATATTCGGATTTCGTCTGTAATTCTTTTCCCGAGTTCCTGACCTTGCATATGCCTGTTCTTCCAATCATCTTTCTCCACTCTCTTTCTTGCCTCTCCAATGAAGGCTTTTCCCTCTGGGCGCCATTGCTGTCAAGATTGCAGAGGTTTTCAAATGAAAGGACCTCAAGATTATATTTTCTAATCACTGGAAGTCTGCTTTTCATAATCTAGTTCTTCTAGAACTCTCTGCATCCCGGATAAATAGGCTGTCCCACACCACTACTGATGAACGGTAGGGTGGGCACCAATTGGGGGTGTTATATACTGCACAGTAAATATTTATCTTATGCCTGTTGTGTCTTGTTTTTTTTGCTTTTCTTGGTCCTAATAAATATTTGATCACAAAAATGTATTTAAATGCATCCAAAATTCAAAAAACAGATCCCAAAAATAATGACAGTAGTTAACAGACAAAAAGCAATAAATCTGAAGCAGAGTTCAAAACCAGAAAAGGGAAAATCCAAAAACAGCAACATTTCTAAAATGGGCATCAAAACAGAAACCAAACCACAAAACAAAACTCAAAGTCCGGTAAAAACACAGGGATAAACACGGTGGGAATACAAAATGCAATGGAAAAACAAGGAAAACCAAACCCTAGCCCCTCCGGACTCTCCCACACAAACGTTAAACGACTTCTCAGTTACCAAATACCACACAGAACTCCTCCTTTGTTGAAACAAGAACACAGGAACACAGTTGAAAACTTTTTGCACAAACCTTAGGAAGTTCTTCTTCACACAAAGAACTACAGACACAAAGAACACGTTACTATGCCACCGTGATACATAGTAGACTTTAGAAACCTTCCAAACCTGACCTTATGTTATTTTGGATAGGACTGGCAACCTTTTTAGGCTGAATGGCCTGTTCTCATCATAATTTTTCTAATGTTCTGATGTTTATTCTCATCTCTTTTCCCATCCTCTTTTTTTCTCTATTTTGGCCTTTTCCTCCCAGCAATGAGTCTTCACCACAATTTTTCATTCCAATTCCAGACTTCCTTCCTTTGACTTAAAGTAGCTCTAAGCAACATCCTGGAGTTATTTTCATTGTCACTTATCAGGTTAAGGATTGGCCTCCGTACAGAATGAGTGCACTCCATGGTATCTGAGATGAAAGCAGTTGGTGGAGTCAGACAGACAAGTCACACAGTGAAGTAACAAGGTTTGGTATTTCTTCCATTCTGTTGTACAATTTGTTCTCCCTTAATAATACCAGTTTTTTGTGTAATAGACAATCCATTTTTTACAACTTAAGCTTTCACTAGTGGAAAAACAGAGGTCTATCACTGCATCTTGTGCAGATTATGAAGGACAGACTACTGGAGGATTGTGTGTGGTACTTTAAAAGAGAGCACAGGGTGTAGGTGAGCAGGAACTCCAGCAAAAGCCACTATTGAATGATGGTTCCAGGTCTTCCAGAAGGAGAACTAGAGGTCAAAAATGATTGCTAGGTATACCCAGGAAGTTATCCTAAACTGGGGAATAAATACTCCTTCTGATCAGATTACTAGTGAAATTGGAGTTGGGAGCATGGCAAAGGGTTCAAATACTGAAAGGAAGAAATGCTAGAAAATTAGTGGGAAAAAATTAGAATGTGAGAATGTAAGGAGTACTTGATGTAGAAGAGAAATGGGATTAGGGTAAGCCCCTCACTAAAACGATTTAGGCTTACTTTATTTTAGGTCTGCTTTTTATAACCATCCCTCCCTTGTGTGCTTTAATTTACAATAAAGACATGCATTCAATCAATGCAAAATATACAATTTAAACATACCTTTCTATGTAATAAAGTGTCTTTCATTACTGACTTGAACTTGCTCAGAATTTCACATGCTGTTACATTTATGTCCATAATAATTATCTATCTATCTATCTATCTATCTATCTATCTATCTGTCTGTCTGTCTGTCTGTCTGTCTGTCTGTCTGTCTGTCTGTCTGTCTGTCTCATTTTAATAATTCACACCTGTAAGTCTAACCCTGATATCATTTTTGTTAAAATAAATAATGCAAATATGATGATTTGCAGGGACTCATTTAAACCTTTTGCTGTAATTTAACCATTTAATTGATTTTTTTCAATTCATAATTCTATTTTCAGTTGTGTCATCATTCTTTCCTGCAGACATGATTTGCACCTTGTTACTGCTTAATCGACAATTCTCACTTAGTAGTGAGTTTACATTAAATCCAATTTTCAGCATTTCATAGCAATTGTTTTACCTTTCAGTCGTTTAATTATGTTTTATAGGCATAAAAATGGGATTTGCTACTTTAGAAGGTCTAACACATCGTTCATTCATTACTTAATTTTTGTTTCTTTATTTGTGAAACATGACTTTCAGTATTAGTCAACCACAAACTTAACACTATTTCAACTTGACTTCTTCAGATTTTTAAAATATATTTATTTAAAATGGACTGTATTTTGCCTCTTTTATTTTCAGGTTAATATACAATATTAGGCAGCACTGTCAAGTGGTCAGCACTACTTCTTTAAAGCTCTTGTCCCAGTCACGCTCTTCCCATGTCCTGTTAGGTTTTTCTCCAGGTATTCCAGTTTTCTTTTCCAATTCCCAGACATGTGTGCATGAGGTTGACTGGCATGGAGTGAGAGTCGATTGAAATCCATCCATCCATCCATTTTCCAACCTGCTGAATCTGAACACAGGGTCCAATCCCAGCCAACACAGGGCACAAGGCAGGAACCAATCCTGGGCAGGGTGCCAACCCACCACAGGACACACACACAAACACACCCACACACCAAGCACACACTAGGGCCAGTTTAGAATCGCCAATCCACCTAACCTGCATGTCTTTGGACTGTGGGAGGAAACCGCAGCGCCCGGAGGAATCCCACACAGACACGGGGAGAACATTGAAACTCCACACAGGGAGGACCTGGGAAGCGAACCCAGGTCCCCAGGTCTCCCAACTGCGAGGCAGCAGTGCTACCCACTGCGCCACCGTGCCGCCCCCATCCATTATCCAACTCACTATATCCTAACTACAGCGTCACAGGGGTCTGCTGGAGCCAATCCCAGCCAACACATGGCGCTAGGCAGGAAACATGGGGCGGAGTGGTGGCTCTGAGGCTAAGGATCTGCGCTGGTATCCCGAAGGTTGCTGGTTCGAATCCCCGTCAGTGCCAAAAGAGATCCTACTCTGCTGGGCCCTTGAGCAAGGCCCTTAACCTGTAATTGCTCCAGGGGGCACTGTACAATGGCTGACCCTGCACTCTGACCCCAAGGGGTATGCGAAAAAAAACTAACAAACACTGTTGTAAGTCGCTCTGGATAAGAGCGTCTGCTAAATGATGTAAATGTAAATGTAAATGTAAACAAACCCCGGGCAGGGCACCAGCCCACCGCAGTGGACTGAAATGTTTATTTTAAATATAAAGAGAACTGTTTTATAATAATGCTAATAATATATTTATTACTAGCAAGGGTGCCTGGCATTGCCCATTGAGGAATAAAGTGCAGTTGTGGCGACTAAAAAAATTTCCAGAGGGAATAATTTTTGTCCCCAAACCTTTAACCCAGCATGAGAAGTAACTTTACATACCTGTGCTAAGTCCCAAACAACACCACTAATTTGTACTTACTTAATAAACTGCAAAGGCAGTCAAATTTTGAAATGAAACATACTCGGTGGTCTTCACCTGCACAAGTCAGAAAGCAATGCAAAATTTTGCAGAGCTGGGTGTGACTTGGTGTGAATTTGTATACGGACAAACAAAAACCCTTGCAGCTTTATACATTAGAAGATATTACGTTCAGTTATACTATCACTGACAGGCACAGTAGCATTTACTGCTTGCTGAATAATTATCTTGACCATCTAAAAGTTTCGATCAAAAAAAGTTTACTAGCTGAGGGCACCATCACTCATGTACATAATACAAGGGAATTAAGAGTTTATAATACTTGATAGCTGAGACTTGGAAATTGGAACTTTATACTTAAAATGTGAGGGTTGAGCTTGGATCTGGGGGCCTGAGATTTGAACCTTTGGAACTGAAACCTGGACCTGGAGGTTGAGGCTTGAGACTAGGGAATGGGAGAGTGCTGGTCAGTTTTTATGTTTTGATAATTTCATTTCTTGCAGTTAGGAGGTGTGTAATCTTAATTAAATGAAGAAAATTCTGATTACAAAAAAATTAAGTGTACTAATGACATTTAAAATAAAATCTCACCAGGCCCAGGGATTTTGTTTGTCTTTACTAAACTTAGAGGAGGCAGACACTGGTCTGTTTTAAAATTCCTAAATAGAAAGGCTGAGGCATTCCAAAAATATGAGTAATATTTATTCATTTCATTTGTTGTCAATTGCTCAGCAACAATGTATAAAACTATTCACAAAGAGGATGTAGCTTATAATCTTTCCAAAACTTACAAACTATTACTTGATTTCCTTAAAGGTATGATGTGCAATATGAATGTTCCAAAAATCCTCCAACTCCTCCTGCAGACAACTTGGAGAAAAACAGAGACATTGCAGTTTACGTTTTCATCAGTCACAATATTTAACTTGTAAAAGGAGCAAAGCTTTGTGAGGAGGCAGTTGCCTGTTGTTGATCACGTCTTGTCCCAAAATGTAATCAGCCCACCTTTATGCTGAACGGGTATTTAATCACTTAAATTTGAATGAAATCTATTCAGCCATTCTGTAGCAATCATTGCAGTTGGAAAACTCATCAAGACAGAAGGTCAAGGTCGCCCAACAAATTCCCCAAGTATGTACTCAATACGAGCTGCGCTTCTATTTAGCGCAACAAATAGCCCCAGTGATAAGTCATTCACTGCCTTTGTGATGGTGGCCATGGAAACGGCGCTGATTTAGAGATGCCTCTGTCGCTGGGTGTAGCAAGAAGTCAAAATTGCTAGATTCTGTAATACACCACTGTCCTATCGAAGAAAATTAATTATAGAGCTGTCCTACCAATATGACACTTCCTTTGAAGCACACTGAAATGCTGCATGCTGGCCCGGCTGTGCCATTGCATATTGTATTTTTTTTCATAGTTTCAATAAACATTTATAAGACCTTTTCAAGTATTAACAGAGGCTAACAAGGTTAGAGAATATCGGAGAATACTGCATTATGAAAGCCCTGAAATGAAATATTATGGCTCAGCAGGGAACCTTAGATATGACCTTTATGGTTTCTACTACTTTTCCAATTATTTCAACCTCTGACTTTTTTATTTTATTAGTTACATACATATGATACTCTAGCAGAGCAGGTTATCATTAAGTACTAAATGTTTAAAAGGTTGAAGCAGCAGTAATTCCGACATTCAAGAAAATGTTCTCTAATTCATAATACCGCAGCACTACATACGGTTTTATAATAAAATAACATTAAATTAAATTAAATAATTGCTCACTAAAACTCACTGTGCAGTCATATTGATTTGAAGTAAAACGAAAGGATAATGATTCCTTTCACCATATAAGGAAAAGAAGACAGACCCCACAGTTTGAAAATGAAATTGGTCTCCTCGTCAGTCACCCCAGAGTGACAGACATGGGCTCGGCCACCCGGAGCCCCCAACAAGAGCATACAAGGAGAAAGCAAAGCCAGGAGCAAATGCAACCTTTGATCTGAGTCAGCAAAAGTGAAGCTGGACAAAAAAAAATATGCATTAGCTTACATTTTAAAAGCAGCATCGGTTTCTTTTAAGGAAGAGAGCAGAAAAAAAGAATAAGTGGCCATTAGCAGCAACTGTTTCAGCATCTGAGGTGAAGCTCTTTCATGCTGTGACAGGAAGAATGAGGACATTTTTGGGAGAAGAAATACGCCTTTGGTGTTGGTTTGCTCATTTATTTACCCTTGTGATTAAAACAATGAAATCTAAAATAAAAGTGCAATTGTGGCTACTGCTGCTGCTGTCGCACAGGCCTGGTCCTGAAATATCTCCTGTGTCTGACTTAGTCCTCTCCAGGGCTGGACTAGGACTGTGTCTTATGTTACTGGGACAGCCTTTGGCTCCCTCACATCAATTTCATTCACAAGATAACTGGATAGAAGTTCAAGGTGCATATTAGGCAACATTTGGCCAATGTAGTATAAAAATTAAAGGTATGCACTAAATGAGTTTCCAGTTTAATAATAACAGTTTATGGTGACTTATTGCTCTTGTTAATGTTATTACATGGTATGCCAGCCACAGTCCACCACCTAAATAACTTCAATGACTTGCATACCTTTGGAAAGCTTGGCGATTTGGAAAAACATATCCACCTTAATAAAAGGATAAGTGTCTGAGTGTCTGTGTATCTGTATATCTGTCCGGGTGCTATGGCTCTGCCATTCCAATAGATAGCACATCACAATCATGTGTAGGAATAAAGTGCCTTGCATTTGTATTTCTAACAGGTGGCACATCACAAACATCAACACTGCTTTTACAAATCCTATACCAAATGGCATATAACATAGACATATGCATTGCATTTGTCACCCCAACAGATGGCACATTACAAACATTTGAAATAATAAAATGCATTACATTTGTCATTCCAAATGATGATGCGTCACAAGCGCTTGTAGTAATGCATTTTATTTGTGATGCAGCATTTCTTGGCGTGACAAATGCATTTTATTACTATACCTGTAAGCATTACAAAATACATTCCAATAGATGGTGCACTGCAAACAATAAAAGTGAGGTTGATTTACTTAGATTTGAACTCATCTTAGACAGGTAGCAGAGTAAGTCCATATATAAAAAACAAGACGTCACTCAGCATCCACAAGAAGGTTAACAAAATCCACTGAACAAGGGCAACAAGTTAAACAAAGAAAGGCAGATGTAAGTGTTGGCATATTCAGTTAACACAGGTTCCTACATACACGAACTATGGAAACAGATTGACATACCACTGTAGAGCTGTGCCATTTTTTTTACTAAACATGTATTTTGCTGTGCTGGTTAGGCGATATTTGGGTTACAGCACATGTCAACGAAATTTGGTTATCCTGCCTAATTGTAATATCCTTTGGTGGCCTATTGCTATTGTAATGTTTAAACCCCAGCATGTCACCTATTGTAACTGATGTCTGTTACCTGCTGTCGTACATGGCTGGGGGTCAGACCCGGCCGGAACACCTGAAGGGACCAAGAGGTGGCATATTTGTCCTCCGGGCCACGAGGGGACAACCGCCCTGGAGCAGAAGAGGGCCACGGAAGGGGAGCAGGGAGGCTCAAGTCCATGGAGGCCCATATCCACCGCCAGGGGGTGCCCCGAGCCTCATGGAGCCCAGGGCTTATTTACTTCCGCCACACCAAAGGACATTGATCCTTCCAGCGTCACCCGGAGTGCTTCCGGGTGCTCTCCTGATGTTTCCGCCACACCAGGATGTGACGTCAGGTAGAGCACCTGGAGCTCATCCGGGTGAGGATAAATGGGGCCGCCCTCCCACCTATCAGTGAGCTGGAGTCTGGAGCAGGACAAACCTCCTAGAGAGAGAGGACAGGTGGCCCAGGGACGAGAAGAGAGAAGGCCCATGAGAAAGGTGACTGGGGCTAGAGGCACTGTGTTGTGCGGGACTGTGAGTTGTGTTGTGGGAAGAAAAATAAACAAGATTTTGTATAAAGATGTGGTCTTCGACTGGTGGTGTCCAGGCAAATATCACACTGCGTATATCTAAAAAAGGCTCAGAGTTTGACATAATTTTAAAAAATGGATGACCATGCACAGCAAGGCAACATATAGCTTATGAGTTTAAATGTTAAAAACACAGCATAAGTGAGGCTACATTGGTTAATCTGTTTAATTAAAAGCAATAATTATGGTGGGTTTTTGATATTAATAATACATGAAAATACATGAAAATGAATTTATTTTTAGGCAAGATTTGGCTTTTGTAGTATAAACATTAGAAATTCCATTTAAGGGAGAGTAGTTTGGTTCTCTTTTTTAATTGTAATAATGGTTGAGGGATGCTTAACCTTTTCAACTGACAGATTTTAGGTAAATAGTCAAGGAATGAAAGATTCGTCTAACAAAATATTTGTATAGCCAGTCTGTTTGCAGCTTTACGTTCCTGCAGGAATCATCCTTAAAGTAGTACAATAACTTTTCTGTGTTTTTGAAAAACTGTAAAACTGGTAGCAGCTTTCCTAGCAGATAGTAAACCAGATGTGTGAGCTTAAAAAAAGGGGGAACAGAGTGGCTGCCTTTTACTAGAATGTTTTTTTTTTCCTAAAAAAAGTTTCAGTTCAGTTAAAGTTCAGTTTTTACTGTACCTTCAATTCGGTTTTAGTTCAGTTGGTGTTTTATTGCCTTTCAGACATTTTGAGAGGAGCCAACGACATTTAAATGGAGCTTGTTATCTGCTTAGCTGCTTCCAAGTAGCTAATTCTCCAAGAAGTAATCTTTCTTTTTTGCTTTTGAATTAAGGATAGATAATCTATAATGTAATGTAGAGCTTCTCAATGTTCAGCCCTCCCTGTAGCTGCAGGTTTCTGTCCCATCCCATTTCTTCTCATAACTGGACTTCTACTTTAATAAGTTAGCTTTCCTATTTCTATGTTTTTACTACCAGAAATTACAAACTGGTTATGCTCTATTTTTACTGAACAGAGCAATAATTTGTGTGTGTTAGATGAGTAAGAATTAATTTTTCTTTTAGATTTTTTTAAAATTATTTCAATGCTCCAGTTAATTAGACAATTATTTACAAATAAGCACACAAGTGGGTAACACTGAAGTAGCTGTGCCTCTCAGAGTCATTCATGCTGGTGTCTGCGCTGCTCAACATTAATTGTAGTCAGGTACAATTAAGTAAGCAAACTCCACAGAAAAAGTGAATGAAAAGGAGTATTTAAAATATAGAAAAAAAAATACAAATATGGCTTAATTGCCTATAAGTGTAAATTAAGCACTAAATTGAAAAAGGACCATTTTTAAACAATGAGACCAATTAAAGGTATCAATGACTGACCGCTAGTGAAACTGGTTGGAACAAAAACCTGCAGCCACAGGGGGTCCTGAGGACTGACCAGTTGAGAATCACTGATCTAAGGAACTGGGCCATTTGAGACCGAGTGAATACTACATGAACCCACCCAGGCTGTATAATTATTTGTATTGATTATATTTACTGGTATTGGTTATTATGCAAATAAATACCATTTTAAGCAGAAGCTCAAACTGAAAGTCTTTGTTCAATTATTGATTACCAGTGTAGCAGAGAGATTATGACTGTTGATTCCTTCTCTATTTGTGGTCTGTTAAAGGTTAAAATGGATGTTTTGTAAGGTCATCTGTTGGTGGTAAACTGGGTTGACATAAAACAGTGAAAATAAAAGACTGGCCCAAGTCAGAAAGCAGCCAGCCATTAGTGGTCCCTGTGGGGCACAGTAAGGACAGTGAGCCAGCTACTTACCTGGTTTTTACATTTCATCTTACCCCCCTGTGGCAGGCGGCTGGCGTCCATGCCCAGCCGGGACGCCCCTGCACACTATATTCAGGGGCAGCAGCCCTGGACACTGCAATACCTCCCCCTAGACGCTAGATGGCCGCCCCCCTAGGGTGGAGCAGTGCCTCAGTTTCCCACAGGGCTCCCTGGGAATTGGAGTTGGGTGCAGCCCTGTTGTGTCCTGCAGGCACCGCCAAGGAGTGCTGTGTTTGGGATTTCTGAGCCCGTGTGGGCAGCATATTCGTCACACCCGGAAGTGCACCCGGAACTCGGTGATCAAGCATCTGGAGCACTTCCAGGTGAACTATAAAAGGAGCCAGCAACCACCACTCAGAGGCCAGAGTCGGGTGGAGGAGGTCAAGGTTGCCTGGGAGGAGTGGTGGTGCCAGTGAGAGAAGAAGAGTGTTTGGTGTACTTTATTTTTGACTGTGTATTGTGTCTGTGGGTACGAGGAAGGTGAAGCCCACAAACGAAGAAAATAAAAAGTTTTTGTTTATTTTACACATGCCTCCCGTGTCCAGTCTGTGTCGGGTCGGGTGCTATATAGCATCATCTTACACCCCCATTAAGAAAAGAGGTAACAGAGGTAATACTAGTACCTTCATATCACAGGTGAAACCAAAAAAAGAGTTTATGTTAGCTTATTACTACGGTTATGGTTACCGTGTAGTATGTCAACCTCTGCTCATCACCCACACATCTCTAGAAAAAGTGTTATAGTGCAGAAAATGAATAAATATATTAAACAATATTTGTCATTTATAGTTTAAACTCTAAAAATGTGAGTAATCTGATCATCCTTGTACGAGCCATTTGCTAGTTAAGTTATATTAAATGTTTGCCTATATATTAATGCATAGTCTATGGGAGGTTCTCATAACTCCTACAAGCTGAATCAAATTGGTATATTCTAACTATTTCTTGTCCCTCTGATTGCAGGTTAGTCTCAGTTAGTGAGCTGCATTACCGTAGGTACGGCATGGAAGGCACACAGTTACAAACCGTGCCTTGACGTGCTCAGTCGTATGTGCAGAGCCATACATTTAGAAGGTACTGAATTTGAAGTAAAGCAAAGTAAAATAATTAATCCTTAAGAATAGAAACAATTGAAGTTTAACAGAAGAAACAAGAAGAAACATTTTTCCTTATTTTTGCATTTTATTCTACATGTGTAACAACTTTCCTCTATTCCTGTGTGGACTGTTTGCTTGAATTTTCACTAAACCTTTTTAAAATTAACCTTTTAGGATGGAGAGATTTCCTTTGGCACATGTCTGACCCAAGCTTGATCCTGCCTTACTTACCAGCAGCTAGAATCCTGTTTAAATAAAGTTTATGGTGTCTAACTAATATTGCCAATCTTATTGAATTGTGTATCAAATCAACCCCAGCTCATCACCTCAATGATGTCTTTAATCCACGTATCTTTAGAAAGGCTGGTGTATTTAAAAGAATTCAGAAAATGCATGAATTTATTAGGGCGGCACGGTGGCGCAGTGGGTAGCGCTGCTGCCTCGCAGTTGGGAGACCTGTGGACCTGGGTTCGATTCCCGGGTCCTCCCTGCGTGGAGTTTGCATGTTCTCCCCGTGTCTGCGTGGGTTTCCTCCGGGCGCTCCGGTTTCCTCCCACATTCCAAAGACATGCAGGTTAGGTGGATTGGTGATTCTAAATTGTCCCTAATGTGTGCTTGGTGTGTGGGTGTGTTTGTGTGTGTCCTGCGGTGGGTTGGCACCCTGCCCGGGATTGGTTCCTGCCTTGTGCCCTGTGTTGGCTGGGATTGGCTCCAGCAGACCCCCGTGACCCTGTGTTCGGATTCAGCGGGTTGGAAAATGGATGGATGAACTTATTAGGCAGTATTTACCTAATGCAATTGAAACATAAAAAAATACAACTTTGTTATCCTGTATAATTATAACAGTTTATGGAGCCTTGGTAATGCTAATGTGCAGTGTGTTTAATTGACGCCTGTGACCCACATATACCTACAAAGGTCTGTGAGCTTGAGAGAATGCCAAAAATGGATGAATATATACAATAAGGCAACATACGGCTGATATATTTCAAACATAGAAAAGACAGAAGATGTGAAAACAATTTTGTTATCTTTCATATTTATTTATGGCTCAGCACATCCTCTAACCAGTGGCGGACCGTGCATTTCACACCTAGGCCTTCAGTAGTGCTCCGTCTGAATCAACCCGCCCCTCAAAAACTAATTTATGGTTATAAAAACCATCTTAATATGCAGAAATACAGTATAAAGAGCCGTTGCATCGCAGATAGATAACTCCTGTAGCCACAATAAATGCCTTTATTGAATAGACAAACCAGGGGTGAACAAGTTCCTTTCTACTGCAGCTACAGCCGCGACACACATAAAAAACATCAATAATAACTCATAAACTTGCAATATTATTTAGGAAAATCGCAACATTTTACTCACCAAAAATTTGGATTTTTTGTAAACAAAATCCATCCTCCTCTCTTTCCTCAAAAACAGTTCAATTACTCTGTCGTACAGATTATTCGTGTGCTTCAGTTCCATCACGAAGTCCCTTTCTACCGCCATCGAAGCTAATGCTGAAAGTCGAACCTGCCCTGTCGTATTTCTGGCATAAGTTTTAATTCGCTTTGGGGCTAAAAATGTCCGCTCGACAGAAGCAGTGGACACGGGAATGGTCACCGCCAAACATACCAATGTGTACAGCTGCCCCATGCTCTCATTCAGATTTTTCTATTACACCATCCTATCCAATCAATGGGTCTGAATACGGTGACATTGCCATACGCCTGCTAGAAGGCCCTAGTGACACCAACTCAAAATCTGATTGGTTGAAGCAACAGTTTAATCAACATTTATTTTGTGTTAGAGGGCCTGCAGAATGGATTGTGAAGGCCTCTGGGCAGACTTCTTTGACTTTGACCCTGCCTGGCAACAAATGATGGCTGAAATGTGATTGGTTAAATGCTTTAATACGAAAATACATGTCTGGAAGCAGCACAACCATCGGAAGAGCTATGAAAGGAAGCGGACAGACTATTTGGAATTATTTAATAAGGATTCATGGACAAAATATAATTAACATCAGTTTGTGATTCAGATATTTTTTTTAGGCCAGCAGAGAATGTGAATTTCCCCTTGGGATTAATAAAGTATCTATCTATCTATCTATCTATCTATCTATCTAGAAGGCCTTGCAGGCCCTGACGACCCACCACTGTCTCTAACTGATGTCTGTGACCCACGTGTATAAACATTTGTGAGTTTGACAGATGCTGGAAATGGATGTACATATTAGGCAACATATGGCTCTTGTAATTTAAACATAAAAATAGAGTACACATCAAAGTGATTTGGTTATCCTTTTGAATTACAATACGTTTTGTTGGTTATTCTAACAGTTAAGTTACTATTTAATATGTCAGTCTTAGCAGTTTACCAAATTCATGTCTATAACCAGTGTATCTTTAGAAAGGTTCATAAGTTTGACAGAAGGCAGAGAGTGGATGCATATACAAGACAGCAAATGGTTTTTGTAGTTAACATGGTAAAAACACAGGAAATGTGAGACTATGTTGGTAATCCTATTTAACTGTAACACTTTATGGTGGCTTCTTGGTATTAGTATTAGTGCTGCATAGTGTAGTACTGACTCACTTATTTGGATGAATGTATAAGGCAACGTTAGGCTTATGAAATCTGAGTATTAAAAATATATGTGGTGTCACAGACGGCTGGGGTTCTGACCCGGCCAGGACACCTAGAAGGACCGGAAGGTGACCTTTACGTCTTCCGGGTCATGAGGGGGCAACCACCCTGGACTAGGAAATGACCACGGGAGAAGAGTAAAAAGGTTTTAACTCGTTGGGACACGTGGCCACCACCAGGGGGCACCTTAAGCCTCCTGGAACCCGGAAATAGTTACTTCTGCCACACCCTGCAAGATGGCGGAGGAACCTGCCAGGGACACCCAGAGTGCTTCCGGTGCAAAGGGCAGCACTTACACCACACCAGGAAGTGCTGCCGGAAGGACGTCGTCAGCCACCTGGAGCACATCCGGGTGGGAATAAAAGGGGCCGCCTTCCTACAATTGGGGAGCTTGAGTCGGGAGCGGGAGTAGGACAAAGCTCCCGGGAGGAGAAGAAAGGCGGCCAAGGACTGAGAGAGAGAAGCCCTTATAGTGGTGATTACTGCTGTGTGCATTGTGTGTAGTGTTCGGGACTGTGAACCTGTGTTTATTTGTGCTTAATAAACGTGTACGTTTTATAAAGATGTGGTTTCCAACTGGTGGTGTCCGGGCAAACATCACAGTGGATATGTATGAAGGTGATTTGGTTATCTCGTATAATTCTAAAATAGGAGATTATGTTGGTCATTCTATTTAACTACAATACTTTATGGTGGTAGCGCTGCTACCTCATAGTAAGGAGACCCGAGTTCGCTTCCCGGGTTCTCCCCGTGTCTGCGTGGGTTTCCTCCAGGTGCTCTGGTTTCCTCCCACAGTCCAAAGACATGCTGGTTAGGTGCATTGGCGATCCTAAATTGTCCCTATTGTGTGCTTGGTGTGTGGGTGCGTGTGTGTGTGCCAGGGTTTGTTCCAGCCTTGCACCCTGTGCTGGCTGGAATTGGCTCCAGCGGACCCCTGTGATCCTGTGCTAGGATATAGCGGGTTGGACAATGGCTGACTTTATGGTGGCTTCTTGATATTAGTATTAGTGCTGCAGAGTGTAGGACTGTCTCACTTATTTGTATGAATGTATAAGGCAACATTAGGCTTATGAAATTTGAGTATTAAAAATATATGTGGATATATGTAAAGGTGATTTGGCTATCTTGTATAATTCTAATAATAAATTATATCTTATTTTTATAGGTAATGTTACTGTGCATTATGTCAGCTTCAGCCCATCACCTAATTGATATCGCTGACCCACATTATCTCCGTAAGGGCTAGTGAATTAGTTAGAATGTAGACAATAGATGAATATATAGGGTGAGTGAAAAACAAGTACCACATTTCAAATGTTTATTCTACAAACACACTACTAGATAAACTAAATTTCATTACAACACAAGAAAGGGTATACAAAATAGATTTTTTTTCACTGTGTTTAAAAAATGATACACTCTTCAAGATGATTTCTGAACACTCACATGACTCATTCGACCATTTCAAGGTGAACAGAGGCGATTTTGGTGGAGAATAGCGTTCTTGACAGCTTCAAGGTTTTGAGGTCGGTGTGTGTATACCTTCGACTTGAGATAGCCCCACAAGAAGAAATCGCATAGAGTGAGATCAGGTGAACATGAAGGCCACCTGACATCGCCACGCAAGGAGATCAAGCTTCCCTGGAAACATCTCCTGCAAAACTTGCATGGATCTCCGCACTGTATGAGCGATTGCTCCATCCTGTTTAAACCAGGCATTCACCACAACCGTTTGTTCCAGTTGGGGCCGCAAAAAGTTCTCTAGCATTTCAATGTAATATTCTGAAGTGAAAGAAGAGAAATTCCACAACAGCACACCGAACTGTAACACGCACACTGTGCAGGGGTCTCTGATGAAGTTTATGAGGGTTGGTTTCAGCCCAATAGTAAAAGTTTTGTTTATTTATGCAACCATTCAAATGGAAATGTGCCTTGTCGCTGCACATGATGATGGCATCTCGATGAACGGTTTGCAGAATGTTCGCACACAACTCTCTACGGATCTCCCAGTCTCTCTTAGTGAGTTCCTGCACTACCATCATTTTGTATGGATGAAAATTATTGTCCTCATGCAAAATCCTCCTCAAAGATGTGTTGGAAATGCCTAAGGCAGAAGCATGTTTGTGTGCTGAATGTCTAGGAGACTGCAAAAATGATGCCCTTACAGCTTGGATGTTTTCAGGCGTTTTTTGTTCAATGGAGATTTTTTGTTCAATGTTGTACCTGTCTGTCTAAATTTAGTCACCCACTGAAGAATTGTTTTCCGATTTGGGACGTCACTGTTAGGAGGAATGCTAAAGTGCATTCGGAAGGCGCATTGGGTAGTAAAGATAGAATAGTTGTTTTGGAAGAACACTTCGACAGCAAAAGCACAGTGCGCACCGGATCAAGGCATGTTGCCGACTGAAAACTACAAGGGATCTCCTATCAAACAACCCCCCCTTCCAACCCACTCGGCTGCCTCTGCCTTGCACAATGGCCTTGGGAAATGGGGCACTTCAATTTGGCTCACCCTGTATATGGCAGCATTTCACTTGCAATGTATGCAATTTAAACATTAAAGATAAAGCCCAAGCAAGAGTAATGTGGTTTAAAAGATTATAAACGTTTACTGCTATCAGTAATTTTGCCCAGTAGTGTGTCAACTTTAGCTCGTCATGAGGATTCTGAAGGGGGCATGGGACTATGCCCAATCAGTCTACATGTCTCTCATGGACTTAGGGGATATATATATGACTGCATTCTTCAAGGGATTGTATGGAGTGTGCTGGGAGAGTAAGGGTTCCAGGACATCTAATAAGGGCTATCTGTCCCTGTATAGAGTGCTGTGTCCACATATTCAAAAAAACATCAGCACCGCTCCCAGTAAGAGCGGGACTCCTCCAGGGCTGTGCTTTGTCTGCTATCCTGTTTATGATTTTCTTGACTAAGATATGAAGGTGCAGTCAGGGTGGGCAGGAGGTCCGGTTCAGTGGCTTTAGAATTACATCCCTGCTTTTTGCAGACAATGTGGTCCTGTTGGCTTCATCGGGGTGTGAACTCCAGTATGCATTGGGACAGTTTACAACCAAGTTTGAAACGGCAGGGATGTGTGACGGCCACTGGGAGCCTCTGGAACCTGCCACCAACGATAACGTTTCTGAAGGATAATCCAAGCAAATGAGGACACCACATAAAGTAAGGGGAAGGTGGAACGGTGCTTTTATTAAAAAACAAACAATTCCAATGAGTGTTCAAAAATTGTGCAGGGTGAAATGTTCAATAAATAAATAAATAACCAATCCATAAAACAAAGTGATGTGGAGGTTAAAAACAATCCCTTAAGTAATCAGTTAAAACAAGATCAAAACACGGCAAGAAAAAGTCTTTAAAAACTTGAGCCTGGGTGCACTCCTTTAAAACACCAGTCTCCTCAGCTTCTCTTGACCGGAACTTGCAGCCAAGATGACAGCTATCCAACAGGTGCCTACCATCCTTCTATGGGGTCAGGTTCCTACCACTCCATGGCTATAACAGGTCACCTCAATCAAGACACAAGGTTCTGGTCCCTAAAGGTCATGGCAATCACAATAGGGCTGCTTGTCCAAGCCTTCCCAGACTTCTGCTGCGAGCTGCTGGCACCATCTGGTCACTCCAGCTCCCCAAGTCACTCAGCTGGAGTGATCCTGCTCGACAGACCCCTGAACAGTGGCCACCTGGAGGGGCTCTTCTCACAGGTGCCTGCCTCCTGATTTGCTCTCTCTCCCTCTTGCTCACACCTACACTGGTTCTCGCCCATCTTCCTGCCTGCTTCTCTTTCTTTCCTTTAACCTCTGCACTGATATCCTTTTCTGTCCCCCCAATCCCTTGCGCTCCCCTGTTTTTATGCTGGGGAGCAGTTGCAGGTGCGATTCCCAAATTGCTGCCCCAGGCTGATAATGAGACAATTAAACCATCTGCATGTGGTGGCAAGGCAATGCACAGTCAGCTGACCGCCTCAAACCAACCCAGAGATGAGACGTCTTCTCAGCAGATCGCTTGCACTTGCTCCACACCCCAGCACAAGCATGTCCATTATTTATTTATTTAAAACAGCCACTTTCTGAGACACGGACCCACTATACCACAGGATGAGGATCAGCACATCCAAAATGTAAGGCCATAGTCCTCAGTAAGAAAAAGGTGGACTATCCTGTCCGAGTGGGAGGTGAGTTACTGCCTTTAGTGGAGGAGTTCAAGTACCTTGGGTTCTTTTTCATGAGTGAGGGGAAAAGGGATGGTGAGATCAACAGATGGATGAGGGCAGCAAGCGCGGTTACACGGTCACTATACTGATTCATAGTGGGGAAGAAGGAGCTGAGTCAGAAGGTGAAGCTCTCAATTTGGTGAAGAAGGAGCTGAGTCAGAAGTTGATTTATGTCCCCACCTCCACCTATGGTCAACAGCTTTGGGTAAAGGCGGAAAGAATGAGATTGCAAATACAAGTGGCAAAAATAAGCTTTCTCCGAAGTGTGGCTGGGCTCTCCCTTAGAGAAAGAGTGAGAAGCACAAACATCCAGGAGAGGCTTAGAGTAGACATAGTGACTCTGCACATTGAGAAGAGCCAAATTAGGTGGTTTGGGCATCTGATACAGATGCCTCTTGGAAGCCTCCCTGTGGAAGTTCTACAGGTACGACCTGCTGGGAGGACACCCCGGTGAAAGACTCAGGGTTTACTGGGAGGATTATATCTCCCAGATGGCCTGGAAACACCTTGGGATCCCACTGTATGTGTTGGCAAGTGGGGTTAAGGAAAGGGAAATATGGGCCTTACTGCTAAGACTGTTGCCCCCTGCAACCCAGTTTCGAATATATAGTGGAAAATGAATGAATGAATATTATTATAAATGCCATCAGTTTGCGAGATGGGAAATAGAGAAAATGTGTTCAGCAGAAGTTAGAAAGGGTTAAACAGCAGTCATACAAATCCCTTGCATCCAGCCAGGCTCAGAGCGCACTGGTGAGTTATTTTAAAGAACAAATGTTTTTGCCCTCATTTTCATTTCCTCCCAGAGTGATCAATACCAAAATTGATTTTACATCAGAAGTACCAGTTTGTCTTTTTAAAAGTGTTTCAGTAGAAAACTAAACCTACATCAAAAAAATACTTAAATAAAATAATAACACAAAACGCAGCAGTGATTCTCGGTTGTCATGCTTTTGATGGCATCTTGTATAAAGTCTGTATTAAAGCCCCTTTGTAAAGTAGAAAAAAAGAAAAAAAAGATAGAATAAGTAAAATCAGATACAGTTGTCTCACGTTACTTACAGTTAGGAATGGTTCATGAAAAATTTGAAAATTGTCCTACAGGTTGATGTGTTTCCAAGCAAGATTGTGGTGAGAAGACAGATATAAAAATCTTATTTGGCAATTCAAAGAAAAAGTGCTTTAGAGACCAGGCAAAATGAATAATAAGGTTGGTCAAAATGGGATTATGGGAACGACCAGGTATAGTAGGTGACAAGTCTGTAAAAAGTGTCATCTCATTAACAAGAAATTAAATAAGCCAATCTCATTCAAGAGTGGCACAACGGTTGTCGCTGCTGTTTCATGGCTCCAAAGGTCAGAGTTTGATTCTGAATCTGCTTATTGTAATATGTTTTCTGCATCCATGTGGATTTTACTCGGGGTACACTAGTTCCTTCCAAAATCCAAAAATGTGCCTCTTAGAGTAATTGGCAGCTCCTAAATGGTGGAGTGTAAGTGTGCATGAGAGTGCCTCCCATATTGAACTAGCATCTCTTCCACAGTCCCTCCCTCTAAAATAGACCAAGTGTCCCAAATCTTTAAAAAAGACAGTGCATACTTGGTCTGAGATAGTGCTGGGCGGCATCCCTTTATTCGGGGTTGGGGGGTATTTTAGTATTTACAAGTAAATTTTTTGTGGTTATTGACAATACTACATTAAAAAACATTAAGACATTCATTCTTTGAAGGGGATCAGTATCTTTATTTCTCTCTTGTTATGAATGCACATCATGTACAAGTACATTCCTGAAATTTAATGGGCATTGTGAGAGCAATGTTAAGATTAAACAAAGAAAACGTTGCAGCACAATTCTGTTTAAAAATCATGTAGTATGCTGTAAACCTGAGGTTGGGAGATGTACTGTTGTAGTTTCTGAACAGCCTGCATAAAACCATAAACCATGACAAAATTTCACTCATGCTGCTATGTGAACATGAAGTTATGATGTCATATAAATACATGCAACAAGTCAAGATACATTAAAAAAAAGTTGACAGCCCTTACTGAAAATATATCAGGCTATCCTATTGCTACTCTGATTTGGTTTGTCAGTATAAAAAAGTCCAGGAAGTACAACATTCAGGAACTCAAATTTTAACAAAACCTGTGAAATCAAAAATATATCATTTTTGCTGCAGTGGGCTGGCGCCTTGCCCGGGGTTTGTTTCCTGCCTTGCACCCTGTGTTGGCTGGAATTGGGTCCAGCAGACCCCTGTGACCCTGTAGATAGGATATAGCGGGTTGGGTAATAGATGGATGGATAGATATCATTTTTGACTGGTTTTATCATTTCCAGTTACAGCATGGGTGATATCCGTTACTTAAGCCTGTGTACTGCAGATGGGCCCAAGCAGGCCTTGTGTAAACCTTAGACTTTCTCTAATCTATCTTCACATCTACAATATTCAATAGTATTTTCCCATGTTTTATGTTTATGTCCATAAAGTGTGGATTGCACTCTCAAAGTTCCATTTCATTAAAAAGTACAATAGAATCATCTTAAATTTTATAGACGACTAGCAATCTCTGTCATTCCAGAGTGTACACCAGTCTTCAAAAACATTCCATATTTTCTGAATGGACAGAGTAGATGAATTTTGCCAAAATAAATCTTGCTCTTTACATTGTCCATATGTTTGTGCTTTTCCTCATCATTGTTTTGTGCAATGTATTTCTCCCAGAAGGCTCATAACAAACAGATGGTTTTCAACTATTTTAATAAAACACATAAATCAGATGCCACAGCTAACCATCTAGTTAAAAAAAGTCAACACCTGAGTCAGTTATATTCAGCTATTTGAATCTACTCTGCATTTTGCCATACATAAAATGTAAATAAGTTAATAGGGGTCATAACCTCCGAAAATCTGCTAATACACTTCCGAGAGTACAGGATCTGAAAGACACAAAATCCATACCTTCTCCATACATACCAGAAAAAAACAATGCTTACATTTTCAGTAGTTGTACCATTTAGTTGTGCCTTCTTTGTAGGTTCGATAAATATCAATTTTGATCAAGTAGTGCAGTTCACAACTGACTTATGAATTTTGTGAAAAGTTCAGGAATCAGAGACTTTATAAAATCTAAGAAGGCAATGGCATCATCCAAATTTTCCTGTGGGGACAAATACAGTTGTAGCTTTCTATCAATCCATTTATGTGTAGTGCCATGACCTTAAATAAAAAGTCATGCAATTACATGAACTGAAGCTTTGCAGCTCGATTATACAGAATTTTAATCCATGCAGATTCAAAACACAAATTTATGTAGTGCAATAAATAAGTAATTTCATTCAACTCTATCAAATGTTACAGTATCTTTGAAATCAGTTCTAACAATACTTTGGAGGTCTCTGATTTTAGAACATTAGAACAATCTAGATGAGAACGGCTATTCAGCCCAACAAAGCTCGCCATTACTATCCACTTAATTCTCCTAAAATAAGATCAAGTCGAGAAAGTCCCTAAAGTCCTGCTTGTCTACCACACTACTTGGTAGCTTATTCCACGACTCTGTGGTTCTTTGTGTAAAGAAAAACCTCCTAATGTTTGTGTAAAATTTACCTTTAACAAGATTCCAACTGTATCCCTGTGTTCTTGATGAACTCATTTTAAAGGATAAGTCTTGGTTCTCTGTACTAATTCTGTTCATAGTTTTAAACACTTCAATCATCCATCCATCCATCCATTTTCCAACCCGCTGAATCCGAACACAAGGTCACGGGGGTCTGCTGGAGCCAAAACCAGCCAACACAGGGCGCAAGGCAGGAACCAATCCCGGGCAGGGTACCAACCCACCGCAGGACACACTTCAATCATGTCTCCTCTTAACCTTCTTTTCTTTAAACAGAAAAGGCTCAGCTCTTTTAACCTTTCCTCATAATTCATCCCCTGTAACCCTGGAGTCATCCTAGTCGCTCTTCTCTTGACTTTTTCCAGTGCTGCTATGTCCTTTTTGTAGCCTGAAGACCCAAACTGCACACAGTACTTCAGATGAGAGTACACATCGTGCTATATAGCCAGACATTCTGTTTGCATTCTTAATGGCTTCCTAACACTGTCTGGCAGTTGATAGTGTCCAGTCCACTATGACTACTAATTCCTTCTCATAAGGTATACTTTCGAAATTTTCAGACCTCTCATTGTGTATTCAAACCTGACATTTTTATTTATTATATGTAATGCTTTACATTTACTTATGTGAAATTTTCTGCAATAAATCTGCCCTGGCCTGTAAGCTGTCCAAGCCTCTCTGTAATGATTTAACAAATTACAGATTATCTGCCAATCTACCTACCTTGGTATCAGCTACAAACTTAACCAGCTTGTTACTTATATTCCTGTCCAAATTATTTATATGTATTAAAAATAGCAGTGGACCTAGCAGTGACCCCTGTGGAACACCATTCTTAACATCAGCCAGTTCTGATAAGAGTTCCTTGCACCATAACCCTCTGCTTCCTGTGTCTGAGCTAATTTTGTACCAATCTACAAACATCACTCTGAACTCCCACTTCTTGTAATTTGATGCCCAACCTCTCAGGAGGCACCGTATCAAATGCTTTCTGAAAGTCAAGATAAATAAAATCATATGCTTCACTTTGATCATATTATTTTGAACTAAATAAATGACCTCCCTCTTCTGAACCCATACTGACTGTTCAGCTGATACATCTATTAAGATACATGTATGATGTAAAATCATTTGCTTTTAATAAACCAGGATTGACCTTGTACAATAATAATGGGGTGTACTTTCTTTAGTTTCTTTGAGAGAACTCGGGCCAGGATCTTAACATCAGCATTTAGCAAAGATATCGGTACATATGTTGCATGACGTAAGGTGTTTTTATGTTTCTTGGAAAGGGTGGATATACAGTAGGTGCCTACAGATTTTATCTATATGCCACTTTATGTTCAAAGAACATAGATAACATTAAGGGATTTAATTTGACAAGTTTTTAAATGGAATTCTTCTGGAAAGCCATATAGGTTTGCAATGTTTTCACTTTTTGAGTTTTATTAACATCAGAGGTCTATCTAACTCATCCACACAAAGCAGTCATATATTTTTTCCTATTAAACTGTGGAAATGAAGCCAACAGTGGACAAACCCTACCCTGAAAAGTGGCTTGGATATGATGGCCCTGTATACCTGGGGCATTTAATGGAGATTTCTGAACTTTTTAAAGTCTGTGTGCCATTTTGAGCCTTGTATGGGGGATGCTTTAATTTTTTCAACTGGCAGATTTTAGGTAAATAGCCATGGCCTGAAATAATTATCAAGCTGAACACAAGTTAAGTGTAGTCTTGGAAAGCTAAAAGACAAAGCAGGACCTTAGCATGTTTTGTATAGCCAGTTTGTTTGCAGCCTAGTGCGGCTTTTGACTTCCATAAGTTAGTAACCTTGACTGTGATAATGTCTTAGTACAGTGCTTCTCAAACTCAGTCCTGGGGACCCACTGTGGCTGCACGTTTTTGTTCCAACCAGATTCATTATCAGTGACCAAACATGATAACACTGATCTCTTTTAATTAGCTGGTATTTTTTTTCTTATTCTACATTCAGAAAAGCACAGCAGCACAGCATGATTTTTACATTTTTAAGACATTTAGAAATATTTCTGCTTTTGCTATAGATTTAAATGCTTAACTCTCTTTTTTTGATTTCATTATATTTTGCCCTTTCTCTGTGCAGTTTTCCCACTCCGTTGTATCTTATTAATGACAGTTAAAAACAAGCAAAAGCAGATGCCCAGGCAAACAACACTGAATCATGAAAAGCTGCAACTACATTAGCATCAGACCCATTAATTAGTAAATAATGGATTATTTAAACAATTAGAACACCTGGAAAAGTAGAATGAAAATCAAGATGGAAATATTGTTAACAAAAAAAATACATTATTCCCATATAACTGCTTGGTACAATTTAATTTTTTTTTTTTGATCAAACTTAGTTCTCTAGTTTCTATATTGTTCCCAAAACACACAACTTGGGAAATAACAGCTCACTTAATTAGCCCAGGAGTCCAATTAAAAACAGAAACTGGTTGGAACAAAAACCTGCAGCCACAGTAGGTCCCTAGGACCGAGTTTGAGAAGCACTCTCTTAGTAACATTCCTATGTTTTGAGACCCTCCCTGCTCTTCTAGTGAAAACCAGGTGATCACGTCGGGCAAGAAGTGGAGAGAGTGTCTGCCTTTGATTTTAACTTTTTTCAAAAACAGTTTCAGTTCTGTCTTTAGTTCAGCTGGGGTGTTGTTACAGAAACAAAGCGTTGGGTTCATTTACCACCTTTCTGACAAGTTGAGAGGAGCTGGCTGACATCTGTAAAACAGCTCTCTCTCTGGCAATAATTCTTTCTTATTTCAATTAAAGACATATAATCAATAACTAAGAACCTGGGCAATCTGGAACTGTATGAACACTGCATGAATCCACCCAGGTTGGAGAATTCTTTGTATTTTTTGTATTTGCCACATTTAGTTATAATACAAATAAATATAATTTTTAAGAAAAGCTTACACTCAATGTTTCTGTCCTATAATGGATTACTAACTTTATCAAGTAGTGAACTATCATTCCTTGTCTGGCTGTGGTCACCTTAGGAAACAAAAGCCACTTTGTGAAACCCTGTAATGGTGATAAACTGGGTTGAAATAAAGGAATGAAAATTAAAGACACTTCCAGTCAGCACGCAGCCTGCTATTAAGAGCCCTCTAGGGTTGAATACACAGGGTACAATTAACAGTGAGACACATAAGAGGTTACAAGGAACAGGTATAGAGCAAGTTTGACATTTCTTCCTATCCCCCCATACCCCACTTAAAAAAAAAGAAGCTAAGAGATTAGTTGGTAACTTTCGTGTTGGGTGCGAGACACAGGTGTGGCCTGCCTGGTAGATTTGGGGTTAGGCCTATCTCTAGGCAGGTCAGTGAGGGTCCTATTTGGAGGCTTTCACCTTGGCATGTTTGTATCACCTGTCACAACAACCTCAGTGTCTTTGTGCAAGCCAGCATATTAAATATCTGTAAAAGCATATTAACCTTCTTTATTATGTAACGTTAGAAGGAATTTCATAATTTTAATGCTATTTGTTTAACTGACTTGTAATATGTGTAGTGCAGTGAAACCTCAAAGGAAATAATACTGAGAGAAAAAAAGAATACAGGCTATAAATTCTCACATTAGTTTTGTGCTGTGCATTTATAAAATACGTTATGTAAATGATTACACTGACTTCTATATAATATGACAGACAGACAGACAGACAGACAGACAGACAGACAGACAGACAGACAGACAGATAGATAGATAGATAGATAGATAGATAGATAGATAGATAGATAGATAGATAGATAGATAGATAGATAGATATGCACTTGAACTGTCCCCAGAACATGGATGGATTTATAGATAGGTTTTATGATAAAAGTGGTATGATATTAAGGCAATTATTAAATGGACAGATAAATTACACTGTTAAGGACTAAAAAGGATGTTAATCCAGTAAATCCAGGAAAGTAAAGAGAAGTCAAGTCACTTGTTGGTACATAAGGCCACGACCATTTTTATTGTTACCCGAATTAGAGCAAACATTCAGGAAAGGATGTCACTGTTTTTCCAGACTCTTCAAAGTATTTATAAAACATTTTATACCAGCTAATCAACCTCCCAGAAAACAATTCTACCAGAATATATCAAATATTTTTCCTGTTAATTGATTTTTCAAGTCCATGTAATCCATTTTGGAGTCGAGGAGACACAAAGCAGATACTAACCCCAGGTAGGGCACCAGTTGTTCTGAGGGTACAATCATACACCCTCTAAAATTGAATCACACAGAGTCAAGTCACAGGCATCAGTTAAGGAGAGAGAGATGTTAGGAGCACATGCTGATACAGCACATTGCCGCACCCACCACATGACAAACCAACTCAGGATCCCAGATTAGGACCCGAGTGCAACCATGCAACGGGTGACACCTCAGCACCACACTAGTTCAGATGGAGTGGTACAGTGTGAGGCTTTTTATTGTGGCTAGAGTGCCAATTCTGCCAGCAACCCCCAGGTTTTCCCTGCAAGCTGGAGGCTTACATGCAGGGCTGGATGCAGATTAACAAGACAGAGCAATTGCAGGTTAAGGGCCTTGCTCAAGGGTCCAACGAAGTAGAGTCACTTTTGGCATTTACGGGATTCAAACCCTCAACCTTCCGATTGCCAGTGCAAATCCCTGCCTCAGAGCCACTACTCCACCCTCTCTGTAACTACAAAGAAATACAATGCAAACCATATTGAAAATGTGACATGTTAAGTAGAGAAATTACAGAATAAAAATATTTAAGAAAGGAACAGTTGTCTTGCCTTTATCTCTGTTTAAAACAGAAGTGGTTGACCACCAATGTTCTTCTAAACTACAAATTTGACTATCCCCATCATTACAAAAATGCAAGTCAAAGGCATAAACACCCTGAAACAAATGAACTGCTTACTGGTATTTTTAACAGTAATCATTTTGGAATAAACAATAAGAAAATCTCTGGAATAGGAGTGATTCATAGTGACGACATTTACATTTGAGTTATGTACAAGTTAGAAGATGGCAAAGGCTGAATCCAAAATTGCAAATAAAAGGGGGAAAACTGTAAATGCTATTAAAAGAGATTTAAGCAAGTAAAGCATATGGTGTTATTACGCCACTATAATTATACAAAGGAAGTCAATAAAAGTGCATCTTTGTTCTCCACGTTCCAACTAATTGTGTCTAGAGTTCAGTAATTTTCAAATTCCAAACTTCACAGACTAGTATGAAGAGATCTTATTTCTAAAAAAGAAGCAAATCCACACAGAAAGCATCCACATGGACTTCAGTAATCATCTGCTTTTATGCTAGCATTAAATAGCATCTTGAATCACCACAGCCCTTCATCCCTTCCCACGTAAGAAATCAGTCTTTTACCCAGTTATAAATAAAGCCTTGAGCATGTTATCAGTCGTTACTGATGGTTGTTTGTTTTCCACTACCACCCACTTGTTTGATCACATAACTTACTGATGATTGGGGTCTAAAGTGTTTCATCTGCTGCACCATAACCACTACTGTCAGCTCCAACTGACACCTGCAGGCAGCACACACTTTCCTCTCCCACAAGTGACCACAGCTCTAAGTACATCTCCAACAAAAAAAGTGGCCACAATCCTCATAAGATATAACTTCAGTCCCTGGTTTCAAATGTTTCATGCAAAAGATGAGTTTTTTTTTTTTCTGATTCACTGGTTTGTTCCTTTCATCTCCACATTACCTATTCTTGTATGAATAATTCCCTTTGGTTGACTCATCATTTCCTTCTTCACTGTCATAATTTTTTACTTTATTTTCTTTTTCTATAGTATAAGGTATACGATAGTAGATATTCAAAGCAGTTTTCACTGTATATATGTCAACTAAATGAAATCACACTCTGTCTGCCTGTTGGGTATGCTGCAGATCCATTCCAGATGCAGATCCACTTGGTGAAAACCACTAAAAGGCACGAATGAGTTAACATGGTAAGGAAGCAAAAGGAACCCACTTAAACAACAGTAACGTTCATTTATATTGCATATTTTCAAACAAAAAGTGCACCTCAAAAAGCTTTAGAAGTAAAAGCATTACAATAATAAGACAAAATAAACATAAATAGACTAAAAAAAGAAAACAAATAGTAAGCAAAAAAAAGAAAGAATTCCTGTCAAAAGTAGGAACTAAAAAAGAGTCTGAATCTGTTTGAAGCGCATTTCATGCGTGAGCACCGTGCCAGTATTAATGGCACCTCTACTCTAGTCGTAACTGCTCAGTTTCAAGAGCGCTGCTCAGTCTCCAAGTCATACTATAGTGTGCACTAGATACGATTAGGGATGTTCTGTTAAATCATCATCCACCAGACCCCTTGCCAAATGAATCATCCATCCAGTAGACTCAATTTCACTAGCTGCCACTCACCGCTTTTCTAAGTAGGAGCCGACTCTGGGTAACTTCAACATATCAAAGATCACTTACCTAAAGAGAGAAAGAGAAAGAAAGATAGATGATTAAAACTTCATTTCAGTTGTAAAGCACTCTCATCACATGTTCTCAAGTTCTACTGTGGTGCAAGACAGAGATTTCCTCTTGCTGAGAAACAAAAAAATATGAAGATTGCTTCTCTGAATCCATAACTGGTCTTTATATATAATACGCAACCATGGCTGTCCATTTGTCTGTCCAGGATTTTAAATCACCTGTAGCTCGCAAACCGTTTGAACTATTCACCTGAAATTTGGTACACATATACTACGTGACGTCTACTATCCGCTTTCGGGGTGATGATTGACCTCCAAGGTTATTCCTCTTTTTATTTTGTTTATTTGTAGAATCAACTCTCTGCAGCGGGCAGCAGGACGCCGTTCTCATCCCTACCACCTTCGCTGTCACTTCCCCTCCCTCTTCATATCTTAAATCATTCTTGAGGCAGATATGAAGACTTAAGTGCCAGCTTAAGTGAAAAATTAAAGAAAACGCAACTGCAACACAAACACTGACTTAATCAGGTTTAAGGCGAAAAGATGCCAACGAAAGAAGAGAAGATGCGGGCCACTAGGGTGGAGAAAAGAAGATCTGCTCAGGAAGCAGCAAGCGCATCAACCTCTGAGCAAACGAATGCTAAACGTACAGAGAAAGAGGATGAAAATTAGGAACTCCTTTGACTTGAATTCAACACGTGGTGCTACACAACTTAACATTCTGTTAGCCTTCCTCATGGCTTCTGAACACTGACTGGCAGTTGATAGTGTCAAGTCCACTACGACTCCTAAGGGCGGATTTATACTTCATGTGACGCGACGCATGCTGCAGCGGATGCTCCTGCTACGCAAGCGTTGTACTTTTATACTTGTGCGAGTACTTTACGTAAATCTGGAGGAAACCACCAGGTGGCAGTGCGAGATATTATCACGGGGAGAACAGGTTTGGCTCCGCTGTGTTGTGAATTGCCTGGAACACACATTAAATTCTGATGACACTTTACCACAATATGTCTGAAAAGGATGTTTAATGTTTAAATCCATCATTCCAGGGATTTGTCCATTTCAGCTAGCATTGGGCATGAGGTTGAAACAATCCCTGGACGAGGCATCGGCTCATCGCAAGGTGAATACAAGCACACACATACACTAGCGTCATTTTAGTGTCACCAAATCTGCATATCTTTGGAAGGAAACTGGAGCACACTGAGGAAACCCAGCAGTAAAACATGTAAACTCCAGGCAGGGAATATCAGCGACATGACTCCCTGCAAGACAGCAGCACTAATGATCCACCACTGTGTCACCCCCATGTGTTCATTATTTAAACGAAATTACCAATTTATCTGTAAAATATAACATACATACTTCAATGTATTTCATCATGAAAGTGATATCAAGTGTAAATCTGAGGATTCTAAATGTGCAGAGTTGGAATATCATACATTTAATGTGCTCAGTATGGCAATCTATTGCTGTTTGCCGCTGCTGTCAGTACCGGAGGAAGCCCTAGAAAAAACGTAAATGTACGTGTTCTGAGCGTGAAGTATAAATGAGCCCTAAATCTTTCTCATGTTTCAGACCTCCCATTGTGTATTCGAATCTAACATTTTTACTTCCTACGTGTAGAACTTTACATTTACTTATGTGTTCAAGCCTTTATGCTGTCTGATTTGCTCTGTAATCAGAGGAATATATCAAGCGATTACACAGTACATCTCTCTATACTATAGCCATTTTAGAGTTTCTTAGTCTAAATATTAAAAGTGAGTGGTGTGGCAGACGGCTGGGGGTGGCACCCAGCCGGGACACCCAGGAAGACAGGAGGAGGGCTCATGCCTCCTCCAGACCATGAGGGGGCGACCGCCCTGGTTCCTCTGGGGGCCACGGGTGCAGGGCTTGGAAGCCCAACCCTGTAGGGGCCCGTGGTCTCCGCCAGGAGGCGCCCCCATGCCTGACGGACCCAGAACCCCAACACTTCCACCACACCAGGAAGTGCTGGGGGGAAGAAGATGGGGAACACCCGGGGGGCTTCCAGGAACACAACCGGCACTTCCGCCACACAGGGGAGTGTCTAGGGAGTGTCGGGGATCACCTGGAGCCCATCCGGGTACTTATAAAAGGGGCCGCCTCCCTGCAAAGAAGGACTGGAGTCGGGTGAGGAGTGGACAAGGTTTGTGTGCAGGAGAGTGGAGGCGGCTGAAGAGCAGGCAGAGACTGGGAGAGGCCTGGACTTTGGGGGAGTTTGGTGCTTGAGGCACTGGGGTTGTGCACTTTATTGGACTGTAAATTATGCACAATAAACGTGTGGTGGACTTAAGAATGGTGTCCGTCTGTCTGTGTCCACTTATTGCTTATCACAGTGGTTTATCACCCAATGTCAACTCCCTTAACTCAGGAGCAGGAGCCTAATTAAGTAATTAATATAACATGACACTCTCAAACTCACTTAACGCAATTCAAGGTTGAGCAGGCTGAAGTTTATTCTGTCAGCTTCAGATTCACAGCAGGAAGCAACCTTGGAATGGGACGCCAGTCTTTTGCAGAGCCCATGTATGCACATATTTATGGGTCACACTGAGACTGGGCCGGTGTGGAATTTGGAATCACCAGATGGCCTAGCACAGGCTTATATGGGGATGTAGGAGGAAAACCTACACAGACACAGTGCAAACTCAGGTGCAAGATTCAAACCTAGGACATTGGATCCATAAAGCAGCATTGCTAACAACTGTGTCTCCTAATTAAGAGAATATTAAAGTACAAATAATATAAACTAAAGTCAACTGGAAATGATAAAAGGCATACAATTCTTAAATCATGTTAATTCAAATTACAGTCAATGGTGATCAGAGCTTATTCTGGCAGCGCTGGAAACAAGGCAGGAACCATCACTCAGAAGGGACCCTAGGCTGAATTTGCACACACACCTACATATAGACGAACACAGACTAACCTAGAATCACTAAACAAAACAAAAAGAAAAGTAAAATACAGATCTTTGATATTTTCAATTTGCCATTGACCATCTTGTTATTTAGGCCTACCCTGAACACTCTACAATGTGTTGTTGTGCAAGTAAATGCCAAAGAATTTCATAAAATTCAATTTAAGGGCTGATGATGGTTCTGTCACTAATAATGGCTAGCTCTAAAATGCCCACATTAGCTTCATACCATCTGGACATGATGCCAGTCTATCACACAGCCCACAATGGGGCAGATACAGCATTACCACTTTACCCAACCTGCATCTCTTTGGGGATGTGTAAAGAAAAACCCATGCAGACATGGAGGGAACATTCAAACTCAACCCAGACAATGACTCGCCACAGGAGTCAAGCTCAAGATGCTGTAGCTATGATGCACTAACTGCTGCACCACTATGCAGTGTTAACTTGATTGGCGAGTCTAAATTATCTTGATATAAATGAGTGTGCCCTTTAATGGGCTTTTAACTCATCTAGGGATCATTTGTGACTTGCACCCCATAGTAGAATCAGGCTCTCTGGGCCCTCTTATAATACAAAAATGCAGATATTTAAAATTAAGTGGTTGTAACACTCATAAAAGATACTCTTAATTGTTGTATTACAAAGAAATTCACAAAAACATGGTAGCATAACAATGATTTAAGAATCTGTAGCTACTGAACAGATATACGAGTAACACTAGCACCTTTCATTATTATTGCCATATGAAAGTGTGTTTTACATTTGAAGCAAAAGCAGACTATGTGACTTTCCCAGAGCCACAAAATGAGCCAGGGATGGGAATTAAAGTCACCACACTATGGATTCAAGCCCAGCATATTTCCCCTGTAGACCAACATTTCTGCCAACACATCCAATTATTTATTGTCACTACGGCCACAGCATATGTTGTGCCACGCAAAACATTAGACACTGACAAGCTGAAGTAAGACTAGTGTGCTGTGAGTAAGCACTGTGCAGCTTGGACAAGTGGGGAGAATGGTTGGAAAAGTACAGTGCTGGCTTCCTCTCTGACCAAAATAAACGTGTCTAGCCTAGCCCGACACATTGTATAAAATGACTAGAGGGGCACAGCAAAAAAAGACCATCCAGGGCCAAATCATAGAAAACCAGCACAACTGGAAAACGAGCCCCCATTCATCCTATGCCAGTTTATTATGGTGAATCTCCAAAATTGGGCTACAAGAATAAATGAAAAGACTCTGAAGCATAAAATGATCAACATTTTGAAGGTTAGGGATTAAAGTTAGCCACTTTTACCATGAATTCTTTGTTATTTGATTACAGGTGTACATTTGTTATGATTGTGTTTTTATTTTTAATAATAATAATTAATAATTTTTTACATTTATATAGCATTTATTTTATCATTTTCATAATTTACCCCCATTCCCTTTCTCTTTCTTTGTCATTTTTTTTCCTCTGAATTATTTGTTTAAGTTGTCCAATTAGGGATTACCCAAAAGCCCTATTCAATGCACTTGCTGCCACAGCCACATCACTGTGGCATTAGCTTTCTAGCCTTGTCTTTTGGCTATCTGTTGTGCTGCTCTTGTTATTCGTCTATTGTTCTTTATCATCTTTTTTGTTCTGAATTCTCCTTTTTTTTATTTGGCTTGTCTCAGTTTCATATCTCAAATTAAATGAATCTGTCTTTTGTTTGTGTACTGTCACAAAAATGACCAAAAGACATCAAATAGGTTAGGGACAGCCACCCGTATAATATGCCCTGGCTGCAAAACGTAATAGCTGAGAGATGTTCACAAGTCAGAGTCCAAAACAGAACTGAATTAGGTTGTTAAAGATGGCGGCTTTATATGCCGAGACCGGAAGTGACATCATCAGTGGCGCCAGAAGTATGCAGGATTTCCCATGGATGGTCTGCAAGGGATTGAGAAAGAAAGTCAGTGCACCTCGCGGCCCCCTGGTCTGGCATGGAATTACTGTCATTCAGGCCCTTTAGCTGTCTCCCAATCGCACATGTGTGACAGTACCTTTTTCTTTCTTTTCTGTTTTGTTTTTCTTTTGAATATTTTTGTTAAGGCATTCAAATTTTTATTTGTGACCTTCTTGGGACTTTATTTTTAACTTTTGTATCTTTGGAATTTTTTTGAATTTGTGATGTTTTGGAAATTCTTGATTTAAATTTAATAAGTTTAAAAAAATGTTATATTTGTGAAAATTGTTTTTGGTGGTTTTGAACATCTCTGTTTAAGATAAAACCAGAACAAAATGCACCTGTGATCTGGTGAGTCAGACCACACTCGGAGGTGGTCAGTAATGGGCAACAACCATCTTCAAAACAAGCTTGGGTGAATTTCTTTCATGATGTAGAGTACTTCGATGTCTTGTTGGAAATTCAAACTTTAAATAAGAATTATATGTACTGTATGTGATTTGTACTAATAATTTAGTTTTCATAAATACAGTATAAATAGTTTTGCCATCTACAGTAATTTTAAGTGTGTCATGTCGTCATTTTGCAGTTTCAGCATTTTGTTAATGGGCTGCTGGGACACATGGCACTATTGCTAGAAGCTGCCTCCCAAGAAGCACTATGTGCTATGTTACAATGCTCTGCTTTATAACCCCACGCTGCACTCAGTACAATTTGCTTTAAGTGTTTAAAGCTTTCCGCTTATTGATTCAGAATATTTAATTTCTCGGCTTGGTTTCAGCATCGTACTTCTGACATTTCAGAAATTCATATTTTGACTCCCACCACAATTTCACAAATATATTTGCATCTCTCCTGATCCATTGAACACCATCCTCGTGGTTGCTCCACTGCCAGCAATTCAGAGATGTTACATGGAACTGAAAAAGCAGGTGAACTCAGCGTATGCGGTACTCTAGCAAGACCACTATGGATATTTGCAACAACCATAACAAACATAAGCAGGAGCTGATTTGAATTTTGCACTGGGATGTTGACATTGGGTCTCTAACCAGACACAATGCGGACACTGGAAGAGTGAAGAAGCTATTACAACAAGAGTTCACATCTCAGAAAGGAAGGGTAGGTGGTAGGTGGCAGGTGAAGTGCCTGTCAGATTGGTGCGACGATTCACAGTAAACAGAACAGGGCCATCAGGTCATTGAAACCCACTTACCACAGGGATGAAATTAGGGGGAGAGGGTGGCAGAGTTGGTGAGATTCTTTCAAAATGTGGAAGTGTACAAGTGACATGAACAGTCCAAATTGCCAATGTGACTAATGCAGTCCTAACTTAGTTTAATTCAGTATGGATTTCTGCATCTCAGTGAGTAGAGCAAAGCTATATCTACACCGAAAGTTCACATCCTGAAGAGGAAGTGTGCCCATGGTAGCAAAGTACAAGCTGCAGCAAAGTCTACCATGCATTACTATAGGATCTGGCTGACAAATAATAGGGCGACATTGTCATGAATAGGCAGAGGTTTGCTTCATTGACAGGGCCAAAGACATGTGTGAAATATCTGATCAAAAATTAGGTGTAATGATCTAATAGCAAATAAAATAATGGGTAGGAAAATACTTGATCAAAAATGAAACAAAGCAAGAATTAAAAAATCAAGATGAGGACAATAAAAAGGAGTTTAAGTACATTCTGGCAATCATAGCAGAAAGGCCTTATGTACTAACAGATTACTGAAAAGTGTGGGGGTGTGGCCAGAGATTACCTGTCAGTGGAGGGTGTGGCCAATAGTATGGCAAAGGGCGTGTCCAAGTGTGAAGCAAGTAAAAATGTGGTGGTACTGCTCTCATAATGAGGTGGATAAACTTGACATTTCTTTATGATTTTTGTATGAGTAGTTCATGATCTCTTTATAACAGTAATGGGAATTCCCTTTGTAATTGCTTAAATCCTCAGTGTCGGCCAGTTTAGCATTTTTGTTCTTTAATTATTATTACTTTACATCATAATATGGAAAACATTGACACATTTAATGAAAGTAACTATTGTGCTACTTTAAAATGCTTAATGCAGGACCTTTAATTGAGCTTTTAAAGCTCATAATGAGGATGAACATATATCTAGCACTCTAATGTAATATGGCCTCTTTTTGCAATATAGTTAGCTTTTACTTTTTTAATGAGTCTATAATATGAAGATTTCAGATTATTTTCATTATGACAGAACTTAAGGGCACTTCATTTTTTATCCATACTTTGTTTCTTTCAGTGTTTAATCTTCTAATAAGGGAAGCCTTCTTTAATTTAGTCATTAATATTGTGTGCAATTTGTGGATATTGCATAATTATTATTTAGTAATTAATTTCTTTAGCAGATGCCTTTATTCAAGGTGACTTATAGAGCAAGTTATAACACATTCAAGAATGATTAGAAGATGCGCACAACTATAGCAACAGAGAACTAGATAAAATCCGAGCATGATGAAGTAATATGACTACTACTATATACTACTGCACCTACACTAAGACACAAATTAGTATTCTAAACATTTTTTTTACTATAACAGCAGCTATCCTGTAGAAGAGACACTAGGCAGTTTCAAACTATTTAAAGAAAAGGTGAGCTTTCAAAGGACAACAAATTAGTCGCAGTTGGAATAGACAACGAGAGATCATACCACAGCTTTGGAGCAAGAACAGAGAAGCACTGTCCAGTGGCCGACACATTCCGGAGACTACTTGATGGGACATATGGAGAAACTAAAGACGGGAGATACTGAGAAACAGAACCATTCAGAGAACCGCAGGTCAAATCAAGAGTTTTGAACTGGATCCTTGCACAAACAGGAAGCCAGTAAAGAGACTGAAGAAGAGCAGTAGTAGGAGTGACACTGGAGGAGCTACATATTACTTAACCTAAAAGAGGGGGTGTACAACATTATTTTAAGACTTTAATATTCCTCCTAAATAATCCTTTTTTAGTATTTATTACCTGATATTTTCAATGAGAACAGTGGACAACCGAGTCATTATTTCTATCCTATTCACAAAGCAGGTTAGAATATTCACCAAGAGTTACACAAAGAGTCCGGAATAGGGTTCAAACTGTGAACCTTAAATTTAATAGTTCCATACTGTAACCACTAGACCACACTACATTTTTAAATATAAAACAAAAGTGACTGTAAATTATACCATTATTTTTTTTATCCATTATGTATCTGTTCCAGACCCATCACCCACACCAGAACCTAAGCTGAGCATTTGGATTTTTTACACGGGCACTAGTCAAAATGAATTTCTTATAAAAGTTAAAGTCATCACATTGAACTATTTTAACAATGCATTGCTGTCAGTCAAGCAGTAGATTAAAGAGATGGTTTAAGTAAGAGGTCAGCGTCAGTGAGTAGACATTATAAACTCCAATAGACGAGATAACATAACAGAAAAGGCCTTCTTGCTCAAATGCCAACCTTGAGTCAAGCAAAGGGGCAGCTCTTCTTAGGAGTGGTTGCCCCGTCAGGTTGACTCGAAAGATACAATGCAGAATTCTACAATGAGGTAACTGCTTAAGGCTAAAAGAAATCGTTGAAACAGGTCGACATTTCTCTATTAATGAGTCTACCATGTATAAGACACTGAACAGTCATGGTGTCCATGACATGACACCAAGGTGGAAGCCACTGCACTCCAAAAAAAAAAATCACTGCATACCTGAAGTTTGCCAAAGACAATCTTGAAATTGCACAAGCTACTGGAAAAATGTTTTGTGAGCCACTGCAACTAAGGTTACATTGTTCGAGAAGAATATGCAGCAGTAAATATAGCATAAAAACAAACATGAAAACACCATCCCAGTGGTGAAATATGATGGAGCTGCTTTGCTGTCTTCAGGGCTTGGACAGCTTGCCATCATCAAGGGAAAGATGAATTCCCAAGTTTATCAAGGTACTCAAAATGATAATGTCACAGTGGCTGTCCTCCAGCTGAAGATCTTTAGACGTTGGGTGGTGCAGCAGGACAATGGCCTTAAACATCAAAGTAAGTCTGCTACAGAATGGCTTCGAAAGAAGAAAATCGACCTTTTGGAGTGGCCTGGTCACAGCCTGGACCTTAACCCAACAGAGATGCCATGGAATGACCTCAAAAGAGCTGTTCACACCCGACATTTTTAGGAATGGCTGAGCCAAAGCAGGTTCTTAATGAGGAATTCCTCCTGAACATTGTGCAGGCCTGATCTGTGGCTACCAGAAGCCTTTGTTTCAGGTTACGTGTGCCAAAGGAGATTCAACCAGTTATTAAACCCAAGGGTTCACTTATTTCTCCACAGCACAATGTGGATGTTTGACAGGTGTGTTCAAGAAAGACATGAAAGATTATAAGAGTTTGTGTGTTATTAGCGTAAGCACGTTGTGTTTGTCTATACTTGCAAAAGATGAAGATCAAATCACATTTTAAAACCACTTAATGTAGAAAAACAGGTAACTAACTGTAAAGGGTTTTCTTGTCATTGTACCTGTCAAATTTATATAGTGCCTTTGTATATCTATGTATTTAACTATGAGACAAAATGTGACCAAACGATTCACCATTGAAAACAGAAAGCTCCATCTACCTGGATATCAGCCTGAGTGATAAGGCTGGGAAGAGAGCAGCATCGCCACAAAGTGCCAGGAGGCAGGGCAAAAAGAAAGAAGACAGGATTTGTTGGGTTTAACTTTGCTGCTGTGGGATTCAACTAGCTTAGTTACTGCCTAATAAAAACGGTTTTAAGAAATGCTTTATTAGCTTGTAAGTGTATTACGGGCTTAAAAACTGCAGCTCATCATAAAACATTAAAGATTAGTCAATTGTTAAATACTTCAGACCCTTTTGTTTGGATTTAAAATGTAACTTTTATTTTCTCTGAGGTCCACCCACTTGCAAGTTTAGGTCTGTGACATTTTCTCCATTTATGGCCACATTGGGCTTAAACAAACAGAGCACATGGATAGCCCACCTTGCCATCACTGTCCCATGTATGGCGTGGTCTCTTAAATTTGACAACCTTCACTAAATCCTGCACTTCTTTGTACTAAATTCTCATTTGTTGGGTAAGACACCTTTTAATCATGCTGATTATGAAAGGCACTCCATAAAATAAAGGCTCTCTGATTGGTTTTATGCATTCTTTGGTTACCTGACCAAAGAAGTGACCCCCCAAAAAACATCATAATATTCTCAAGCCCACGTAATCCAATACTGGGTTGTTGGTGGTGAAAGCCCATCCTAGTCGCGATGGGCACAAGGCAATAAATAGCCCTAGACAGGATGTCACAATGCCCACCCTCACAAAGCCAGTTTGGACTGCCAACTAACTTAACATTTACATCTCATGTGGGGGGAAAAACCAGGCTACCTGAAGGAAAAACCCTTCAGACACAGGGAGCACCTTAAAAAATGCAGGTGGAAAATATGTGACTGAGTTTCCAGACTTAGCAGTAAAAGAACAATTTAGACCGAGTAGCTGAAAAACAAGCACTCCACTTTGCATAAAACAGCTCTTCAGAGGTGAAGCTATTAAATTCTAATGGATTGCAGGATGCTACAGGATCAATAGCACACAGGATCAAAACAGTATTAGTTAGGTAATAATTTAATGCTTAGGGATTGCTTGAGTTGCACGTTCCTTTTACCGCGGGGAGCCCCATTACACATTACCAGAATTCAAAACTATAATTGAGGTCTCTAATCTCATTTCAGTACCGGTCCGAGACGCAGACACACTCTGCCATGGTTGTCCCTCGTGGGTGTTTCTATAACTAACCACTTTAATTATACACTCAAAGAGCCTACAGTGGACTTGCGACTTTTGCCAATCAAGCGATCAGTTTAACACTCTCTCTCCATACCAAAAGTAATACTCAACAAAGTCAGGTTGCTTATCGTATTTATATAAAATGAGTCACTTGCCACAAGCGCGAAAATATAATGAAAGGTAGTGTGGTGTTGTAGTAGTAATAACATTGTCACATGTACAGAGTATAGCGAAATTCCTACACTCTTAAAAAATAAGGGGATATTAATGGCTCTTTGGGGTGTTATGTGCTTCCTTGCAAAGCCACAGCTTCAGAAAGAATCATTTCATTCTGGGAAATCAGTTCTTTGGGCTTTGAAAGGATTTCTAATATTTGGACAAAACAGAATTTTACTTTGTACCAAGAAGAATACTGACTGGCCGGTGTTATTGTATGTTACAAGAGTCCTTAAAAAGTCAGAAACTCACTGGTACTTTACAAATCGGTTATCATCTACTGTATTCATGGCTATTTATGAACCTTGTTACGGATCTAAACAGATAAAGGTTTGTTCTGGAACTTCACATGGATGATTATTTTGGGGGCCAAAAATGTTTCACTATGGTTTCGCTGTGAAGAACATGGCATCTTTTCGTTTTTTAAGATTATATTAGCAAATCCCTGATACGCAGGAATGCTGCCGCTCGCTTTCTGGTTGGGGCAAGAAAGTATGATTCTGTTTCTCCAATATTAGCTTCTTTACACTGACTGCCTGTCATTTTTTGAATTGATTTTAAAATCTTGTTGCTAGTTTTTAAATCTTTACATGGGCTTGCTCCTGCTTATTTATCTGAATTGTGTGCTTTACACCAGCCATCTAGAGTGCTTAGATCTTCTGGTCAGTTGTCTCTTGTTGTCCCTTGTACCAAGTGGAAAACTAAGGGGGACAGGGCTTTTGCAGCTGCTGCTCCTCACCTGTGGAACTCTTTACATAAAGGAGTCGTCTACAATTGAACTGTTCAAAACAAGTGTCAGAGGGGGACACTTTAAATTTTTTTTTGTGCACTGGGTGGTGCCATTAGGCACCCACTGTTGGGACTGGGGGGGTGAGAAGTTAAAAGGCTATCTGTACTTATTAATAATATTTGATTTCCTGAAAGGGAATCACTGCTTTGAAGTTTGGCCTTAGAAGAATGTCTGTATTTACCTGGCTTGGAAATATGGGTTTCTAATCAGCATGTCTGTACTTATTAATGTTTGGTAACCATACATTTTGTTAACTTGTGTTTTTATTAATTGTTAAACCCAGGCAATTTAGATGTGCCATTGATTAAACTGTTTGTCCAGGACTGACAACAGAGGGGTGAAGTAAATATAAACTGCTGGCCAGCAGAAGGCAGGAAGGGAGAGTCCACAGGAAACGCTGCCAAGACACTCGGACAGGGCACAGGGGCTCGCAGGCAAACAAGGGTACCTGGCTGGCACAATGTGAGGCACAAGGACGGCAACACTTCCAGCGAGGAAGAGACAGCTCCACAAAGAAACGCCGGATGTGGGTTCAGCGAGAGAGGGAATCTGCATGAAAGGACCCAGCAAAACTGACAGACGAGAAATGAGGCGTGCCTAGGTCCCAGCAACACAAGGAGCCCAGAGTGGAAGAAAAAGGGACAACGAAGAGACGCTGACAGGGAGTCAACAATTTGACACAACTTCTGCCGGGGAACAGAGTGCATCCATGAACAATTAAGTGTTGGGGTAACACAGTGCCCAAACTGGACTCTGCACCACTAAAGGTTGTATCCTCCAATTCTTGTTTTTACGGACTTTTAGAGTGTGGACTGTGTATTTTCCTTTTAAAAAAAAGGAAATTAATTCCTGATATGTTTAGGTTCTGTTATGTTCGTTTATCTTTTTAATGTACCTTATATTGTCTTGTACAATAGAACTTACACTGTTGCTTTTTTCTGAAATTACTGTTGTGTCTGTCATTGTCTGTTTACTCACCGCCCAATTTAAAGAAACCTGTGTGCTATTATTGGTAAATTTCAGGAGTTCCCAGTCTCTTAATAAAACTGGGTGGCGTAGTCGGATATTTTAATGGTGTCTAAGTTAGATTACCTATAAGTGTGACCAGACACCTGTGACACAAGATTAAAGACTCTTAAGACTATTCACTTACATTCCGTGACCTTCAGTAATACTGATTGTTTCCTCATTGTGATTATGTAACCTTACTTCTATTTATTATTTATTTTATTTATGTTCATTTATTTTATTTCTATTTATGTTGTTTATGTTAATTGTATGTTTTTTCTTCTATTATTGTAAAGCACTTTGGCCACAGCATTCCTATGTTGCTTTAAATGTGCCATATAAATAAATTGACATTGACATTGACAAGTCTGTCCAACAGTGCAGGAGGAGCTAGAGTTTAAACTAGTCAGCTACCACATTAAGTCTTGTGTTGAATGCACTGTGTGACCCAGAGCACATCACTTAAAGGAATATTCCACCCAAAAATGATTTCTTCTCTATCTTTTACTCATCCTGTGTTGTTTGTAGTGATGGACAAGAAAAAGGTTTCATGGAGAACACAGACAACAGCCGGGGCCTAGCTTCAATCACAGCAAACAGTATCAAAATTTGTAAGAAAAAATGTCACAACACTCTTGTCACATAATCCATGTTGCAGGATTAATGCATAAAGTAATATAAAAAGACACTATACAACTAATAAATAGCTAAACTACCAACTAATATTACAACTAAGAAATAGACCAGACTACGCATTAGACACTTCAGAGAAGCTTGTTAAAATTTAGTAGATTTGTGCTTATTTGAATGCTAGAATCAAGGAAATCCATAGTGAATAACCTCTAAAAACATTTGCTAAGCAGGGTAACTGCTGAGAATTAAAAATAATTATTTATACGCTACACAACATATCTCATATACTGTATGAGAAGCAAATTCTCTTTAATATATCTTATAAGAACAGTCAGATTTCTGGTAGTCTCCAAATATGTTCAATAGATGGCTAATTATAAATTTATTTCAGTTGTCTCTAATAAGTTTCAATCAAGACAGAGAAGACAGTTTTTTTTTAATTCCCTGTGCTAAATAAGTAAACAGTAACAACAGTTATATATGACATTGATAATAAGAAACACAATTGCAAAACGTTACAAGAAAAAATAAACAGAAATTCACATCATTCAACAGCAACTGATTTAATAACAAAACTTAATTGCATGTTCATATTTAATTTCCCATTAGCAGCAGGGCACAGAGTATTGGCATTTTCAATTAGTTTATAATATGCAAACTCTACTTTTACAGTAACTAAAACTTTTAAACTCATTTTCAAAACTTTTGAAGATACTAAAGACACTACGGTATGTAGCAGACAAATTAATGGAAATGAAAGTCACTATAAATAAGGAATAATAATAATAATAATAACAATAGTAATAATAGTCTGTAAAAAATCGTTTTGTTTTCGCATGGTGCTTGGTGCATTGTAACACACAATTTAAAACTTTCAGATTGATCTCTATATTTAAAAACCATTAAAAACACTTAGAGCTAATTTTAAATTGCTTTTCCCTCACAAATCTCACAGAAAATCAATAGCAGAGTGGAAATTCACATTAACACATTGAAAAGAGAATGCTATGATATTGTGATAACGTCATGATGAAAATTCCAACAACACAGTATGGTTTTCTTCCATATTGAGTTCTCAGTGATAAGCTATAATTCTTATTTTCACAGTCAAATAAATGTCTGTCAGTTTAATTTTGCACCCACGTATGTTTCATGGCTTCTGTTTTGGATCTTGTTTGATTGCTTTTTGAATTAAGGAGGAAAATAAAGTTCATAAAAAGTGACTTTTCCAGTAATTTTGAGTTGCTAGTCTTCAGCTAGTCAGAGTCAGCGGCTCACTCCAGCTAGACCAAGATTTTCTCAAATAAAATCAAGCCGGTGTTTAATTATGTCTTTAGGTACATGAGTGAGCTCTGTGTGCATTAGAGCTGACAAGCAATGAATGCTCATCCAAAAGTAAAATGAATATACGGCACTGACAAGGAATAAAGAATGAAAATGTTTTGGATTTCGCAAACAGAAGAGATGCCAGTCTATCTGTTGGTTTGCATTTTATGTATCGCAACAGAATAGAAAAAGGGGGAAACAAAGAGCATAGACTGTGACTGAATTCGCTGTACCTGTTAAGCCTTCGTACATCATGGGCTCCTTCAGTCAGCACACTATTGGCTGTCACAAAAACGGACAAGCACGACTATGCTGGAAAGCTGGAATGTAGTCATTAAGTGTGAGAAGGACAGCGATTTCCAATAGCATAAACTGAAATGGACTGGCGACATGATCAGTAACTGTAGTCAGAAAATCTGACATATCATATGACCTGAATTTCTTTAACGTGACTTCGGCTTTAGCTGCACTTACTATAACTGTAGTGTGCCAGTATTTCCGTGTGACTCTAATGATACACCTTTGCTATAAGGAGGCCAATACCGTGCCTTAGCCCACTGTCCTGTTCAGCATACATAGAGAGGCTAGGGGCCTAAAATGCAAAGCAAGCCACAAGGCCTGTGTGGATGGGCCACCGGCCTGTGACAACAAAACAGTACAGTCTGCTATATGCTAGGGTGTTTGCTGTAGCAAAACGCTAACACCTCAATACACCAGGATTTATTAACTCATGCAAGTGCAAAAAGCACTGCCTGGGATGTGCAAGTGCATTTCTATCACAAGTCTCTGTGCAACTGCTTACTTCCAAGTTGGGGAGAGGCACAGAGACAGTAAATTATCTTTTTCTGATTGTTTTCACGCTATACATTTGGGCTATAAAGAAGTATATTTGTATGTAAAAATTCAGAGTTGTAATGTAATTTTAGTAATAACACTCTGTCAAATCTATAAAAAGATAAACAAACACTCTCCAGCTTTACACTAAGATAGAGAAAGAAAGCAAAATGGGAATGCTGGTGTAATTTGCACAAGCCCAGGCTTGAATTGAGCAATCACCTTCTAAGTCGCGTGAGAGCCTAACTGCATGCCGCTACCTGCAGATCTGCACACTTCCATGAGTTGCACTTGTGCCTTCACTGACAGCAGTTGAATGCATGTGCTATGCTGCAATACGAACATCTGACACAAATGTGCACTACATGCAAATATACAACACATAAAACAACATTATGAATGACACACACAGCAGGATTCTGAATGAATTCAAAGGACTTTCCCCTAACAACAACTCTCTGATTAACACACCCGTGATTTTTGTTAGGCTCACTTCGATGTCAGTCTGTTTGAGATGGCAGCAGGTGATTCGGCAACATCAGTGCCCTTTCAAAGCAGTCATTATTCACTCATTAGGGATTTTGAATCTTGAACAGTTTCATTTTTAATGATAAAACTAACAAAATGCATTCTTGTGGCATCGGTAGAGCCCATAAATTGCACACATATAGTGGGTGTCCCAGGAATTAAACCTAGGGACCTGCAGGTGTAAAGTACCAGCTATTCACCTAATTTAAGATAATGTGCAATCCATTTGTCAATGTTGGTGCTTCGAGGATTGATTTCTGGCCTGGTCACTTTTGTGTATCTCTGACTAGTCTGGTGTCCTCCCACATCTCAAAGACATATGCTGTATGCTAGGTTGGGGTGGCATTGTCTAAGTGTGAGTAGGAATATTAGTATCCAACCAGGCAGGACCCACACTGAAGGGCATGCCCTGCTCTGACGGGTTAAAGGAGTGAAGTCTGTGTTAGCCTCAAACTGTGTGGAGATGTAACCCAGGTCTTCAGATTCTCAAAGGCACTGAGAACACTGAACTAGAAGAATTCAGTCAGTCGACAAGTGAATCACATACTCAACAACACCTGGGAAGTGCATTCAGAAGTCTGGAAACACGTCTCCACACAAAGGATTTTGGGAATCTGAAACAAATTACTGATTTAAAGACAAATTACCTATTTGCCAACCAAATAAGTTTGACAGACTTCCTCTCCTCTGTAAAACTTGTTAGGTTCTTATTCTTTGATGGCCTGGCATGCCATCCAAGATTGGTTCTGATGTTCCAAATAATGATGCCAACAACTTATTGATTAGCTAACCAAACACATTTGGCGGATTGAGAGGCCTCCTATCATCTGTAAATTGTTTAACATTGTTAACCTTGAACTGGCATGCTATACAGGGTTGATTAGTACATACCAAACAGTGCCACCAACAATCTAATTATTAGGTAGCCCAAAAAGCTTGATGGACAGAACGCTCTCTTTTCATTTGTAAAACATCTTAGGTTTTTAAAGTTCAGTTTGTTGGCTCCTACATTGTACACAATGCTGCAAAAAAGCTTCATGAATTGAATTGGTTTGTGTCATTTTGATGCATTGGCATCCCATCCAGGGTGTATTCCCACCTTGCTCTAAATGCTACCAACAACTTTAGAACAATTGTGACAAGGACAGGCCATTTAGCTCATTATGTTCATCCTACTCATCCAAATTGACCAAAATAACATCAAGTTGATGCTTGAAGGTCCCTGAATTCTGATCTCCAACACACTACTTGGTCATTTATTCCAAAGTTCTACAGTTCTTTGCATGAAGAAAAACTTTCTTACATTTGTGTAAAATCTGCCCTTGACAAGTTCCCAACTGTGTCCCCGTGTTTTTGCTGCTGAATTTGTTTTAAACTAACACTTGGGATCCAATGTACTAATTCCAGTCATATTTCCTAACACTTTGTCATGTCACCTCTTAATGTCTTTTTGTTTAAACTAAAAACACTGACCCTTCTTTTCAGCATGTGCTAACCTTGTCCTGCATTTACTGCTAAACATTACAATTTTTGTTACAGTGTCTTTCACAGTGGCTAGTAGGCCACCTGATTTTATAATACAACAGAGATTTTGATCTGGGCTTGGCTTGAGTATCATGTAACCGTTAAGAATACCTGTTGTGTCACCGAGTTGTTGACATGATGTTTAGCCACACCAAGGTGCTTACTGTTCACTCTCATTTTTTTGTGTTTTAGTGCTAAAACAGTCGGACTGGGCTGATTTACCGTTTCTCACCTTATTAGGCTGCTTCTCTCCCTCGGTGTGACCGGGATGACTTTGTCAGCCTGTATTTTGCTCAGGTCAGACAAAGCCAATAAAAAACATCAAAGCCAACCTGAGGGAAATTTCACAGGGAAAGTCCACAGGCTGCCGCTTTTGTATTTACTGCTGCCTGCATTTCCTAACGGATAACGAGATTTGAAGTCTCAATGGTAGGCCGAAGCAGGCGGCGAGTTCCACTTTCATATAAACTTAAGGCATGCTTTGATCTGGTGATGTAAAAGCTCTCTGTCCTATGGTGTAGGAGAAAAAGTCTGTGGTGATAGTGGTGGCAATGGTGATGGTGAGGTGGGGGGCAGCTTTAAAGTATAATTTTGTCTTTTCCCCAGAGTCTTTTATTCTTCTCTTTCTAAACGCACATTTTCCCCAGCACAAGCTGTATACTGATTTTTTTTTTTCCTCAAGAATAAAAGAGCGAGTAAAATGAAATTCATTGAAGACCACCTTTCAAGTTCACAGCAGGTAGCCCCTTTTAAGGAAACAGGAGACTTGTTTTAGCCTAATGGAAGTATTTGGATGTGGCATGTTTTTCATTAGAAAACATTATAAGACGATGCAGAACTGCGTCTTACGGTGCCTTTGAGAATCAAAGCACTGAGGAAGGCAACAGAGACAACCCACCCTTAACAACACTCCCCTATTGCGGCTCCCTCAAGAAATCAGGGATGTGCAGTTGCTGATCTGTCTGGAAAGAGAAAGAAACAAAGAGGAGGGGGGCCAGGTGACCACACAACTTAATAGAAGCTTTGGGAAGGGGGTGGTGGGCACAGATGTGATTTGTGGAACACAATAAGAAAGCGGTGGGCTCTGCCTGCTGGTCTTCCCCTTCAGTGGGCCTAACATTCATCTTCATTTCTGTTTAGCACAGCAAGAGCATTCTTGAATAAGCTTGATTCAGTTCAGGGTTATGTGAGACCGGCACTTATCCCAGCAGCACTAGGTACAAGGCATGTTACCACTCCTACAGAAAGTTCTTCTACGCTCACCAGAAAATGAGAAAAGTGCTGTTTTCTCAAAATACTCCAGTTTCACTCCTGTATCACTGTATATTTGGCTGACACCTTTGTCTAGGGTGACATAATAATTCAGGATACAGTACGACTAACTTAAGCACAGGCAGTTAAAGTAACTAGCTCAGGGTCACATGGTAGCAAGTGACCTGGCAAAGTAGCGGTTTAAAGTCCAGTGCCTTAGCCACTATACTCCATTGCCTGCCTAAAGATGTACAGTATGGGTGTTGTTAGGTGTTAGGTTAATGTTTAATTCTAAACCGCTCTGGTATGAGTTAGTGTAAGGGCTGGCTCCTGGCTTTGTTCTCTATGCTACAGGCTAAGCTTAAATCTAGTGCCCCAGCATTGAATGGAGTGCATACACAAAATAAAAGAATTAGGCATGAAAATCACAATAAACTCCGATGGCAAATATTAAGATACCAGTAACAGCTCACTGCACGATAATGTGCAGTGAATACACTTGACTTGAGCATTCCTAGTTTTCAGCTCAGAGGTTCTTTTCTCCACCCTAGCGGCCCGCTTCTTCTCTTCTTTTGTCGCCATCTTTTTGCGTTAAAACTGATTAAGTCGGTGTTTGTGTTGCAATTACTTAGTACATTTTCTTTCATTTTTCACTTAAGCTGGCACTTAAGTCTTCAATCTGCCCCAAGAATGATTTAAGATCTGAAGAGGTAGGGGAATTGACGGCGAAGGTGGTAGGCTATGAGAACGGCGCCCGTACACATGCACCACACCGCCGCCCTGCTGGACGCTGCCGAGAGTTGATTCTACAATAAAATAAAATAAAAATAAAAAGAGGGATAACATTGGAGGTCAATCAGCACCCCAAAAGCAGATAGTAAACGTCACGTAGTATATGTGTACCAAATTTCAAGTCAATAGTTCAAATGGTTTGCGAGCTACAGGTGATTTAAAATGCTGCACAGACAAACGAACAGCCATGGTAACGTATTATATGTAAAGATTTTACTTCAAATTAGTGGCTACTGTTTTTGTTTTTGTGCAGGAAGTGAAGCTGAGCCTTTGTGACATATTCACAAAGTATCAAATAACCATTCTGACAGCAAAATCAAAGAATTTGACATTTTTTATACCATACATAACTGGACAAAATAAACGGTATATACTTTATACAACACTGGAGGTTTTCTGCAAAGCTTACCAGATGGCTGTGATGGAAATGCAAGGAGGACCACTGCCAAAGCTCCACCTTCACCTCTACTTTGTTCTACTAAACCTTTAAGTTAATCCATCAGGCGACACCCTCCAAACAATTAGGTCCACAGATACAGCTGGAGTGCTTTAACTATAACTCCATTCTTTGATAATTAGGTCCTCTGTTGCAATTAACAAGGAGCACTATGTACGCTCAAACACCTCTGAAGCTGCAGTTCCTTCTAATTTGATCCCTTACCGTACCTTAACTGCATTATTCTTTCATGCACTGCTCTTCAAACGACAAGTTAGGATTCTTTCTGACTCTAAACAAAACCCCTCTTGATGAACCGAGTTACACTCAGAGTGTACCTTGCTTCAGTTACAACCTTTTTTTACTACAGTACCTTCCTGGTTTTTCATTCTAACCATTTTCTTAATTTTTGACCCATTTTTGGTGCTAATTAACTTATTTTGCCTTAAATTTACTTAACTTGCTATTTAAGACTCAGACCCTTTAATTGTTTCTTTTTTCCTTATTTAGCAGCCAAACTCTGAGACAAAAACAAGTCAACACATGGCCAGCTAACTAGTGTGCATCTTACAATGTCTGTAAATAAAGACAGGTGAAGATCTCAGTAATGTTGATGTGCTCAGGTTCATAAAACATTTTGAACAGTTTGGTAAATGTCTGCTGTGTCGGAATGACAGCATTGACAAGCCCTGATACTAAATAACGTGTTTAATTTAACAAGATCGTCTTCTAATTAAGAAACGAGTGAAATTGTTTGGAGTTTGAGACCCTGACTCAGTTAACAGCATAAGTGAGTCAATGATTAAGAAAGCGACAGGAAGGAAAGTCTGCAGCCACTGCAGCCCTCTAGGATCAGAGATGGCCACCCATGGCATAGACTTCTGTATCCCCTGGTATAGACTTCTGATTGGTGCATATATTAACCATGTACGGTGGGGAGTACCACAATAGTTTCAATGAAATAAAAATGAATAAATCATTATTATAACGTTCTAAAATCCACAAAATCAAAAACAGGGACATCATGGGTAACAGTGTAGTTTAACAAGACCATAAGTTAAGCAGAAATCAGCCCTTGACAATGAAGGAGTCCACTGGAGAGCCCACTACTGTTTAAATGGAACCTGTTTAGAGTTGTCCATTAGCCTATCACGCATATCTTTGGGATGTGGGACGAAGAACATAATAACCAGGGAAAAATCCAAAAAAGACATGGGGAAGGCATGCAGACTACAAAAAACAACCTGTATTTCTATACCACATACAGCAGAAGAGTATTCCATGGTCAGCATGGCATGTCAGTTAGTACAGCCTCAGTTTTCTGTTTGTAGCCAAAAGTAAGGACGCCTTACATGCAGGAATCATTGCCTTTAACTTACAGAAGAATCATGGCTAACACAACAGTGCAGTGGTCCTCATGTTCAGTCCTGTGGTCCCACTGTGTTTAATTCACACAAACTGGGAAGTATCAGCTTGCTTAATTGATATGGGAGTTCAAATAAATAAAGATATTGGCTAGTATGAAAACCTGCAGTGACGGGGGCTGAGGTTTAAGGGTTTTCTACGGAGCATCTGTTCATAACTTATTGCTATTGAAAACACTACCACTCCCAAACAAGTCTTTCTTTATTTTGTGATTATGTCTTTTGTTAATACTGTAAGTCAAAAAGCAAAAAATTCAAAATAAACACAGCAGGAACTTTAACAGTTCAAGAATAAAAATGCAGTAAGAAAAAGAATGGAATAAAATACTAAATCCCAAATGCTACCCCCACCTACAATGAAACTACCAAAGATAAGTGACTAATGAACTAGTCATGAATTATAGAGTGTCAATGTCAGGGAAGAAACAAGCAAACTGAGAGACACAAAAATAAGTACAGAAAAGTGCCCTGGGAACACAGAAGAAAAGAAAACTTTAATTTATTATTTAAAGTTATTGGCTGTCTGTATACCTGCATTGTTATCACTCTTTAATTAAATATTTTCTCTATTAGTATGCTGCTGCTGGAGTATGTGAATTTCCCCTATCTATCTATCTATCTATCTATCTATCTATCTATCTATCTATCTATCTATCTATCTATCTATCTATCTATCTATCTATCTATCTAAAAGAAAAGAAAAGGCTGGTCTACCATTCACCTCAAAGAAGAGGAAGGTCCCCTGGTAGTAAGTATCTCACAGTGAGCTAACTGTCCTTGCTCTGCCTATATTAGCAACTTTATACCTAAAGAAAATGCTTTGTTAATGTGTAACGCCACGCATTCTGAATGGACCATCCACCACAAATGATAGGTAGCAATTCTATACCTAGGGCTGGACAATGTAATACATTTTTGATTAGATTCAATATTTAACTAAAATCAATATGCAAAAGCCAATGTCACGATGTTCACCACTTTTATTTGACTTTTTACAACTTCTTCTGAATATCATATAAAATCCATGAAATCTCCAGTGCTCTTCAAATTCAGTGATGAGCATGAGACGAAAATGGAAGAAGGATCAGAAAAAGAAGAGTTTAGAACAAGTAGGGTTAGCTGCTGTTTGTAGATTGTTTGACTTTAGCCAGGACAGCAGCTCAAGCAGTACAAAATCCAAAGATAAAACACGTTGCTGCTTATGAAGAGGCCATTCAGGCACATGCAGCATGCTCTGTAACTTCTTACAGAACGTGTCTCTGCTAAGCAATGTTCAGTGTTCCATTATATACCGTCGGAGCGGACAAGGAGCAGGTGGAAGGCGATAACAGCTATAGTAATGTACCGTACGGAAAAACACACTTTCTTGAGCCTCCTTAATTTGAGCTTTAAAAATACTTGTATCTGTGGTCAAATAACTACACTAACAAATATACATGCCAAACGTGAAATGTCAGTGTAGTGTTACGCCATCTCACACTGTCCCCTCTCCAACCTGAAACTCTATAGCTAAAAAGAAAACCAGCAGGCTTTGTAGTTTTTTTTTTTTAATAGATAATTCAATATTTGTGTATCAGCTATGAGCCAAATGCATTATTGGTCATTTTTACTTAATTTTGAGTTTGGATTTTTATTTAGCGGGTGAATCTGTAGATATTTAATGCATAGTCATTCATTATTACATTGAGTCTGTTAAGATTATTGAGTCACACATACAACCATACTACTTTGTGAGCAGGGGTTAGTAATATAATAATAAAATAACAATTAATTAAATAAAAATCAGTGTCATTTTATAATGCCATATTTTCATAGAGAGGTGATACTTCACTGTTCATTGAGTTTGAAAGTGAAAGTAAAGTATTGTTCAGTAAGTTGAAACATCTCCACTTCCACCAAAATATCACCATCCTCCACTAAATTTATAGCGCCCCTTACGGATTCTTCCCTAGCGCCTGCCCTGTAAAGTACCAATCTATACAATAGAGAAAAAATGATTCAATGCAAAATACAATTTACCTGTCTGCAAATACAATACTTGCTGTGCTAATGGATTTCATAAAATAAACACCTGCACACATCACATAGACTGTTACAGACAGGAAATAAAAAGTATATACAAATCCATAATTAGGAACCATTCCAAATAATGTAAATTATAAAACAATATACTGTATGTATAATATAATATGTACATGCATTATGATCTGTGATTAGCATGGTAATGAATCAAGAGCTTTGTCTGGAATGTTTGCCTGCCTTGATGGCATCTGTGTGTGCCAGTCAGTAATGTGTTGAATGCCATAGAAACAACTGAACCTCAAATATACTGTAAGTACAGCAGATCCATCCATCCATCCATTTTCCAACCCGCTGAATCCAAACACAGGGTCACGGGGGTCTGCTGGAGCTAATCCCAGCCAACACAGGGCACAAGGCAGGAACCAATCCCGGGCAGGGTGCCAACCCACCACAGGACACACACAAACACACCCACACACCAAGCACACACTAGGGCCAATGTAGAATCGCCAATCCACCTAACCTGCATGTCTTTGGACTGTGGGAGGAAACCCACACAGACACGGGGAGAACATGCAAACTCCACGCAGGGAGGACCCGGGAAGCAAACCAGTACAGCAGATATAAAACCAAAATATTTGAAAAAAAAAAAACATGTTATTTGAACAGTTTCTTTAAGGCACAGTTATTTATGGAACCATCAAATGTTAAGAAAAAAATGTTTGCTAGTATTTCATATTATTATTGTGACAAAATACAGCAAGTTTTGGACTTTGTATAGAAAACATGTACATACGTGTCAATATGTTAATAATTCATTACATTTATATAGCGCTTTTCTCAGTACTCAAAGCGCTATCCACACAGGGAGGAACCAGGAAGCGAACCCACAATCTTCCACAGTCTCCTTACTGCAAAGCAGAAGCACTACCACTGCGCCACCTGTGAGGACACCTGTTACTGATCTTCACTCATTTAATGTGTTTTGAAAACATATTAAGGTACACTGAGTAACACAGTTTGGGTCAAAATAACCACCATATCTATTTAAGTTCATATTGTCCAGCCCTAACTGTACCTAAAGCAAAAGGCTTTGTATTGATAGGAGGATAGAGAAAGTGTGAACATATCAAGTAAAATATAATTATGGGGTAGAACTGGGAAGGAAAATGCAGAGGTGGAGACAAAAGGTAACACAACAAACCAAAATGAGAAGAGCGGAGGACAAAATTGAAACATTACTACAACTGTTAAGGCCAGAACGTGATTAATAGATGTAATATCTGTAAAGTGTTAGTAGTGCTTTATAAAGTAGCAAGAGCAGTAAGAGTACTAGTTGTAGTTTAGTCACGTGTAGTGAAGAACTAACTGAAAAATCACTTTTTTTATTTTTATTTTTTTTGTGACGCTCTTGCTCATTAACTGCCACTGCTACTAAATAAGCACAATGCTAAAGCACATGAATTCTTCACTTCTTCCTGTTTGCATCAATTGCACAGCTATCTGGGAAATATTATTAAAGAGTTAGCTCAGGTATTGCATATCGGGTCACTGAACAAGTCCATACCTTTAAGATACGACTACACCAACACATTTTCTGTTTCCTTCTGTATCTTCATGTTTTTTGTGTTGTAATGTAATCAGAAGTTTTCCACTAATATTTTAAACCTCGACTAGGATCGGTGCTATATACTCGGAGGGTGGGCTGTCCCATCTGACACTGAGATGTCATGCTGGTCTTGCAAATAATCAGCCACACAGCAAATTTCCAGGAAAATATTTGGCAAACAATGTCACTGGCGATAGCCGCATCTTCTTCTTCTTTCGGCTGCTCCTGTTAGGGGTCGCCACAGTGGATCATCTTGCTCCATATCTTCCTGTCCTATACATTATGTTTGCTGGGAAAATTGGCAAATTTCACCAATCAACACTAGACACATATACATAATATAGTGAAAATCTTACTTGCATATCTCACAAATGCCTAATGTCTTAAAAAGACTAAACAAACGCCAGCTACATGTTAGTAACATGGTATACCTAGGTACCTACTATGACAAAGTACTCCCGGTGATACTTCCAGAAGGTAAATTTAAGAAAGAAATGAATTTTCATATGAAACATTCAGTTGTGGTGTGTATTTGTGTTTCTAACACTTTAGGGGCTTAGGGGTTACCATACTGAATCTTTGTGGAAAACATCTGCTACATAACTTAGTCAAAGTCTTTGTTAAGGTCTTGGTACAAAGTAGTATGTAACTAATAGATGCACCAGAGGTAACCCAAAGTGTTGTCACTGTTTTGTTTTCTAATTTATATTAAGATCACACCAAACCTCAGTTTAGGTTTTACTGCCCACAGTATACTGTATATAGCCTCTACTGTAATGCGTTTACTGGTGCCAATGGTACCAAATAAAATATTTCTTATGATGTGGTTACATAGAAGTAAGTAACCAAGAGATGCACCTATGATGGACAGCCTCTATTCTAAAAGTGTTTGCATGGCATATCTCTAAGTAATGTATATTCTTTGACACTTTTAAAATCAAATTATTCTCTTAAAATGAGGAGAAGATACAGAAGCTGAATAACTGAAATCAAATTTTAAAGTTGTAAGAATTTGAAATCTGTTTGGCTTAAGCTTCATATAAGATGTCTGTGAGCACATTTACTTTGTAGTAAAGCCAGTAAGGGCAAAGATGTCAAGGATGACTGCTTCTCCTTGGTTCAACGTGCATGTCAATGAAATTAAAGTAAATGAGCATTTGGATTTCGCCTGCCTACACAGAGATGGTTGTAGGAGGTGACAACAAGCAGAAAATGAGTCCCAGACTGATCTTAGTGGGCATCCACAACAGCATTAAACATAATCACTGAACAAGAAGTACCTTCTACCCCAAACACCCCATCCATCACACTAATGGCACCCTGCTTTAAATTCATTATAAGAATCAAGGCGTGTAAATATAATAAAGGCAAGATTACACCATTTGCATAAAACTTCAATAAAAAGTCCAGTGATTGGACTAACAAGCTACATGTTAAGGGATGCATGGTGCTGTTAAATAGTTTGTGTCAAAAACGGAATGGGGAATGATATATATTTTCACTGGAATTATCTCAGCTCCATTTAACACAATCTGTGCCAATCAGCTCAAGTGCAGAATCCAAAGGCAAGAGAGACAGGAAAAAAAAGTAGCAAATCCAAGATCAGTTCCTCACCGTTGAAGGAAAGTATCCATTAGTGGTTTTATAATGGAACGGACTGACAGGTAAATGCGTCTTTGAAGAAAATAGCAGTGAGGGGCTGATGAGAACGAAGAGTCGCTTCATATTTATCATTCGGTTTGGGTTTTCTTCTTTGTGCCATTTCAAGGTGCTTATCTGCCTTTTCAGAGGAGCCCCAGCTCATTTGCAAAAGCAGTTTATCTGTCTATTACATTTAGATTTTTCTTATATTAAATAACTCATTTTGGAGAAGAATAAATAATAAAAAATCATTTTTTCCCCATGAAGGATAAGTGTGTTTGGCCTAATAATCAGAAAAGAAATAGCTGACCTGAAAAATGTTTTCTAAACACTCCACAAGAACAGGTTCACACAAAAATAAAAATGAGCATTTTCTGAATTAGATACTTCACTAGAGCTTTGGCTCAGCAGTTGTTTTGTTTTTGTAACACAAAGGTCTTGAAAATAATATAATCTGGTGAAACCAGAGACCCTGGAAACTTTCAGAGTTTCATGATCACCATTAGGTAGCATAAGAAATGAACATACTGAATTGTATTATCTTGATGCTTACTTTTTGTGATTTTAATCTCATTTGTCCTTACATCAAATCCATACCTTTAGGAGGCAAATTTGGAAGTGTTCTCTAAGTTAAACAGATAGACTAGTCCAGCTTCATTACATTCACATTAGTAAGAAAAAGTGTAGCAATCAAAATAAATATAATTATATATATATATATATATACTGTATATATACTGCATATGTACTGTATATTACAAACTGCCTGAAGAAGGGGCCTCGAGTTGCCTCAAAAGCTTGCATATTATAATCTGTTCAGTTAGCCATTTATATATCTTATATATAAAAGGCTATGCATGGAAGTGTGTGTGTGTCTGTCTGTCAGGCCCAGAAGGGCGAGGCTACAGCATGAAGCTCAAAGAGCTGGAAAGGCGGCCCCAAGTTAACAAGTCAAAAGAAGAAAGAAGTACGAGGCTATAGCATGAAGCTGAAAGAAAGCAACTCCGTCTCAAAATTGAAACTGCCAATGAAAGACAAACTCATACACAAGCGAGGCGAACACATTGGAAACTCACTTAGCCGCTGATAGACAAGGGGGTGAAGATTTCAGTAGTTTCTAGAAGCCTGGGCTTTTTACAGCATGGGTTTACATAGCTAATGTATGTGTATGTATATAATATATATTTATATATATATATATATATATATGGAAAAGAATGAGTGTAAGACTGGCAGTAAAATTTATTGTCTCTTTCTCTAGAGTACAGGAGGAAAAGTTGATGGACAATCACTGACATAAGTTCTGTCATCAGTGAGTCTCCGTCTCTTCCCATCCCACCGGCATTCAGTTAATTCCACTGCCAGAGTTCAGCGGTCATTCTTAGGCCAGGTTTATACTTATCACGACGCAACACATGATGCAGCGAATGCTCCTGCTACGCAAGCGTTGTAGTGTTTATACTTGTGCGCGTACTTTACGTAAATCTGGAGGAATCCGCCAGGAGGCAGTGCGAGATATTATCAGAACTGGTTCGGCTTCTCTGTGTTGTGAATTGCCTAGAACACCCATTAAATTCCGATGACACCTTACCGCAATATCTCTGAAAAGGATGTTTATTGATTAAATCCAGGGATGTGTCCATTCCAGCAAGCATTGGGCACGAGTGAGAAACAATCCCTGGACGAGGCCTCAGCTCATCGCAAGGTGAATACAAGCACACACATACTGTACACTAGCGTCATTTTAGCAGCACCAAATCCCCAAATCTACATATCTTTATAAGGAAACTGGAGCACACTGAGGAAACCCAGCAGGAAAACATGTAAACTCCAGGCAGGGAATACCAGCAACGTGACTCCCTGCAAGACAGCAGCGCTAACGCTCTGCCACTGTGTCACCCCCTTGTGTGTAATTATTAACAGTATTCATTATTTAAACGAAATAACTGATTAATCTGTAAAATGTAATATACATACTTTAATACTTTTCATCATGAAAGTGATATCAAGTATAAATCTAAGGATTCTAAATGTGCGGATCTACTGCTGACGATCCGCTGCTGTCAGGACCAGAAGAAGCCCTAGAAAAAAAGACGTCACAGAAGACGATATGTGCGACTTTTAAAATGTATCGTGTCATCACGATTGGAAATATGCGATGTTTGAATATAAAAGCACCACGAATACATCTGTATATCGGCATTTTGCTTCACCACATCGAACCATTTATCAAACATCGAAGTGCGCACACCGATCTCGTAGGATCCGCAAAGCGGCTTTCTGTCACATGTAGATAGTAAACAGAGACTCTGACATCACATTTCAACTTTTAACACACTGCGCCCCCCAACTTTTTGCTGGTACTGCAACTCGCGTACGCATCACGTTAATTTCTGAGGACCTGCTCTGAGGACGCATCAAATGAACGCTGGGAACACGTGGCAGCCATGATGCGGGCGCGTACGCGTTCTGAGCGTGAAGTATAAACGAGCCCTTAGACTTCCTTCAGAGACCCACGGAGCTCTGCGCTTCAGAATGACTTCCTCTTGTTTGTTGTTCTACCTCTTCAAGACAGCAATTGTTTTTACACATGGCATATTTAAAAAGTTTCCTTAGCGAAAATTTTTTTCAATTATTTTTAGACTTTTCGATTCTTTCTTCTGTCCTTTTTATTTTTGTTTTAACATGTTTTATTAGATGCTTTCATTTATTTGTTTTTTTTATAAATCAATGTTCCATTATCTTTATTTGTGGTTGTATTTTGTTGAATGCTCAATGGGAGATAGTTATACTTAGACAGGTGCTTACTTTTACTTAGAATCAGATTAAAAAATCAAGTCCTTTGTTCTCCACAGAAATATCAGGATTCAGCTGGCATGTTAAGACAAAGAGCACAGCATCATGTTATTGTACCCTTATTTGTTGTGACAAGGAGATGAAAACAATAAATTTAACTCATAAAACCCCTAAAACTTAAGAAGATGGATGCTAATAGGTTCCCTCCATTATAGCCATCGAAGCCTGCCTTTATCTATCTGGCAGGCATAGGCCTGAAAAGCTATTAACTCTCCCCAGAAACTCCAAGGAACTAAAGGCACCACAGACAACGGCTACTGACAACAAGTGAAAGCAAAATGGTTTAATTGGCAATTAAAAATATTCGCAAAATCAACAACAAGAAATGAACTGCTTAGTATTATAGCTCAAAATCATAATGAGTTCACAGAAAAGGACATCATGATAACCATGTCAGGAAACTCAAAAAAGATCAAGAAAAGCCTACTGCTTACTTCAGCCCCAAGTCCATCTTCAAATAAATAGTTACTGTGATCTCACACACCTTCCCATGCCTACTGCACTCTACTGGATGCATGCTTGCTAATTCCCTACTCTAGACACTGATATGTGAGCATGCCATCACTGTAATGATGTCACAATGACACAGCTAATCTTAAAATAATATAGAAACGATTAACAGCTAAAGATGAGGCAAAAATTAACAATACTCTTTGCTGGTCGTAAAAACTTCACAAAAAAGATCTTCCCTACAGCTTCCTTACTCAGCTTAGCATTGGATTTTGTTCGGACTCGTGGCGTTTTTGGAAAAATCTCCTTTTCACCAACAATCAAAAAAACTTAGTTCGACATGTCTTGTACAAGTCATATTTTGTATGCTACTGAGTCATAATCAGAATGCTCAGATTATAATTAGAAAATAGTTCAATGGACCAACAACTATTTTGGTGCTTGTGTGCACTCGATGAGACTCATTAGTTCTGAAAAAACGAGAAACATTTTCAGATCTTTTAGTCGCTCTGCAAGGTAGTAAAACTGTCAGCATTTGATAACCTTCTGAAACAAACCACAGAAAGAAAAGAAAATGGGATACCCCCTAAAACCAAAACTTGCAAAATAATTACTTTTACGACAAACAAAATATTTTGAGATTTATTTCTATAGTATATTTAACTATGTTAAGAGAAGAGCCCAATTATTTACTCATTTTTTCAAAGCTGCCATACCACAGTATATAACGCAAACAAAGCAAAAGTTACTTTGTTGATTGCTTTTAGTTATTTGATACAAGAAAAAACTGACACATTTAAATAATTAATCGTATGATGATATCTTTATCTGTTTGTTGTCATAACTTAAAATATCTCTCAATCCATTCATGATTAATGTTATTGGAAAGAACTTGGCAGTTGATTCATTTTGTACTTTTCCCAATTGTTGTAATTACAGCTTGCCGTAGCTTATGCATTTTAAGCATTCATTATCAGACAGAACACATGGCTAGAAAGAGGGAAAACCCCAAGTATGGCAGCTGTGCACTTGGGAAAAAACATGTGGCAGTCACTACTGGCTACTTTCATAGCATATTTTAAAGTTTCTTTTCAATTCAAGCAGTTTACATTACTACAGATCTTTAAAAGGCAGTTCCTTTTTGTCATTTTCTTGAACATCATAATCCAGTACCCTTCAAGGAGACCTGGAGGCTTCATTCAGTTTGCCCTTTGCTTTTGAATTATTTGATCCGCATCATATATTAAGGAGTTAATTGAGAAGAGGGTGTCACGCCTCGAGGTGTTACTTTATTAAATGATAAATGTACTTTCTGTGTCTGGGTTTGAATGCTACACCAAGTTGTTATCCAAGTTGAGCATGCAAGTTCTCCCTGTGTCTGTATCTTCTGTCATCTCTTGGCCTCATTCCACCTTCCCCAAACATTTGCACTGCAGATTTATTAGTGTTTTTAAAATGGCCCCAAGCCAGTATGTACTTATTTAAGTGGACCCACAATGAGCTGGCACCCTGTTTAAAGTTGGTTTCTGTCTAACGCCCAGTGTGACCCTGAAATGAGTTAGGTGTGTGTGAGAATTTTATGTTATCTACTATCTAATATAGTGCAAATTTTTGTGTGTCCCCGTGTATATGTGTTTGGTCGCTCCAAGAAATATAACTGATCAGTTTGTCTTTGGTGATTCAGTGGCAGGGCTGGTGACAAAATACACGTAAAGTTAAATTCCTGGCTGTGAATATATATATATATTTTTTTATAAATAAGGAGTTAAAATTGAGCATTTCAATGACCACCAAGCAACATTGGATTTCTAAATACTAATGAGGCACAACCTGAGTCACCTTTAAAAAGATATTTTCTCAGTGCGTAATGTATATCCATCAACCTTTGGTGGCAGTCAAAAAGTGAATAGGAGGCAAGCAAGGTACCATGAAATTACAGTCTGAGAAGCAGGCTTTATGGACACATGACTGTGAGAGGAATCAGTGAGTGACAGAGGTTGAGACACAAAAGGATACTAAAGAAAGATATTGTCACACACGTGTGAACAGGAGGTAGCCAACGGGCTTGGAAAACAATAATTACATGCTGGACCAGGGGCTGGCAGTGATCACTAATCCTTTCTCTCTTTCCCCTGCAAACCACCCGAGGGAAATCCTGGCTGAACCTGGCAACATCACCTCTGGTTCCGGCCCTAATGATGTCATTTCCTCCAAACCATCTTAATAAATGCCATCTTGACAGCATTGATTCAGTTCTGTTTTGAGCTCAGTCTGTAAAGACCTGTGATTGCTGATATTTTTGCATTTTTCTCAGGTATACAAGGTAGATCTCTGTTGTCTTTTATTTATTTATATATAATATATATATATATATATATATATATATATATATACAGTATATCTTATATATAAACATCTATGCGTGGAAATGTGTGTCTGTCTGGGAAGTTTTAATTTTTTTCCTGACAATTTCAATAGTTTCTAGGAGCCTGGGCTTTTTATAGCACGGGCTTACATGGCTGGTATATATATATATATATATATATATATATAAAATCCTAAAACTAAAAGTGCAACGATTTTCTGCATCTATTTTATGTGATGCTTTTATGTCACTTTTTTTGTCAAGCTTTAAATCGGCCTTATTTTAAAACCTACTTATATATGTTTGGTATCATTCTTTTCAGAATTTATTGAACTTTAATGTGATGTTGTTAGATTTTCAGAGCCCTATTCCATTTTTAAATTATAAACTAAAATATCAAGAAAGTTGTTTTTATTTAGGTGATTTAGTTAGCTGAAGGTCGAGTTACAGTGACCCATTGCATACCACTTTAGTTTTCACATGATTTTTCCTGTTATTTAAATCAGTCATTTTTTAAAAAAAAGTTTTTTTATCTATAAGAATGTTAAAACAAATGGATTGTTTATTAAGTCTTTTATAAATACTCATCGACCATAGTGGACCTCAGTTTAACGGGAATACTCCAATTGGTAAGAGAGTAAATATTTTATTCTCATTTCATGATTTTAACTCCGTTAAATAATAATTAATTTTTCTTTTACATATTTATAGAATTTCATGATTTTAGCCGCAGGTGGGGGTTTTCCCCCCTAGTAGTATATATAGTATATATGCTGTGGACGAGAATAAATGGTGCCGTGACCTGGATTCGCCAAGGGAATGAGTAAGTGTAAGTACAGGAAGTTGCACAGGAAGCCCCTACACAACTAGAAGCCAAATTGGCCGCTGGTCAAACTAACATCTTCCTTTCAGTGAGTGGTAGTGTTTGCTGCTTGTAATTCCGCCAGAGGAGCAATGCCATAAGTGAATACCTGAGCAATGACAAATCACAATGGCAAGGCACAGGTGGGCAGCACAGCTTATTGTTGCTTCTTTGCAGATCCTGGGACCACAGTTGTTTTAGCATTCTACAGTTACCAATCTCAAACCAGTTAAGTCATTTTTATGTCAGTATGTTGACCATAAAAACTTGACACAAGAACAGAAACACACTTTAGAGCTCTACGCTGATGGTTATACAATAATGGTGTGTGTTTTTAAAGGCAAGCTGAATGCAAACTGCCCTGACATACGAAGAAGATACCGAAAAAAATAACAGGCGGCTTTCATTGCTTGACTGACCAGCTGAAAAGCTGCTGTCCTACTCAATGGAGCAATCTTTAATTCTACACTCCCTGCACACCTATATTCTGTCTACAACAGACAAATGCCTATTTAGTGTGGCAGAGACAGGCTGTCCAGAGTAAATACCAGCAACAATACATACATACATACATACATACATACATACATACATACATACATACATACATACATACATACATACATACATACATACATACATACATATATATATATATATATATATATATATATATATGTATATACATATATATGACACAGTACCTGCCAAATAATACTCTTTGTATTATTTGTCATGTACTGTATCACATTATATATGATCTGCTTCTTGCAACTGAGAGGACGTGGCAGATGTTTGCTGAATGGCCAACCAACCACAAGCGTTACCTGGTAGGTAACCACCTAAATAATTAGATTGCAATTCAAACCTTTGCATTTTATATATATATATATATATATATATATCGTAAGAAAGGCGCTATATTGCATCCAATCCAACACAGATTGGACACGGGATGCACGTGTAAAAACAAACAATCTTTTATTTTTCTTCAGCTGGAGGGCACGTCTTCCCCGTAATCCCTCCAGCCACAACACAATCCCAAGCACAAATAAACACAAAAGCACTATCCTCTCTCTCTTCTACCACCATTCCTCCACTGGCTCCCTTTTATTGGGTAACCGGAAGTGCTCCAGGTGGTTGATTGCTGTCATCCGGCTGCACTTCTGGGTAAGGCGAAACCAGTGCCCAAAAGGGGCCAGCCGCTCCTGTTGCAGCAACCCCAGGCGGCGCCTGCGGAACCCCATAGAGCTGAACAGAACTCCAACCCCCATGAAGCCCTGGGGGAGTCCAAGGCACCGCTGCAACCCAGGGATGCTGCCATCTAGCGTCCAGGGGGAAATACTGGCCTTCCCACCCTTGTCCCCCTAGCAGATGTGGTGAAGGGGCGTCCGGGCCAGGCATGGGCCCCGGCCATCTGTCACAGGATATATATATATATATATATATATATATATATATATATATATATATATAGCGAATTCAGGAAGCATTGAGAGCCCTTCACTTTCTGCACACTTTGCACTGTCAAATTTATTTATTTAAAGTTAAACCTGCAAAATGATAAAGTGGGCAGAAAATAGAAGGGTCTGAATACTTTCTGAATCCTCTGCATACAAAGTATGTTTACTGTCATATATGTACAAGCAAAATTGCTGCCTAATATATGCTTGTGTTTAAACAGTGGCCTGCAAAGTGTTCAGACCAATTCTCAGATTTTACTGCAGTGAGAAGTAGAGTGTTGTACCGTGAGAAAGTAGGGTGAAATGACACCTTTTATTGGCTAACTAAATAGATTACAAATGCAAGCTTTCGAGGTAACTCAGGCCCCTTCTTCAGGCAAATTTTACTAAATGACAAATCCTAGTGTGAAAATGTGATTTTTTTATTTCTAAGCAATGAAACTCCAACTTATTATTGTTTAATTTGAAATTGTTTTATGTTAGAATAACATATCTAGGGAGAAAAGGGAATTTGCTCTTTGCATGTTTTGGAAGCACATGGTTAACACAAGTGAAAATCAATTGGTTTCCAATTAAACTCCACTAGTGAATCATTTAAATTAACTGACACTTTTTTTTGGACAAAAACTTCACAATTAAGAGATGTTTTTAAATCTCAAGGACAGATGAGGAAAATATGACTAAAGAGCATTCCAAATTAAAGTTAATGTTAAAATAATACAAATGCATAAATTATAATTAGGTTACAAAACAATAGCAACATATTAATTTTACTATCCCTATAGGCTCAGATGGTTCAATTATTATGGTATGAAAACATGTCAAGCCACCCAGACACAGTCTAGAGACGTTTTTCCCTTAAAACTCTCTAAGAAGCCAAGGAAGAGACTTGTAAGTGAAGTCACAAGATGCCAACACTTTGAAAGAGCTACAGCGGTCAATAGCTAAGACTGAATTAAAGGAGCACCAGTCAAACATATCAAGAGCTCTGACCCATATGGAAGAGTGGTGCAAAGGAAACCATTGTCAGGCATTTGCCAATAAAGCATGAGAATGAACCAGCATCAATTTATGGAAAACTATTGTGGTCACTTGGAACCAAGACAGATCATTTTGTCCAAAGTTCAAAGATATATGTGTGGCACAAATGATACAATGCCCACATATGTTGCAAGATGGTTGGAAATGCCAGTAAGACATTTATTGTACTCTGCACATTTGATGATACCAGTATTACTACTATTACTACTACAACAAAAAAAAATAACATTAAACCTAAAGTGAAGTATGGTGGTCATAGACTTATACTGCGGGTCTTCTGCTTATCAACAGCAGGGACTGGACATCTTGCTAAAATAGAAGGAAGAATGGATAGCGGAAAACACAACTGAAGGCTGCAAAAGAAACCACTTCATTCTAATAAAGATGAGCTAAAAATGAATCAAGGGTGAGTTCTCATCTTTTAGCATGCCAAATAAGGCCAAAATAATACTGGAATGGCTATAGGTTAAAAAATCAAGTTCTACAATAGCCCAGTCAAAGCCGTGATCTCCATCTGACTCAGAACATGAAGGAAATCTACCAGCAAGAATGGGCCAAAATCATTATCGAACAGTATGAAAAACTGGGACATACAAGACCTTACCAAAAAAACCTAAAGCTGTTATTACTGCTAAAAATGACTCTAGAGAAGATATAGGTGTGGGGATTGAATACTTATGCAAAGGGCATATTTCTTTTTATTTTTCCTAAATTTATTATTAACATAAAACGAAATCTAATTAAATAATAATTTTCTGTATCGTTGGATTGCCGGTGCTAAATTCACCCCTAAATGTGTGTATATGTGTGTTTTCAGTTTCACCCAGAAATGGGTTGGCACACTGTCTGATGGTTTGTTTCCTGCCTTGCGGCCAATGCATGCTGGGATAGGTTACAATGCTCTATATAAATGGGTGTAGAATATTGATGGATGAATGGAAGGATGGATGGACATATTTTGAGTTTTGATGCGTTGAAGTAACCATATCACGTAATTTGTTGTTTAGAAAAATTAGGGAATTGGTCAAGGAATTCAATAGTTTTACAAAGCACTATATAAAATTTATCTAAGACAAACATTACGTATTGGTCCATTTAAAATCACTATAGAGAAGAAACTTCTATCTGAAGTGAAAGGAAAGGAAAGGAAGAAAACCTCTCCCAACAAGACTTCTTTAAATATAGCAAATACATAGTAATCGATTCAAATCAGGTCCCTGGTGAACACCCTTCTGTACTCCCAATCTGCCAGATACACTCCACTTTCTGCTTTTTTCTACATCAGAAGATTTGAAGCTGAATTGTACATGGCAGTCAGACATGGCAGAAAACTCAGAAAGCAATGGGATGAGCATATCAGGAGGTTATACATAGATTCACTGAAGGGAATGATGACCATTCCTGAGCTGAAACCAGTTAAATATCATCACACTTGACTGAGGGGAAAGCAAACTACAGCAGAAAAATGTAAGAAACTGCAAAGGGGACAAATTACAAGCTAAATTGGAAAGAAAACTAAAATGGCAAAACCAAGCAAAAGCATCAGTAGTGACACGCTCCAATCTGAGATGAAGAAAAACAACAACAATGGGATTCGGTTACAAACTGCTAATGGTGGCCAACTCCAAGATGGGCTGAAGAAAAATAACAAGGGAAGCAGCAATTACATGTTGTCAGCTTCAACCCACAATGAAGAAAAAGGAGTGTGACAGAACCTGTTAAAAACGACCAATGGTGGCTACTCCAATCTGAGATGAAGAAAAATGAGAAAGCCTGAACCACATTTCTGTGCAGAAAGAAAAAAGAAGGCTGAACTTCTAAAAATGATCCAAGTTCCAGTCCAAGATCCTGCTTTTCAATTACTACATCCTGAATAAAGTAAGCTGTGAGACCACGCAGGAGCAGCCATTCTGATCAAGATGAAAATCAAGCCGTTTGAAACTTGGAGGCAGGAAAGAAAGTACAGAGAAGAATCCATTATCAGAGTTGGATGCTTTCCCACAAGTCTCTGCTACCCATAATTTTTAGAGCCAAGGACACATTGATAGCACTACAACTATCAGCAAGTTTTAGATGTATTACAGTTCTTTTCTTTCTTTTTTTTTTTTTTTACCTCCTTGCTTTATTACGTCTCTTCTGGCAGATGTGCATTAAATATAACAGCATATGGCAGGCCAGGAAGATCAGGAAAGGTCAGTTTAAGCAGACTAAAATCTGAAAAGAGTTCAGTCATAAAAAATGGCTGATTTGAGACATCTATAAAACGGGGGAGTTGGAAGACATCTGTGCATACACAATTGCAGAGTATTATCCATTCCAGATTTGAACACATTTATTTTGGTAAAATGTTGATCTACCCTTACACTTCCTGAAGATGCATTCTCCTGATTAGGGTTACACTGACACTAGAGCCTATCCTGCCAGCAAATGGAATAAGAGCCATAGGCAAACTCACCAAAGTATCCACACTCAGAGTCAATTCAGTCATCACATTTTAAGATTGTGGAACTGAAGTCTCTAGTGAAAAACTACAAGACTTTCACACCGGAGGCATCCCCCAACTGGATGATGAAAGGAGATCTAAATGTGGTGAGGTATAACTGTACCTCTCACTTTGGTGCCCTCTGAAAGCTTAAAAATCTAAACTGTGAGGTGTCTGTAAATTTCTTTAATTTATTTTTCGCATTACAGATCATACAGTACTAATTATATTATAATGGCTGACAGACGGCTCTTCACTGGCTGGTCATAAAGGCAGCGATCTGTGGGCTTTTCCCTGGGTGTGCAGGTCTTGATGACTGAGTGACAGTAGACACTCATCATGTAGCAAGCCTTGAGATGAAAAAGAGGACAGGGACTTTCAAATTGAAGAATAAGTAAACCCCTCACATACTATACAGGTTAGTGTCTGCTTTATTCTCAGTGATACTGAAGAGTATGCTACGGATATTGCTGATACTGTGATACTGACTGTATTCTGGTTAGCACTGCTCAACACCCATGCTACTGTCTACCACACTCTTAACTAGCTAAAGCAGGGTAGAAAATTAGTTTATGACATAAATACCTTAATCAATATGAAAACACGGCTATGTTAAGTCAAGTCATTTATTTATATAGCACATTTAAAAACAACAGGAGTTGACCCAAAGTGTTTTCCAGTTTTAAACAGAATGGAATAAAAAAAAATACTACATACACAGTAAAATATGAAAATAAAATAGTACAATCTAAAATTCACATAACATGAAAACGTGCATACAAGAAGTAAGAAAATAAAAATTGAAATGAAATGTAATATATTAAACAACAGATTAAGAAAAGGGTAAGAATTATTAAAATGATATTAAAAGTAACATGAAATAAAAGCAGGAGATAATTTAATAATTATAATATAATTTAGATTTAAACTCCTCTATAGTATGGAAAGATTTAATGTTGGACAGTAGCTATTCCAAAGTTGAGGGGTGGCTACAGAGAAAGCCCAGTTGCCTTTGGTTTTGAGACGTGAGTGAGGAACTGAGAGGAGCTGTTGTGAGGATGACCTAAGTGACTGGGGGGCTGAATTTGCAAATAGCAAATCTAAAATGTATTGAGGGGGTAATCCACTGAGTGCTTTCAAATCAAACAGCAAAATTTTAAAATCAACTCTGTATTTCACCAGTAACCAGTGCAAATACGCCAGAACAGAAGTGATATGCTGTCTTTTCTTTGTTCCAGTTAAAAGTCTAGCAGCTGCATTCTGAATCAATTGAAGTCTAGGAAGTAGACAGTAGTCAGGCTGAGAGGTAATAAAAGCATGGATAAATATTTCCAGGTCCTTATGAGATAAAATCGGCTTTAACTTGGCTATATTTCTAAGACAATAAAAGCTGACATTTACAACACTGCTCACTTGTCTCTCTATTATATAAAAAAAAATCCTTTGACGAGACCAGACTTTTTGGAAGAGAGATTTTTCAAGTCCCGCGAGACAAGACTTTTGCCTTGAGATTTTTTTCAAGTCACGCCCTCATCTCAAACATTTTCAAACAAGACCACGGTCCTCTCATCTCTCATTCGTGTGAATGCTTTTGTCAGACACACTTCTTATGCTCTCAGCTCTTATAAATTTTAACGTTTTCCTCACTTTAAGTTCCCAATTAAAGAAGACATATTATGTCCAAATCTTATTGAAGAATTTTATCACGAAGGGTTATCAATAGAAAAAATGAGCACACGGGCAATCTTAGCACCGAGAAACGAGGAAGTCAAACGAATTAATGGCAAAAATGTCGATCGGTTACTCAGCAAATTGGTTAAATGCGTCTAAAAATGTTGATTGATTACACAGAAAGTTGGTTAAACGTGTCCAAAAATGTTGATCGTTTAAACGGCAGATTGGTTAAATGCATATCAATAGACTATGCTGAAACAGTTGGTGGTGATTGTGCAGAAGATGAAAACAGCACCTTACAATATCCTGAAGAATATCTACAACTGTTAACACCGTCCGGTCTTCCACCACACAAATTACTGTAGAAAGAAGGATGTATCCAAGAAAGGTAATATAGCATATCTTCTGCAGATAACTTTAGACAACAAAGGAGATCTTGATATGCCATTCGTATTAAAACGTTAGCGTTTGCAAAGACAATTAACAAATCTTAGAGCTAAACATTCGAAGAAGTCGTTTTATTTAACAGAGAGAAAGAAACGAAATTCAATCACGGGCAGTTATACGTTGCGTTGATGCATATGTAATAATTCCCATGAAAATAAAAATCTGTTACTGTTAAACATATACTGTTAAATTGTACATCCACATACCCATACGCAAGCGGTAGAACTGCAAAGAGGCTGGCGCGTAGCGCTGGCCCGGGGGTTGGTGAGCGAAGCAAGCAGGGGGCAAAGCTCCATAGTTAACTAAAATTTAATGAAGTAAAATATACACCAAGGTTTTTAACTTCATTATGCAAATTTATAGACAGTGAACAAAGCGTGCTGCTAAGGGTAGTGACAGAGTTTGGTGTGGGCAAATAAAATTACTTTTCTGTTTTCCTTGCCATCCAGGATTTAATATCATCCAAGTAATTGAACAGGTTAGCAGCTGCTATCAGCTGTAACTGGTAGGTAAAACTGTAAGTCATCTGCGTAACAAGGATGCAAAAAATTATACTTTTTGAAGATATACAGCCAAGGGTTAATATGTATGGGGAAAACAAGAGAGACCCTAAAATTTAATGGGACTGGATTAAGAGGAACAGTTACCTATTCTGACAGAGAAGCCTCTTTCTCTCAGGTAGGAGGTGAGCCATTTTAACACTTGGCCCTGCAAACCAACTACTGCCTCCAAGTGTTTAAGAAGAATGCCATGGTCGACTGTGTCAAAAGCTGTGCTAAGACCAAGCAGAACTAAGACTGCACAAGAACCAGAATTATTAGAAATTAATAGAAATATCAGTGTTGCACACACACCATCTGTATTTGTATGTGTCACAAACATTGTCTGTTACGAGTGACGCTGATCAGGAAGCACAATGTGGTATTGGTTTTGTTTACACATTGTGTTTTTGTGGATGATGTGATTTGTATACTTAAGATATGCAATTTATAGTTGATAGCACTATCCATATCTAATATCCTGTATATTCCATAGTACTAGAGTAAAATTTCAGCATTGAACCAACATTGGAACACTAATGGGACATTCTAGCAATGCAGATGGCACTAAATTTAAAGTGATGGAAAAAAATGAGGAGGCAGCAAAAGTAACATAAAAACACCTTGAAAAAATGTTCAAAACTTGGCCAAACTTGCAAAATGTAGTTTGCTGTAGAAAAGTCCAAGATGCTAGACATAGGCAAAAGGCACACCAGCTATAAATACAAAACAGGTTTTACTGACTTACAGGAAGCAACCTCTGAAACAGTTTAAGAAGTTGACACAATATTCCCATTGTCTAGGCAGAAGAAATTAAAAATGCAAGTAAAATTTTAGGCTATATTATGGAAAGTGCTGAATATAAATCAAGGGACAACATGATTAGACTATATGATGCACTAATGACACCACAGCTTGTATGCAGTTCATGGAGTAGCAGTCGTCATGCACAGGGTAGCAAACAAGTGCTCAGATAGGCTACGGTAACTAAACCTCTTTAGTCTGGAGCAAGGAAGGCTGGATGGGGAGCTAATCAGGATATTCAAGATCCTCAAAGACATTGATAAAGAGAATCCAGTAGAATTCTCGCCGTTAAATGGTGAATTATATATTAGAAGGTGTCAATGAAACTTAAAGGAAAGTAAATTTAAATATGAAGCCAGGAAGCACTTCTTTACAGAAGGAGTCATGGCAATACTGAACAAACTCCACTGTCACGTACTATAACTGAGATCGGAAATAGTGAAAACTTTCAAAAAGTACCGAGCTATTGGCTAAACAAACATGCCTGATGGGTTGAATGGTCTCCCCTTGTATGTCACATACTCAAAGAAACCAACAGAAATTTTGGATTTTCCATTCATTAAATGGGAAGTGCTCTTAAGAAAGAAACCTGGAAGCAATATCTCACAGAAAGGCTTATGGGAATGTAGAACTAACAATAACAAATTGAATAAGTGGCAGGCAGTGACGGACTAGACACACAATCTACAGCTGGTTATGGCCTTCTGCCTGATATAGTTTGCAAAATTAGTTTGACTGCCTAAATGATGTCCTTTCCATTCATTCTTTTAGTGAGGTTGTCTAATCCACAGAGAACTGGAACATATCCTAGCTGCATTACGTGCAAGACGGAACTCCACCATTTAAAGAGCATCACTTCATCAACGGAGTCAATGAATGTTACTGTGCCAAGGGATAGTCATCAATTGTCCTGACCTGCAAGGTCTGGGATATGAGAAACACTTGGGCATGTGGAGAAACACCCATGATGACTACAGAAAATCCACAGAGAGTCATCACCCCGGGAAGTTCTGAAGACTGAGACAACAACTGGGTACTATCCCACCTGCTATCATTCCTGAAATTTAGAATGTAAGAATTCCACTGTTCTCTGAATACATGACGATGCTACAACTAATGACAATAAACAAAACAAAGTAGGCAATAATGAGTTCTTCTAGAAAGCAACATTCTTTATAACTGGGAAGATTTAACCCATCATGAGTATCCCTTTATTGATCACTGATATAGAGCATAGCATAAGTATTGTTCAGACTTCATGACTGAAATTCACTTTGTTCTTGATCTCTCTGCTTCATGGAATAATGAGTCATCCAGTTCAGAAATCTGAAAATGACTGTATGCTGTAGATATGATTAGGAGTAAAGTGGCTGGTGGTCAGTGATGTATGGATCCTCATACCCTTTTGGTCTTTCCCTTGGCTATTCAGTTTCTAGTCTGGAAGCTGGGCTGAAGCCTGCTCTCATGGCCGCTCTGGCACTTTCTTATTTCTTGATCTCTTCTTAATCAGCTGGGTTGGGGGTAGGTGACACTGGATGGAGTTCTCCGATGTAAAACTTCTTGTTTTTATTAGAGTCAATCACCAGTGACCAAAATTCAATCTCACATCCCCTTCCTTCCCAATTTTATAATTTGTTTTTATGCAAAACCTAAATTTCCCTTTCCAGTGCACAAATTTGCTGGCAAAGCTTCAGCCCCGTAAGTTTAGAAAGTTTCACAAAAATTCAAGTGTTTGAAGGCACCTAAGTTAAAAAAATGAATGAAAGGGTGGGGGGCTATAAATGCAGCCAAAAACGCAGCCAACAAGATCTTCCCCGGCACAAATAGTACAAATTGTTAAATGAATCAACAATTGAATCAAATGAGCATCGCCAGGTGTCTGCAGTCTCACCCTTTTTTACTTACAATCCACCAAGCTTTGGTTCAGAGACGCATTAAGTCTTTCTCGCCAAATGGGCTTTTTGCGTTGAGAACCAACGGGGCAGTTCTGTGTCAGGAATCGTTCTAGTCATACACACCCACCCACATGTTATGTATTTATGCATTTATTTATATATACATTTCTTCATAGTGAAGGGAAGGACATCCACAATCACTTTAACAACAGCAGCCAAATTCCCCATGCAGACTGACTTCTGCGCAACATCCAGGCTGCAGCGATTAATCACAGTCATCTCCAGGGCTGACAAATCTAGGTGAGAAAGCAGCGTCCTAAATGAACAGGGCTGATTACCTGAGAAAGCAATCCGTCAAGGTAGCCTTGCTAACTAATAGCTCCATCTGCTCCACATAAGCACAGCGGCAGTCCTCAGCCCAAGCGCTAAACACAAAGATATATTAATAAATACAAAATGTTTGACTTCCAGGCACATAGTGATAAATACATTCTCCATACTATTGCATCGATTTGCAGCTGCAAATGCAACACACTAAATGCTAATACCTCTATACAGGCCCATCGAAATGATCACCAAATCACAGAGAAAAGGGAATGTTTATTAATCGCCGAAGTATCTCAAAGAAGACGAGTAATTCACTGAAGCCTAGCAGCTTTACTTAAAGAGGGACTAAAATGATAAAAAGCCCTGAGGCAACACAAGAGCAGCACCCGTGTGGGAGTGGGAGTGGGTGCACAGCCATAAATGAGGGACAAGGATCTAGCCTGGACCCCTGAAGCCAGGTTAGTTTGTCACACTAGAGTGAGCCAACTTCATCAATATTGCATTATTTCTTCACCTCCACGTTTGTGATCTGGATTCTTTCAGACGAGCTTGGAGATAAAAGGGGAAGAATGGCATAATGATAACTTCTTAAAGTGTTTATCAAAGCAGGATTCATTGACGCTAAGGCTGGTATTTGAATTAACTAACAACAACGAGAGGTACGAGTGAAAGCATAGTCAGGGTAGGAACAAAGTCTACAAAACACACATCATCAGAAAAACAAGGAGGAAGAAATGAAAGAAACAAGACAAGATGGGTGACCCTAAAAACTGACCTTCTAATGCTCCAACTGGAAAAAAAAAAAAGAAATGTAACCAAGTGTACCTTTCAGATGTAAATAGCCTTGGATAAAAAATGTCAGCCTAGTAATAACAACATTAGTTCTCAATGTTTATTTGCATGTCCAACCAACATGCCTCTTGCTTATCGTGTCACCATGTCCCAGCACCATGATAAGGAAGAACGCATAAACATTATTTATAGCTTTTTTCCTAATAAGTGACACAACTACATATTCATCCATCTATGGGGTATAATCAGGTTTGTGGATAATCAAGTTGTGTGGCCAAAATTAAGTTTTGTTTTTTTTTTGCTTGTTTGCTTTTTTAACTTCCAAGTGTTCAGAACCAGAGTATGCTGATTCATTACAATACAGTAGTAGCAGTTTGGTGGCAAGCAACCACAGTGGATAGCAATTACAGCCTCTGGATTCCGCTTTGAATCCCAGATGTAGCTCCTTCTGTGGAGGTTTCCAATTGTTCCAACAGGGACTCAGATTATATCCTTTAGTCTGAAAACATCCTGCCAGCCTGTTGTTGTCTCTTTACTAGTCTAGTATTGAGTACACTTCAATGGATATGGCCCATGTCGAATCAGTGTCCCATCCAAGGCTGGTCTGTGCCTAACACTCGTCACTGCTGAGATACACTCTGGCTCATCAGGAAGTTAAAAATGTATACGTAGAACATTAAATCAGGAATTACCGTATATACTCACGTATAAGTCGGTTCTTGAAACCCAAAAAATCGATCATAAAATCAGACCCCGACTTATACGCCCATTCAAAAATGCAACAATTGTTTTTTTTACATTTTCTTGCCTCCTCCAATCTCGCATCAGTTAATCAGACGAATCCAATTTGTTGCAGCAGTGCAGTTACCAATTTCTTTCGCTACTTCAACGACGTTTAAGTCAAAACCAGCTTCACATTTTCTTCTGATCGAACGCTCCATCGTAGATAAGGGTTGCTTTTACAATAAAGGTGTATGAGAATGTGAGATACAAAAAACACAAACGGTGCAAACATTGCTTTGGAATAGTTTGGGTATTACCGTGTGGTCATGTAGGCACAACAGAAAGAGAGAGAGAGAAAGAGAGAGAGGTTAGGAGCACGCACTGATACAGTGCATTGCTGCACCCACATAGAAAAAAGGTAGTGTGCTCCGTGGTTACTCTCTCAGGTGGGCGTTAGCATATCATAATCTCTTGGACCAATAGCGTGAGTTTTCCACATTCGACTTATACGACCAACATTATAAAATACCAGAAATTATATGATAAAATCAAGTCCCGACTTATCCACAGGAGAACTTATCTGCAAGTATATACGGTATACCTATATATTCCTATTACATAGGAAAATCATTAATGAGGTGATGAAACTCTCTTAGAGATAAATAATAATACTCTACTTTATGGAGAAGACTAAATAAAAATATAATGTACGCTGTAGTGAGATCATATAACATGGAGAATTGTATGTAGTATTAATCCTGAAAAAAGTTGATCCAAGTATGACGCTATTATCCATATATTAGAATTATAAAAGGCACCAGGTAAACATTAACCAATCCCTTACTATATATATATATATACAGTAATCCCTCCTCCATCGCGGGGGTTGCGTTCCAGAGCCACCCGCGAAATAAGAAAATCCGCGAAGTAGAAACCATATGTTTATATGGTTATTTTTATATTGTCATGCTTGGGTCACAGATTTGCGCAGAAACACAGGAGGTTGTAGAGAGACAGGAACGTTATTCAAACACTGCAAACAAACATTTGTCTCTTTTTCAAAAGTTTAAACTGTGATCCATGACAAGACAGAAATGACAGTTCCGTCTCACAATTAAAAGAATGCAAACATATCTTCGTCTTCGAAGGAGTGTGTCAGGAGCAGATCATGTCACAGAGATAGAAAAAAAGCAAACAAATCAATAGAGCTGTTTGGATTTTAAGTATGCGAAGCACCGCGGCACAAAGCTGTTGAAGGCGGCAGCTCACACCCCCTCCGTCAGGAGCAGAGAGAGAGAAAGAGAGAGAGAGATAGAGAGAGAGAGACAGAGTTTGTTTTTCAAGCACAAATCAATACGTGCCCTTCGAGCTTTTAAGTATGCGAAGCACTGTGCAGCATGTCGCTTCACTAAGCAGCTGCACAAAAGATAGTAACGTGAAGATAATCTTTCATCATTTTAAGACGAGCGTCCGTATCGTCTAGGTGTGCGAACAGCCCCCCTTCTCACACCCCCTACGTCAGAATCAGAGAAAGCGCAAGAGAGAGAAAGAGAAAAGTAAGCTGGGTAGCTTCTCAGCCATCTGCCAATAGCGTCCCTTGTATGAAATCAACTGGGCAAACCAACCGAGGAAGCATGTACCAGAAATTAAAAGACCCATTGTCCGCAGAAACCCGCGAAGCAGCGAAAAATCCGCGATATATATTTAAATATGCTTACATATAAAATCCGCGATGGAGTGAAGCCGCGAAAGGCGAAGCGCGATATAGCGAGGGATCACTGCATATATACATATATATATATATATATATATACTGTATATATATATATATATATATATATATATATATATATATATATATATACACACACACAGGGTGAGTCAAAATTATGTTAACACTAATGGATTATTTATTTCCACGTACATCATGGATGACAGATTAACACTAGAGCAAAGAAGAATGGCTGCAAGCTTGATGAAAGTGTATCGTTCATCGACTGTCATTAGTCAAAAGTTTGCGGAACGATTTGTAGAATACGAACTGTGGTATCATCTATTCCCCGCAAAATGTATGTCCGGGCTTTAAATGGTACTGTTGCTTGTTGTTTTTTGTGTGTTGAACATGATGGCGAACAGGTTGATACATTCCTGTAAATCATCTTGCACATATGAAGTTTGTTTTGTGAATAAATTGTTTCCACCATTCAAATGTTAACATAATTTTGACTCACCCTGTATATATATATAATATATATATATATATATATATATATATATATATATATATATAAAATTTATATATATATATATATATATATAAAATTTATATATATATATATATATATATATATATATATATATATATATATATATATATATATATAAAATTGCATGCATGCATATGGGGACAGCGTAAAGGCTCTAATAATGGTAATTCCACCCCATTCCACAGGATGGCTCTGTGTACTAACTCTCTTTCTCTTCCTCCTGTGCAGACCAGAAGACTGATGGTTTCTCTTCTGGTGTCCGTCCAATTGGACTCACCTCTCCCACCCAGATGTACTCAAAAACAATGCCATCGCTGTCTTTTGTTTGCCTCTTTAAGACTCCCATCTGAAAAGACATTTCTTAACACTGTTTATGCAACACATTTTTTTTCTGTTCAGCTATATAGGGGTTGTCTTTTGATGCCTGAACATTTTATGTATTTCTGTCTCTCTTAAGTGTCTAATAAAACAGAACTAGAAGAGTATACCCCCTATGTCCTAAGACAGGCTGAAAACAGTTTTACATTAAAAGAGCGAATGATAGGTATGTTACTCTAAAAGTGGTACAACATAGTCCATCCAACAGACACTACCTAGAAGTTTAGCTACTTTAAACATTGCATGCTTGGTGATGCTTTGAAGTAAGGAGTACAAAAAAGCACCAAATTATTTTTAATAGCGTTGGACAATGAAGATATTGCTTCCTGAACACTTTTGGGTGTATCTTAGGATTATGGCCTGCTGATCACCTTTAAACTTTGTTGTCTGGTACTGCTCTTCTGCAATTACCTACTTTTGTGATTTTTTTCTCATATTATAAGTATACATACAGTACAACAACTACAGCTGGAACATCTGTTGTGATCTAAATGTAGCCTGGATATGCAGCTTGGATATGCCACGTTTTGTTGTTTCATCTGCAATTGGGACAGCCATTCTAAAGAGTGTTATTATATTATAAAGAATGTAAACATTTATTTTGGCACCTACACTACTTGTCAACCCAACAAAGACATCTGTGGTGGCTCTGAGGCTAGGGATCTGCGCTGGCAATCGGAAGGCTGCTGGTTTGAATCCCGCAAAGTGCCAGAAGTGACTCTACTCCGTTGGGCCCATGAGCAAGGCCTTTAACCTGCAATCGCTTCATCCTGGGTATGAAGTTAACCTGAGTCCAGCCCTGCAAGCAGATCCTCCCACTTACAGGAAAAAACTTGGGTGGCATGACTGGCACTCCAGCCCCCATAAAAAATTCACATTGTTCCAGAGTGATATTGAGGTATCACATGTTGTAGAGCTGCACTCGGGTCCCAATCCAAGTGGTCCGTTGTGTGGTGGGTGCGTCAACATGCTGTAATGTAATGCTTCCAATACAACTCGGAGTCCTGCCACTTGCGAAAGTTTGCTGATGACACTGCTATCGTGGGCTGCATCAGGAGTGGGCAGGAGGAGGAGGAGTATAGGGACCTAATCAATGACTTTGTTAAATGGTGCGACTCAAACCATCTACACCTGAACACCAGCAAAACCAAAGAGCTGGTGCTGGATTTTAGGAGGCCCAGACCCCTCATGGACCCCGTGATCATCAGAGGTGACTGTGTGCAGATGGTGCAGACCTATAAATACCTGGGAGTGCAGCTGGATGATAAATTAGACTGGACTGCCAATACTGATGCTCTGTGTAAAAAAGGACAGAGCCGGTTATACTTCCTTAGAAGGCTGGCGTCCTTCAACATCTGCAATAAGATGCTGCAGATGTTCTATCAGATGGTTGTGGCGAGCGCCCTCTTCTACGCGGTGGTGTGCTGGGGAGGCAGCATTAAGAAGAAAGACGCCTCACGCCTGGACAAACTGGTGAGGAAGGCAGGCTCTATTGTTGGCATGGAGCTGGACAGTTTGACATCTGTGGCAGAGCGACGGGCACTCAGCAGGCTCCTATCAATTATGGAAAATCCACTGCATCCACTAAACAGTGTCATGTCCAGACAGAGGAGCAGCTTCAGCAACAGACTGCTGTCACTGTCCTGCTCCACTGACAGACTGAGAAGATCGTTCCTCCCCCAAACTATGCGACTCTTTAACTAGGAGGGGTAAACGTTAACATCATACAAAGTTATTGTCTGTTTTTTACCTATATTATTATCAATCTTTAATATTGTTTTTTGTATCAGTAAGGTGCTGCTGGAGTATGTGAATTTCCCCTTGGGATTAATAAAGTATCTATCTATCTATCTATCTATCTATCTATCTATCTATCTATCTATCTATCTATCTATCTATCTATCTATCTATCTATCTATCTATCTACTGTATCTATCTATCTATCTATCTATCTATCTATCTATCTATATCTATAATCAGTGCCTGCTCCCACCCTTCATACAAAACTTAAACTGACAAACCATTTTGTGAGGGCAATGAACAAGGAAGGTGAAGCAATTCAATATTTGAGACAGATGTTCCCACAAATAACTGATGTTATTAAGATAAAAAAAACTTTGCTCTGTGAGATTTTATATTGCTGGTGTGAAGGACAGCCGGGTCCCATGCCCGGCAGGGACGCCCCTGCTGCATCTGTTCCGGGGGAGCCACCATGGGCAGCTCAGTACCTTCCCCAGGATGCTTGGTGGCAGCCTCCCTGGTGGACGATGATTCCCCAACCTGGCGCAAGGCTCCATGGGAGATGGAGTCCTCCACAGCCTGGTTGGGGGCTTGGATGGCCGCCAGGGGGAGCTGCATGGATTTTCCAGCCCAGCTGGTCGACTCGTCAGCCCCACCCGGAAGGTCAATTAGGACCAGGTAATCAAGCACCTGGAACGCTTCCGGGTGGGGTATAAAAAAGGCCAGCCACCACCACTCGAGGGAGCCAGAGTCGGGAGGAGGAGGACTAAGCCTGAGGAGGAGTGGTGGTAAAGGGAAAAGAGAGAGAGTAATTGTGAGTGTATTTGGGACTGTGTTGGGCCTGTGGGACACAGGGAAGGCGTGCCCCACGGCTGAAGAAATAATAAAGCGTGTTTTATTTAAGTACGTGCCTCTGCCTGAGTCTGTGCCGGGTCGGGCACTATATAGCGCCTTTTACACTGGTTAATGTGTTGTTAGACTAAGTTTAGTTGCTTTACAGTATTAACTGTAATCCATGATTGTATGTTCATTATTTATTACATGTTTTTCACTTGCAGCAATCATCTTTTTGTTACTTGCCCTACTACATTTGCTGAACAAACAGGCCCTAGCCTAATGTTACTTACTTTTATAAGTCACTTTGGATAAAAGTGCCTTCCATGCAAATAAATATAAACGTAAATTAAAAAAGGTATTGTTGTTGGTCCACAAATCAGACACGTCATCATTGACAATGCTGTTCAAAGATCTGCTAGTGGTGCTGGAGGAAATGTCATGGAAGGCATTCAAAGATGTTGTTGACAATATTCTTGACAACTACAGACCATCCAACCACATCCAGCTGGTTCACAATATGCTTTAAGCATACAAAACCATGCAGTGCACCATGTCGCTAAAGATTCATTTTCTACATTTACACTTGGATTTCTTCCCTGCTAATCTTGGGTGCTGTCAGTTTACCAAGACTTTAAAAAAATGGAAAAGCAGGATAAGGGCAAGTTTAATCCATCAGTGCTAGCCAACTATTGCTGGACTCTGAAACAAGAAGCCTCAGATGCAGAGTACAAATGAAAATCTGCAGCAAAGCACTTTCTAACTCAATTGAACAAATGTAATTTGCAAGCATTATTAAGGGATTAAACATGCTAAATTCAATAAAAGTACATTTCATGTTTTTTTCCAAGCTACAGTCAATCTGAAATTGTATCTGTGTTGAAGCTGACTACCGTAATTCTCAAAATGTTTCTGGAAGCAAAACTTAACAAAAACAAATTGTCCAGTGTAGTCTTTTGTTCCTGAATTGGGTGGTACCAGCATTGGCTGCCCTCAATTGGCTGGTTTTCTTTATGTGCTCCTACTGTAAATACTGACAATAGTATATCTACAAACAGTATGAGAAAGAATGTAATAGTGCTGATGGATGTAGAAATAGAGCACCTTCTATCGAGTATCCCATTGCATCATTACCATTCATGTGTATTAAATCTTAGAAGATCACTGAAGAAGCAACAAAATAATGCAATAATAACAGTAACAGCCCTTTTTCGTGTCATTAAAATCTTATTCAGAACATAGAAATTTTGTTAGAAGGGAACATGAAATGATTCAGTGCTGATTACAATGCAGACTAAAGTCAAGGTCTGCAGGAAAGTGAATCCTCTGCTAATGCAAACCTGTAGACATAAAAGCCCACATTTTAAATAGCAGATGAAAACCTTAAAAATCATTTAAAGTTTACATAACTGGACAAAATGGGGCTTATTTGAGTTTTAACGTGAATGCATCTCTTGATGTCAAGGACGCATAAGACATTTCAATGTTACTTATTATTAGGGAAAAAATATGTGCTTATATAGTTTATAAAAGTGATTACAGCTTATACATAAAATGGACAGATTACCCTTCTTAATAAAAGGCTAAGTGTCTATGTGTCTATGTATCTGTATGGCTGCTGTGTCATTCCAATAAATGGTGTATCACAAACATTTGTAGTAATAAAATGCATTGAGTTTTCCATTCCAACAGATGGCACACCACAAACATTAACACTGCTTTTACAAATCCCATAATAAATGCATATAACAGAGATATGTGCATTGTATTTGTCATTCCAAAAGAGGGCACATCGTAAATGTTTGTAGTCAAGCATGTTCTTCCTGCAAATGTTTGTGATGCGTCATCTGTTGTAATGACAAATGCAATGTATTTTATTAATACATGCATTACTTTCACACACGAGCGTCTGTGGTCCACTCTCCAGGCTCATTTGAGGTATGTAATACCGCTGTGGGTCAAGATGGGGCACTTTCTTTAACATTCTCGTCTTTTGTTCCCTATGCAGCACAGAGAAGATGCTCAGACATCACCCCTTCTGGTCCCCAATCTACAATCTTTCCGCTGCTGCTAGAAGGAGGTGTTCAGTCTTGAATTGAACCTTTCGAAGGATGGAGTTCCTTCCTAACAGCCTTCCTGTTATTTAGCCTGACAGCAATCTTGTTTGGAAACGTCTTTCTAATGGTGTGCATAGAGGCCCTAACTTTCAATGAGGTTTTGGTTGGAATTAAACGAAAAATGACTGGGTTGGTGCTCTAACATTTTTCAGTGGTGGCTTGCAGTTCCTTTCTCGACCACAATTACCAATAGATGATGCACTGCAAACACTGACATTGAGGTCCACGTTGACTACTTAGATTTCAATCTGCCTCAGCTGGGTGGCAGAGCTAGTTATGTATATCTCTGATTACACACAGACGCAGAGATAGATAGATAGATAGATAGATAGATAGATAGATAGATAGATAGATAGATAGATAGATAGATAGATAGATAGATAGATAGATAGATAGATAGATAGATAGATAGATAGATAATGTATAAAACAGATAGGTACGGTATATAATCAATCTACCTGCCTATTCTAAATAGTGTTAAAAAAGAATAATCCTAATTTTTACAAATGATAACCAATTACCATAAAGCACCTAGCCTCTTTGCAGTTAATAAGATTTAATGCTAACTTCTCCGAACTTTCTGCCTTTGAACATTTCACAGTGCCTGAAAGTGAGCAACACTTCTTGACACTGCAAGGAAAAATTTATGCTAATACGAGGTTTACATTTCTCCTTACTTAAATTTTTCTATAAAACTGAAAGCTGATGACTGTCATCTTGTCGCCTTCAGGCTATAAAGCTCTCTGCTAGGTAATAAACATTTTCAGGTACAACTTTCAATCTGAGACCTATCTCGCAGACTGAAATTTTGGCATGTTCATCTCTAGACATCATAAGAAACTTTTTCATGACTATCGCTCACATTATTCTGCATGTCTGGTAAACTGTACTTAATAAAACAAGAATGAACTGCCAAGAAAAGATAACACTAGTCAAGCTGAAAGAAGGATTTCTTTATATCAGAACTATACATCAACTGACATGTAACTTGATAATTTCTTTAGGTTACCCATGGCAGCTTAAAATGACCAGCTGAACACAGCCCGTGTATAATATTGAAAAAAATTAATATTTACACATTGACACCCTTAAAGTACACATTTCATCAGTTAGGAGTTCAGATTATTTAAACTAAAATCCTATATATGGATCTAAATGTAGACATACTGTACTGTGTTCTATCTCTATGAAGGTAAATTACATAATGGAGTTTTTATTCATTTGACTATTTATCACACAGGGGTTTTAGAGTACTTGCGGTTCATTTTCCAATTGTAGTGAACAGAAACATACATACTTCACTATTATTATTGCTTTCATTCTCTGGGAGAGCAAAGGCTTTAAAGTGACTCCATCACTACTAACTGGTTTAGACAGAAGCCTACCACATGTCTGTTTGGTAAGTGCCACTGGAAAAGCTTTATACATAGCAAAAGTAACTCTAAAAGTTCCATGCTTAATATTTAAAAATAACAGCCTTGTACAATTTTAGACTTCAGGAATCATGAATGTGTATCATGCTATTATGGAAGACTGCACTCCAGAACATCAGCTATAGATTGAACCTTCTTGTCAACACAACACTACCATTATGGGTGTAAGAGAAGAACAGCATTCCTTAAACTTAGCTCAAAAAAATAAAAATACAATAGCTACAATATGATAAATGGCAACAACAGAATTTGCTAGATACATTCCAAGCAAAGGCAAGTGTTGGTCAGCTTGCTTATTTATTTATCAATTTTTTTATTTATTTTGTGATCTAAATATTTTCTTTTCATTCTTAACAAACTATGTAATACTGAAACATGACTTTTATTTATGAGTGTCTAAATGATTATGCCATGTGATATGGTGTTTTAACATTAAAAACCCAGTATCGTAATCAGTGGATTTAGTGATGAACTTGGTTGTTATTTATGTTATAAAAAACATATGCATTTCTAACATTAGCATCTAAGTTATTTTAATTTCTTTATCAGAGCATAATAAATGTTTCATAAGAGAAAATTGACATATTACAGGTTGCACCCGCTATGATACAATATTGATACTCAGTTCACAATATAATAAATTTGCATGTTTATGTTTTCCAATATATTCAGCATTGTGATTCACTTTCCCAATATGTTCAAGTTATTATTTGATCAAAATTTCAAATCATATCCCTGTAGGCAAAAATCTGTCAATCTACTGAACCTAATCAGGAAAAATTCTTGCCTTAATTCATCCTACTTCAAATCATATTTATTTCTTTTTTTGTTTTATGGGATCATATTTTTATAGATATAAGGAAAAAGAAATACAGTAAAAGGACACAAATAGTAATAACTGATTTTTGGACTATTTAAAAAGGTGAGAGGTTAGGAGCACACGCTGATACAGCGCATTGCCGCACCCACCACATGACAAACCAACTCAGGATCCCAGATTAGGACCCAAGTGCAGCCATGCAATGGGTGACACCTCAGCACCACACTAGTTCAGATGGAATGGAACAGTGTGAGGTTTTTTATGGTGGCCGGAGTGCCAAGTCTGCCACCATGCCCCAGGTTGGAGGGCCTACATGCAGGGCTGGATGCAGATTAACGTCATACCCCAGACGAAGCAATTGCAGGTTAAGGGCCCAACAGAGTAGAGTCTCTTTTGGCATTTACAGGATTCAAACCCGGCAACCTTCCAATTGCCAGTGCAAATTCCCAGCCTCAGAGCCACCACTCCGCCCAAAAACAAAAAATCTCCCAACCCGCTGTACCACCGGTGAAGGCTACTTAAACAAAACATAAGGAGTTGACAGGTAAACTGGCACACACACACACACACACACGCACACACACCATGCAAGAACCAAAGGTGAAGTAAGGGAAAATCATATTTATTATTAAAAGTGATTTTGAGTATCTGAGTCCCGTCCACTGTTATACTGTTTATTTATTGCATCAAAGAGACGTCACATTTTTGTTCATTAAATATTTTTATTACAATGAGTCACATTTAAAAATAATAGAGTGGAATTCATAAAATGCATGCTTAAATAAAATTTTAATAAAATCATGCGCGCAGCTTATAAACAGAGTCCCAATAGGCTTGTGGAGGATGAAATAGATTTCATACATACTAGATTTCATCTCAACTGATACAAAAATTGCATTTGTTTGTACTACTGTTTGTTATTGGTTATCAAAGGCTTATGGCGAATTGCAGTTCTTATTTCTTAAAACATTCCATTTCTGTAAAGATTGTTAAAATCAATGTCAAACTCTCAGACTAAAATTTTTGCTAATGATGCATAGAAGGCCAATGTGACACTTTGTGAATAATTTGTTGCTTCAGTTAAATACTGAATTATTGAAATCAGCAGATAACATGGCCATGAGTTTGTTTTTAGTGTATCATAATTATGGTCGTTAAGAAAAATTAATTTACTTCCTTTAAGGAGTAGGAGAAGAAAGTTGGCAGTAGCAGTTGTTGGAATTTCAATAAAATATGTGTGGCATTATGTAACTTGTAGACATTTTGTATGTCAGACATGACATGTGCAGTTTCTGGACCATGACTGAGAATAGATAGATAGATAGATAGATAGATAGATAGATAGATAGATAGATAGATAGATAGATAGATAGATAGATAGATAGATAGATAGATAGATAGATAGATAGATAGATAGATAGATAGATAGATAGATAGATAGATAGATAGACATTTATTTGTCCCGAGGGAAATTTGTTTTTTTACTGAAGCTCTTCAAATGCTTAAATAGATAAATAAATATATGCATATATATATATACACACACACACACTATGGCCTGAAGACACACCAGAATGACTAAATAAAAAGAAAATTTGAAAACTAAAGAAAAGAAAACTTCTGACTTGGCAGTCACAAAGTCGCTGGGCATGTGAAATTTAGTGAGTCTTGCCAAACATTCAGCACAGTAGTTCTCTCCTCTTTTTCTGACAGCCAATAGAGTGCTGTCTGCTAGAGCTAGCACTGTACAGGGCTATTCAAAACGAAAGAGCAGATTTCAAAAATTTATTTCAAACAAATTGTATAAGACAGAAACACATTCCGCACAACACTGGATAGGGGAAAGTACAAAGTTTGGTCCTATGGTCCTTGAGGTTACATGTACTCAACATGAGCACCATGTGTAGTGGACAAACATTTTTTGCCACACACAAGTCAACTGTCCCTAGTTACTGCATTCACAGCTTCCTCAATTTGATGTCGTAAATCTTGAAGATTAGTGGGCATAGATGGAACAAACACTCTTTCTTTAATGTACCCCCATTAATAAAAATCGCAGGGGGTAAGGTCTGGAGACCTGGGTGGCCATAGACGATGAGGATCTTGTTGTCCACCTCTTCCAATCCATCGTCCTGGAATGGTGTCATTCAGGTAATGCCGGACCTCCAAGTGGAAATGAGGCGGGGCGCCATCTTGCATGAAAATGAAGCCACTTGAATCGTCATGAAGTTGAATTTTTAAACTTTGAACTTCCCTCTATTCAGTGATGTGCGGAAGATGTTTCTGTCTTATACAGTTTTTGAAATACATTTTTGAAATCTGCTCTTTCATTTTGAATACAGTAATCCCTCCTCCATCGCGGGGGTTGCGTTCCAGAGCCACCCGCGAAATAAGAAAATCCGCGAAGTAGAAACCATATGTTTATATGGTTATTTTTAGAATGTCATGCTTGGGTCACAGATTTGCGCAGAAACACAGGAGGTTGTAGAGAGACAGGAACGTTATTCAAACACTGCAAACAAACATTTGTCTCTTTTTCAAAAGTTTAAACTGTGCTCCATGACAAGACAGAGATGACAGTTCAGTCTCACAATTAAAAGAATGCAAACATATCTTCCTCTTCAAAGGAGCAAATAAATCAATAGTGCTGTTTGCTTTTAAGTATGCGAAGCACCGCGGCACAAAGCTGTTGAAGGCGGCAGCTCACACCCCCTCCGTCAGGAGCAGGAAGAGACAGAGAGAGAGGAGACAGATAAAAAAATCAATACGTGCCTTTTGAGCTTTTAAGTATGCGAAGCACCGTGCAGCATACTTAAAAGCTGCACACAGAAGGTAGCAAAGTGAAGATAATCTTTCAGCATTTTTAGATGAGCGTCCGTATCGTCTAGGTGTGCGAACAGCCCCCCTGCTCACACCCCCTACGTCAGGATCACAGATAGTCAGCGCAAGAGACAGAGAAAGAAAAGTAAGTTGGGTAGCTTCTCAGCCATCTGCAATAGCGTCCCTTGTATGAAATCAACTGGGCAAACCAACTGAGGAAGCATGTACCAGAAATTAAAAGACCCATTGTCCTCAAAAACCCGCGAAGCAGCGAAAAATCCGCGATATATATTTAAATATGCTTACATATAAAATCCGCGATGGAGTGAAGCCGCGAAGGGCGAAGCGCGATATAGCGAGGGATTACTGTATCCCTATATGAAGGCTTAACAGGAACAGCAGTTTCAGCCCTGTTTTTCCTTTTTCCCATTCTGTCATGGTATGTAAAATACGAGATAACAGACAGCGTCTCTTCTGTTTCTTAAATCATAAAAAACCCACATTCCTTCTTCCTCATCACTGCATTATATGAATCCAGATGAGCACTGGCTGGCTCTTATGCCTCATGCGTACAACTACAACTAAAGACAAGGTTTTGTCAAGGGGAGTCATGAACTAGTTAGGTACATTACATTAGGCAACTGATCTTCAAAAACTACCCTGGAGTGGTGGCTCTGAGGCTAGGGATCTGCACTGCATCTGCACTGGTTCAAATCCCGTAAAATGCCAATAGGGACTCTGCTCTGTTGGGCCCTTGAGCAAGGCCCTTAACCTGCAATTGCTGAGCACTTTGAATAGTGAGAAAAGCGCTATATAAATGCAAAAAAGATGTAAAAGAAGTTTTCAACTGAAAATTCCTTTAAAAAGTCATGAAATGTGACAGGGTCTTAACTTTTATAGGCGTCTGTTTTGTCGTCATGAGCACCTAACAGATATCTAAGAGAGGGGAATATACAAAATAACCCAACTGAATCTTTCAAGGTAAATTTGAAATAGCAAATTATTCAACAATTTGGTTTATTTTTCAGTTTTAATACAGAAGATTTTGAAATTTTACTCAAACCTTTTAAATGGGAATTTTTCAAATTTCTAAAATTTGTACAGTCAGTTCCTTTTAAGATATCTCATAGGAAACATCCGTGAAGAATGAGCCAAACTTCAAAGAAATCCATTGAGTGTTAAGTTGTTTCGTGTGGATGGACAGGAAGACATAAAGACATGACAACGACATTAGGTGCTTTTCGCATGAAGTGAATGAACCTAAAATGAGACCAACAACACAAAGTGGAGAACTCAGTCGTCAAGTGTTCCTGTCAGTTGGAATGCTCTCAGGAACATGTGGTTGATTATTTTTTTGCGTGTTTTTTCTTCTCTATGTTCTTTAATTTGTATTCCCATTTGTTTTCGCTTTTCATCATTATTTCAGTAAGATCCCAGCCAGAGGCACATTAGTATTTAATTTTTGATGTGTTCATTTTCATTTGATGTATTATTAATTTTTATGTTTCACTTTGATTTTTTCTTTCTCTGTATTTTTGAAAGGCAGCTGCCACAAATGCAGCACAGTGCATACCTGTGTCACCACGATGACACTATGAAAGAAGATGGTGCACAGCAAAGCATCCAGACATTGATCAAGGGAAAATCATAGTTAGAGAGTATCACTCAAACAACAACCTTTATAAATATTATTTTAGTGAAAAAAATATTTCTGGTTTAGTCCTAATTGCCAGCAGGCTTGTTAACTCTGTTGACGTCTCTGTATGTTCTTCTCCCCACTCCTGCACTGAAGACCATTAAATCCTCTTCTTCGCATAAATGGGACTGCCTGTCCACTAAATACATTTAAGAAAAGCAATGCCCTACTTTGTAGTGAGCAGGAGTACTTCATGTTCCTACTGTGTTTGTGAACTGCGTATTTCACATTAAGCTTTTTCTTCACCTAACATTGTGAAAATAAAAACAAACCTTAACACTCAACTTAGATTTGGATGGACCATTTAACACTGAAATCTCTGCCATCCTTCTTTCAGCAGGGCATCGTCTATGTGACTGCAGAAGCAATATACAGTATGTTAAAAGCAGTGAGCCACCTAAGCAGCATGCAGAAGCTTACTTGGAGAGCGTAAAAACATTCTGATACTTGTCCTCAATGTACTGATGATGCACTCTGAGAAAATTATTGTAATATTATATTGCATCAGTTTTTCTCCCACCTCTAATAATATACCCTTCAGTCAACCAAACAAGCAAGAATGTTTATCTTTCATTTCTCCCATGACTATAAACACACTTCTCTCTAGGCAGAATAAAGTATACCTACATACTTAATAATAATATTATTCATCCACACAACCATCCATTTTCTGATTCCTGTTTTTGTCAGGATTTACATAACAGACCTAATCCAGATTTACAGGAGATCTGGAGTGCATCTAAGTGTAACAGGTGCAAGGCAAAAACCAGACTTGGACCAGACGCTGGTCTATTTCAGGGCACACTCACACATCCACATCTGTACCTTTACGAAACCTGCTTAGTGTCACTGGGAGCCAGAGCCTAGCCCAGCAACATCATGGGAAAGGTGGATATGAGCATTGCATGGGGCACCAGCTAACTGCAGGGCACATTCAATTAACCCTAACCCTAACCCAGACCTGGTTGGGGGATTACAATAATCCATATAGACTGTAATGAACGCAAGTATCTAAAGATGTCAGGAAGCAGTGCCACCCACCATGCTACTGTGTTGTCCATCAGTTATACTGCTGTTATATACTGCATAGCAGTGCTTCCCAAACTCTGTCCTGGGGACCCACAGTAGCTACAGGTTTTTCTTCCAATCAGCTTCTGTTTTTAATTAGACTCCTGGGCTAATTAAACAAACTGTTATTTCCCAAGTTCTGTGTTTTCTGTGTAAAAATTAGAAAACTAAGTTTGGTTAAAAAAAATATATATACAGTATATGTATATTATATATATATATATATATATATATATATATATATATATATATATACTTATATATATATATATACAGTACATATACATATATATATATATATATATATATATTGTGGGATATGGCCGGCCATTCATCCCGGCCAATACCCCCAGGCACCAGGTAGAGCCCTCCCTGTGGCATGGAAGTGTCCCGAATGCTAGCAGGGAATTATGGACAATGGAGTGTTTATTCACAGCCCTGCTGGATACCATGGGAGCCGCCAGAGGACATTGCAGGGAGGAGTAAGGACTATTTTCCCTACACCCCGGAAGTACGTCCCAGTCACATGGACAGAAGAAATGACGTGCTTCCGGGATGAAAAAGAAGAGTTTTGATCTGACCCGGAAGTCACATGGACTGATGGTTCAGAAGCACTTCCGGGTCAAGGACTATAAAGGACTCTGGGAAATCCCAGACAAACGAGCTGAGCTGGGTGGAAGGGTGGCAATGCGTCTGGGAGAGTGGAGGATTGTGTATTTGTAATTATTGATTTATTATTGAGTATTGTGGAGTGGAGGGTGCTTTGTGAACTGTATTGTTCAAATAAAAATCATATTTGGACTTTTATCTGGTGTCTGACGTGTTGTCCGAGGTTACAAGAGGACGACAGCGCCCTTATCTGTCACAATATATATATATATATATATATATATATATATATATGTATATATATATATATATATATATATATATATATATATATATATATATATATATATATGTATATATATATATATGAAAATGTACCAAGCAGTTACAGTGACCCCCCGCTGTATCGCGGTTCAGCTATCGCACTCCTGCTATATCATGGAAAAATTCAATAAGTACATCCTACCTGTAGAGTACTTTGCAGCCAATTCATAACAAAGCATACAGTTTTCAGCAGTCACTACAGTAGACAAAGAGTTTCGCATTATAGTACCCAGATGATTTCTTACCAGGCCCGTTATTGGCTGAAAGAGGAGACTCAACCAATCACAGCGGGATTTTCATTCTCTTGGGCTCTGATTGGCTGCTGCTAACGTGGGTCCCCGACGCATCACAGTTCTCTGCATATCGCGTACCTTGCTTGTGGTCTGATTGTTGTGAGCAAACTTTTTGTGAACTTTTCATTTTGTTTTAAGCCCTACGATGGCTCCCAAACACCCTGCATCTTCTAAGAAGGGAAAGAAAGCGTTACACAGACGTTGCTCGCCATTACAGCTTGAATGAATTGACGGTACGCTACATTATTATTATTATTATGTTACTCATATCTTTAGCCCGACATCCACATATCATATGTGTTTACAAAGTGTGTTTTAATAAGTTTACATGTGTTTAAAGCATGTGGGAGGGGTATTTTAAGGCTTAAACTATAAAAAAATGTTTATTTATATGGTCTTTCTATATCGCTAGAGGCGGGGGATCACTGTATATGGGAATAATGTATGTTTTTTCTTTTTAATAATATTTTCGTCTTGATTTTCATTCTGGGCTGCTGCCTCGTCTTTTGAGCCTTGGACTGTGTCCGTTGGGGTGTCTTCTTAGGGAACACTGATTTTTTTCGAGTTTTCGTTAACATTTTCTATCGTCATTTTCTCTTTCATCACGCTCCCTTCTCCTGATGTACTGGTATATACAGATGCTACAACCGAAACACTAGCATATGTGCTGCTACCAAATCCATGTTGTGTGTCCACCTAACCTGACATGGCTGTACCTCTATTCTAACCACATGATTGGTTTGGCCTGGCGCTATCGTCATTATCATTGTCTTTTTGTGTCATCTGTCAAAACATGGATGGAATGAGTTATATCAGCTTTCTATCGACCATGTCTTATATTTCTATTGAGAAAAAAGTTATTTTGCAATAATTATCTTTATGATTTTATCGACCAGCCCGAGTCTGAGAATGTTATGTCATTATATGGCACCTTTCAGTGTAAGCATATACTCAAAGCACTTTAACATTCAAGTCCTATACACTGTTTTTTGCATTAACATCACTTAGAAGCACAAGAAGGTTAACTATTTAGTATCGACTGACCAAGGGTGGTCTCTGAATTTGTGTATCCATAGCTTCAATTCCAACTAGACATGATGTTTTTTGGAAGAATTAATTGGACAGGACTGCCAAGCTTTTTTTGGGCTGAATGGCCTGTTCTCGTGTTCATTTTTCTAATATTCTAAAAACTGCTGCACTTAGATATTGTAGACTGTCTGACATTTAGGACCTCTTTGAATCCACTTTGGGGGAGCACTAAGCTGGTGCCATGGGTATGCTCTCCTTCAAAGAAACAACTTTACAGTTATGGCCACTGAATGAATTGAGCTTCTTGTGGCCCCTGGACACTGTAGGATTGGCAGTCTCCTCAACATTAAAAAACACGTTAAAACATGAATAAACTGAAAATAAACAATAACCCTCATTTGGATATGTGATGTACCACATGTCAAGTGACTGCAGTCTGCACTGCAGCTTTCATTCAAAAAGAATGGATGTTACAAAGAAAGTAGGAGTTCCTGGGTATCATTCACTTACCGTTATTATTGTAAAGCTCTCCAAGGACCAATTATGCTCGAGTTTCACAGTCCTGCACACTCTATTGTTTCATCACTGCAGCATCACTCTTAGGGATGAAGTTAAGTACACTTTCAAGGTTAAACAGGCCCCAATGCTTAATAAGGGCTAAGGGATCTTAGCCAAGAACGGCAGACAAATAAACCTTCCACAGTTATATAAACACGTCAATCTTTGCCGCATTTAGAGTTTGCTGCTTTTTTTTTTTTGCTCAGATAGCACAGATGATCAACTTCATAGAGCTCCTCGAAATTCCCAATGCGCCTGGAAGTCTGGATGGAGAGGGAAGATATTTTTTTTCCTCATTGTGGCTCCTCCGTAAATTAGTGACCTTAAAGGACCCAGCGACAGCTTCACGTCAGGCCAATTTAATGACTCCGTTTTGTAATTAGGACTGGGGGAAAAACAAGAACCAAGTGCCTAGTCTGGTGAAAGAGACAAAGCAAGGCAGCAGTAAAGCCTCGGATGACCTTGTGACTTTCAGAAGGACCCTTTTAAAAAATGATTGACTACCTCAAGAGAATATTTTTTCTTAGCAATAACTCTGGACAGCTAAAAGGCCCAGCATTATAGCAGATTCTTCTGAACTTTATTTGTGATTTCTATTAAAGATTTATAAAAAGATGAGGTAATTCAAATTTGAAAGAGGTATCATGCCTGGGAGCAAACATAATAAATCCGCTAAAAATATCTAGGTGCCTAACTACTGAATGGCACAGCAGTGTACAGTAAAGGTTACCTCACAGAACTAATATAATGGGTCTGAATTCTGTAAGAAGTCGCTTACTATGTGGAGAATGTCTGCACATTTTTCTTCTGGTTATCCCAAAATCGCCTCTAACATGTACTGTATGTGAGGCAGGTGGACTATCAGTCCTAAATGTCAAATTCCAAAAACCTGGAAAGCCCAGACAGCCTTTGGTCCAATGTGGCCTTGGATTGTTTTAATCAGGTTTGACATTACCCTTTATATTAAAGCTGCTGCTGATTAATCACCATTAACGTGTGCAATTAATACATTAAAAGTTTCTGCAAATACATTTTTTAACACACCCCCTAAATATGTTAATTTAATCTAGTCAATTTCATAGTGCTTCACACTTAATGATACAGTGGCAAGTGAATCCAAGTCTATTGAAGTGCTTGATTATCTCCTGCGTTGTTTCTTGATACATACCGGTATAGTCACCACTCATCCCTTCTAATACGGGATTGTCCCGCATTGGAACATAAAATGCAGCGTACTCTATTGAATCAGTAATGGACATGAATTGACCCATATTTTTATACACATTTTTTAATATATATACACAGAAAAAGAGAATAAGATGAGAACAGGTCAAATCAAACCAGTTATATAAGTGAAGTGAATTAGTTTCCGCATAAACATTGTACATGGACTGCGCATCAACGTCAACCTTGCCATTATGCTGCATTCACAAACGTATCACATAGTATAGCGGAACGTACAGAACAGGAATCCACACTTAGTCACCTGTAAAGTGTAATTGGCTTTCAAGATGTAGGTCTGAGTGTGAGACAGAATGTCTGTGGGTCAGCCCTGTCAGTGGCGACTAATGCATTTGCCATGGAGCTTTTGTTGTTCCACTACATCTGAACTAGTGTGGTGCTGAAGTGTCACCGTCGTATGCCTGCACTCGGGTCCTAATCTGGATCCTGAATTGGTTTGTCACGTGGTGGATGCGGCATTGTGCTGTATCAGCCAACCTCAGCCTCATTGAGTGATATCTGACCTGAAACAGCACGGTGCAGGTACAACCAGTATTTGTGAAGCTAAAGAGCAGATACCACAGAGTGAAACTGCTTGATTCCTTATACCTCACTCAGACTTCCCCAAAGCAGACACGGTATGTTGTTGATGTTCAAATAATTGCATGTTACCAACTGTAGTTTACATTATAACGTACATTAGCCTATATTATACTGTAACTAATAAAACTAGGCAATAATCAGTGCAAATTAGTCATGCTCATATTTCCATCTGTTATGGCTGAAAGTTAAAATAGTTAGACTTATTTTATAATTCAATAATGATACATTCTAGGACAATCTAATTAATGTGTCCTCCTCTCCAGGTAACAGCTGGCATCGACTCGTGTGTATCATGCAGTTAAGCACAACCTGAGCTATAGCAGTGCTGATTGTGCAGAAATGCTGAACCATGATTTATGGTTCTGTTTTTTTTTACATTTAATTGTCTGTGTAATTGTTAGTGCGTTTGGTATGTTGTCTTTCAGCTTAGCAGTCCAAAACATATGTATTCATTTTCCCCAAATATTTTAGCAACCCTAGGGGGGTTTTCAGTGGGGGATTGGGGGGGGGGGGGGGGGGGGGTTGGTTGCTGTTGGGTGTTCTTAACATAAAACTGTTAAATAAACTAACTGATAAAATGTAACATGCATTGGAAAGCAGATATTAAAAGTTTTTTTTATTAGAAATGAACCAGTGTTAAATGAACAATTGAGTTATTTCTGCTTTATAGAAAAACATTAATATGCTTGAATGAAGTATGACAAATTGTGATTAATAAGTGATTAATTTTGATCAATCAAAAAGCAGCCCTATTTTATGTATGTGTGCATGCGTTTTCCCTCTTTCAAGTATACAGAATTACATTTTTTTATATGGACCCATCACAAACAGTTAACCCAGCCTGAACAAACATACTATGAACATTCATTCATTCATTTTCCATACTCACTTATCCTAAAGGCATGCATGAAACCTATTCCAGCAGCATCATTCACAAGGCAGGAGGCAACCCTCAGCATAGTGCCAGTCAAATGCTCTAAATGCATGCTCCACCATTTTTGTGTCAATAACCCTAAAGCCCATGTCACACAATGCAACTTTCCCAGCAATTTGCAGTGGCTCCTCTAATATACATAAGTTAACAGAGGTGGTTGGGATTGCGCTTCTGTGAAGTCAATTGAGTAGTGTGACATAACTGGTAACTCAGTTTAATTAGTCTGTTTCTCACCGCGACAAATTCAAACAGCTCTGATTTTGACTTTAGTCATAGGGGGCGGCTCTGTGTATGTGAGAGCTGACAACTAATGAATGCTCATCCGGAAGAACAATGAATTGAAAGCAAGAATAAGAAACAAAGACTGGTCTGTCTGATGTCTCCTGTTTTACAGAGAGAATGGAAAAAAATGAAAAAAGAGGGCTGGGATTGCAGTTGAACTCACATTAACCCTTTGTATAGTGCTGGGTCCCTCAGGTAGAACACTATTAGTTAGGGGCCAGCATGAATGCATGCTGTAAAGTTGTCACACTGTTGGTAAATTGGTAAATTAGACATGCCCAGCAATTTTTAGTTGTGTAAATTGACATGGTCCAGTGACAAGATCAGCAACTACACTAGGCAAGTCGGATATGCTCCACGACTCAAGGATGAGTAATATGACAATCGACTTTGTGGGATCGTGAACGCGACTGACAGAATAAAACTGAATTAAAAAAAAAAAACAAAGCTAACCTTTACAAGTACCATACATTTACACCGGCTGTTACAGACTGAAATAAAATGTATGTTTTTATTCTAAAATAGTAAGAATAAGAGCAGCTCACTTCTCAAAACGGCCTCGTCCAGGGTCGAACCCGTGAAGTTTTGATTTCCAGTCAACAGTTGATACCGTTGCGGCACTGAAGCAGTCGTAACAAATGCATGTCAATGTCGCACCCTAATGCGGTTTCTTTTTCTGCACTTATATTCTTGAATAGAAGCGCACTTGTTCTGTTATATTTGTACCTTTTGTGAAAGTGTTTATTTGATATTTGGAATTTAGGCTTAACACATTATACACTTCATGTCTACATTTTGTCAATTATTACTAAAACATTAAAAACGTTTCTGTTTTAACGATGTGTTTACTGTACATAGATTGGTGTAGACACGGAACACACATGAAATGTTTGTGTTCCAAATAACAATATAGTATTTATAAAAGGTGTCATTTTGCTTGACTTCTCACTCTATATAACTCTAAGCAACTGACACGCAGGTAAACAGACTTGAGCTGAGAAAACTGTGCAGCAGTGGGGGATGTGATAGCAGGTTGCTTGCTGCTTATCGACACATTTACAGGACAAAAGACGCTGATGGAGAGGTGCGAAGTGATTTAAGGTGGGATGGATCTATGAGTTTTTTCGTAGGCTCTGGTAATTCTAGTATTAAGGAAGTTATATTAAGTAAAGAGCTTAATAGCAGTAGGCTATTAAGCTGAGGCCTGCTTAAGAGACTGAGTGCAATGAAAACCTGCTGCCACAGCAGTCCTCCATGAACAATCAAGTAGCCTTGTTTTAATTCAATCAGGCTGAATTTTCACTTCCACTTAGCCTATGGCCACATGCATCATACTATGCCCTGGGTCTTAATGTATTTACAATTCACAGTGTTGACACGATGAGTTCCATACTACTTAAACATTGTGATCTTTCACGTGGAGACTGACTGATTTATTCATTTGTATTGGCCTGCTTTTGATGTCACTCTATCCATATTTTAGTTAAACTGAACTAGACAAAAGGCAGTAGTCTCTTCTGACAGCAACCGTCTTGTTCAAGAGTTGCATTTCCCAGGAACAGGAGAATTAATTGACATAAGGCTGGTCGTCATCAGACATGACAACAAAAAAATCCTACTGAATGCCCCCAGTGAGCCAGATCCTTTGTGACAACAAGTCATTAAGGTCACCAAGAAAACACTGACCTCATCAGAAAAAGCTGTGAGCCAGACATCTTAAATAAACAACGGCCACCACAACGGTAGTGGGCCCTCGTGCCGCAAGCCAAGAGGCATTTCAGTGCCAGTAACGGACTCTGGCATGTGTGATACAGACTACACTCCATTAGACATCCTGTCAGGTTCAATAGGGCACTACTGACATGGTCATCTGGTCCGACTTTGATGCTGTATGGCCAGAAGGAGGAACCAAAGGATAAAAAGCCATGCCAGTAAAAACCATCTGGTGATGACATCAATTAATCAAGTGTTTCTGTTCAAAAAGCATTAGCCATAACTCAACTGCCCTGAAATTGACAAAAGGTCTGACTTGGAGTCTGTCTGAAAGACCAGAGTTTTAGGAATCACAGACAGACTGAAAACTGTAATGACAAGCTTGGAAATGCTGCAAAATATTAAAAATTCACCAACAGATAAAAAAGTACTGGGTATTTGATTAAAAAGACCCTGCAACCCTAAAGGAATTAACTTTATTTTATGTAGTAGATTTCCTATTTCAGCAAAGCTGAACTCTGTGTCATGGGAATATTATTAATATATTTGCTTAGTTTCATTTTTTTTACTCTATCTTTATTCATATACTGTATATTTGATAAGCTAAATTTGAGTGGAAGAATAAGTTTGTTTATATAAATGAATACTGGTATTCACATATTATACTGTATATAATAAAATAATACTATAACAAAGGCTGTTATTAATGTTTCAAAGCTACAGTTTATGACCTGATTAATGACCATCTGCACATTGTTCCTGTTTTCTCATGGATTTTCTCCAGATACTCCGGCTTGCAAAGACATTAATCGAAATGTAAAGACATGCTAGGTTAACTGGGAATAAAGTGACCGGCTGAATATTATTATTCCATGACAGAAACTGAGATGCCATCCAGGATTAGTTCCTACCTTGTGCACGATAGCTCAAAGGAACGCTAATTGCAAGGCATTATGTTTAAAATCAGGCCCCTTGGGTTAATCCTTTTCCTGATAGAATAACTTTCCTATCAAATGACCAAAAATAAAAATAATAACAATTTTGAGCAGAGCAGCACAGTACCTCAATAGTTAGTAGTGATACCTTATAGCAGTGCGTCTCAAGTTTAGTCCGTGAATCCGACAGTAACCAGTTTCACAAATCACTGGGTCACTCTTATTTTTTTTATCAATCTAATTGTTTAGCTGGCCTTTTTATTTATTTTCTTGTTCTGCATTCAGAAAAGTGCTCTAGTATGATATTTGCATTTAGTCAAAATTCAAAAATGTATTTTTCTTTGTCACAGTTCACTTTACTTAACTTTAATTTACCATTATTATCTCAGTTCATCATAGGTAAGGATAAGAGGAAAAAAAAGTGAAAATATGTGGTCTGAGATGGGGCAAAAAGTTAGAAAGACAGAAGAACTAATGGGAAGCCAAAACCAAAAAATGCTGCCCACCAAAAAAGTCACTCATTAAAGGATCCTAATGTTACTCTGACTTTTGTGGTACCCGGATGGGGTAGGTACCCAGCCGGGACGCCCAAGAAGACCGGAGGAGGGCTTGTGCCTCCTCTAGACTTCGAGGGGGCGACCACCCTGGGGGCCACAGGTACAGAGCTGGGAAGCTCGACCCTGTAGGGGCCCGTGGTCATTGCCAGGGGGCACCCCAATACCTGCAGGACCCTGGACCTCAGCGCTTCCGCCACACCCGGAAGTGCTGGGGGGAAGACAAGCAGGGACACCCAGAGTGCTTCCGGGGATACAGCCGGCACTTCCGCCACACTGGGGCGTGTCAGTGGGAGATTGCCGGGAACACACCTGGAGCACATCCGGGGGCTTATATAAAGGGGCCGCCTCCCTTCAGAGGATGACTTGAGTTGGGACAGAAGAGTGAACGAGGTCTCTGGAGGAGAGAAGGAGACGGTCTGCAGGCATTGTGTTGGCCAGAACTGTGGGGTATTGGGGTTTGAGAGCATTGTTGTATAGAGATGGAAGACCACAATAAACATGTGTGGGGTAATTCTAACGTGTCTGCCTGTCTGTGTCCAGGTCATATTCCACACTTTCTTGACCTTAACTACCACTAACATGAATTACTGGCTTGGTTGCTCTCCCTAAGTTCACATTGCTTACTTCTTTTCATATGGATTCTCAAAGCAAACTTACCCATATTCCCCATGGCAAAGTAAAGGCACCCAGCCATATGCTTATATTTGATTTGTCTTGTTGAAGCCAATCTTTGTAGTCAGCATTTTCCAAACATTTCAAGTTCAACACGCCATTTCCTTGCATTTTGACTAATCACGGTGACACATCTAATATTCTATATGTATTGTAACTATTTATCCCCTCAACGCTAACTCAGCAGTAATATTTTTTTATATTTTTAAACACAAAATTATTGACATTAGAAATAATACAGTAAATCCCCCAAAGGTAATGTGACTGGACTCTAGTATTCCATTTTAAGCAAGTTAAATTATTTCACCAGAACAGATCTAACTGAACTATACAGAATAATTTTTCATTTGAAACTTTCACCTGCGACCATGACCCAATACCAACAGGTTTTTTTCAAAGAAGTCTCTGTTGTGCTAATTGATAGCATACTTGACATAGTGAACTCATGATTAGATACAGGTGTCTTTCCTGATTGTCTTAAGACAGCAGTTGTCAAACGCCTGCTCAAGAAAAATAATCTTGACTCTTCTGTTTTTGACCAGTAAATCAAAAGTAAAGTAAAATTCTAGAAAAGGCCATCACTATGCAGCTAAATGATTACTTGAATAAACATTTTATTAGCGAAAAGTTACAGTCAGGTTTTAGAACAAATCACAGTACAGAAACTGCACTGGTTAAAGTAGTATATGGCTTGTGGGTTAATGCGGACAGAGGCCATATATCTGTTCTTGTTCTCCTTTAATCACAGTATTCTTATAAATCACCATAGTCAATGGGAGGGCCGGCAATGTCTTAAATTGCTTTCAGTTTTACTTAAAAAGTAGAAAATTCTTTGTTAGTTAGTAATGATTATACTTCGGAGACCCATGATATTTTATAAGGTGTACCACAAGGATCTATTCTGGGTCCACTGCTCTTTTTAATCTATATGATTCCATTAGGTTAGATTATCTCAAAACACAATGTGAGCTACCACAGCTATGCAGATGATACACAACGCTATTTATCGATAGTGCCTGATGACACTGATGCTCTTGGCTCTCTGATCCTATGTCTTACACCAGTTACTTTCTCAAACTAAATAAGAAGAAAACAGAAATCTTAGTTATTGGCAAAAATGGATACAGAGAGGGAATTAGAAATAAACTTGATCCCTGTTGTTTAAAAGTCAGATCAGAGGTAAAGAATTTAGGGGTAACTATTGACTCTTCCTAAATTTTAAATCATAAATTAATCAGATTACTAGGACTGTATTTTATCACTTAAGGAATATAGATTAAATTAAACCTCTTATAACTTTACAAGATGCTGAAACATTAGTTCACATTTTTGTTTATAGCCGATTAGATTGCTGTAATGCACTCCTAACAGGGCTACCTAAGAAAGACATCAATTGGTTGCAGTTAGTGCACAAATTAACCAGTCTTATTGTCGTTACATTTGTTATCTGTATCATTTAGAATTGACTTTAAAAGTTGTAACCTCACATCTTCAAATGACGTTCTGCTTATAATTCCAACAGCTAACCTGAAAAGAAATGGTTAAGCAGCTTTTTGCTTTTATGCACCTAACATATGGAATACTTTACCAATAAAATTAGCCAGACTAATACTATAGAACTATTCAAAAAACTGATAAAAACCCATTATTTTAAAATGGCTTTTTTGTAGCTACGTTTCCTATTAGTCCATATGGCAATTGAATTATCATTTTCCTCTGTGTTCTGCAATTCCGTACTAATCTATACTATTCTTTGCTGTCTTTTCTGGTTCTTCTGTAAGGGCGATCTGTACCACCTCCACCTTATCAAGGTACCATTCTGCCCTCTGTGTTTAAGGATTGAATGGTGGGTGTCCAAGATGTTCACATGACCTCCATCATCATGAAATTCTTCCACGTAAAGCCTGTAAACCACAAGGTCTGATTTACAACATTTATGTTAGTTAGAGTGCCCAGGGGGGGCTGGGTGGTCTTTTGCCCTTGGAACCCCTGCAGATTTTTTTTTCTCCTAACTCCTAACTGAAGTTTTTTATTTTGTTTTTTCTGTCCTCCTGGACATCCGACCTTACCTTTTTCTTTGTTACATACTGTATAACATTATTGCCTAATTTTGTTTGTTTATGTTTTATATTAACTTCCTTTTATTTCACTTGGTAAAGCACTTTGAGCTACAATGTTTGTATGAAAATGTGCAATATAAATTAACGTTGTTGTAGTTCAATGTGTAGATTAACAGCTACTACATACCAGTTCGCCAACACACTCGCACTCAGTGCAAGGTGATGATAATGCACAACATTAAATTAATGCAAGATGTGGGTGTTTTGTTTGTGAAATTTTGGATATGTTTTATCCTGATTTTTCAGATTATTGGATTTCACTTTAATATTTTCTATGAGTACCATTTAAATTTTATTAAGAATTTTAAGTATTGACTTGTTCATTTTTATGACTCTCTGAAGGTTTTCTAGGCCTCGTATCAACCTTGAATATAATGTATTATTACTTTCCCAAAGAAACCTGGTTCACAAGGTGACCCCAACTCAACACCTCATGGCTAAGTACACATCTTGCAGCCTGGTATCATCAAACTCAGAAGCTAAACAGTTATATGTGAAATGGAGCAGTAATCAGAAAAATGGGTAACTTATGAGGAAGATGTGATAGACCAGTAGGTGGCACTCTTCTCAGGACCATAAATTCAATGATTAAGTATTGTTAAATGCTTATAACTTACACTCACACGCAACGCATAAAGTTGGTGCCACTTTCGCTGAAGTGCCATCTAACAGTCATTATAATGGTGGCCAAGATTTCATTTTCTTAATTAAATATGTGTCAGATATGCATTGCATTTGCTTTACTGTATGTAAGGTGATATGTAAATTGACTAACTGTGTGACAGGCGTGAAGCTAAAACAAAACAACACCCAAAACACAACAAGCAAGCATGTAATAGCCTCAATAGATGACTATGCAAATGGGCAAGAGAGAGAAAACTGTAAATTGAGATATTAGGACTGAGGCAAATGACTCAAGACATAGGCAAAAAAAAAAGAAATCCCAAAGGCTAAAAACAATTAAATTAAGAAATCGAAATGTATACACACACACCAACTGTGCAGTTCTTAAACTAAAATTCTATTACAGTTTTTAAGCTCAGGTTACAGGCGTCGACAGCCTTATTGAGTCAGTTATCTTGTATAACACGACAGAATCAATTTTAATAATAAGCCCTTTAGAAAAAAAATCCATGACTATTAAATTATGAATATACATTACTTGTATCTCATTTTCTTAGCATTCAAAAGTACCACAAAAAAAAAGCACTCAAGACTACTGACACCAGTTTCCATGTACTCACAAATTCAGACAGAATAATTTGCACCTGCACGGCAGTGTGTGACTTTACTGACAGCCATTCTCCAACTCCAAAGGAAAAAAAAATGATAATGGAGCTTCTATCCGTTCGATGTGAAAGGTCTGTTTACAGCAAACGATACATTACTGTCTAATAGCCAAGGTGATTTGATAGTTTTAATGCTTCTTTCATGGAATTGGTTAGTCACGTCTAAGAAAATGTACTTTACATTTTATATTGCTACATACTGTAGGGATAAACTACTGGCAAAGTGTGAAGAGCAGAAAAGAAATTATCTTATTTCGGTGCTATAATTTTGATAGTCTATCCTCCTTCTCAGACCAGAAAATGGATAATACAGTTATCCATTTTCTTATTTGCTAAGTACTACTCTGGCAATCTAATACCACTACTCACAAAAAGAAAGTGTCATTACCATAACCTTAATGCTTGGGCACATACAGGAGTTCTATGCATAATATCAAACTAGAATGTACCAGGAATACTCGGACCATTAAAAGTTTTTTTTAAAGAACTCCAATTTATTTAAAATAAAATCATCAGTGGTAAAACATTACTTGCACAGAATAGAGATATATTGTTTTTCATAAAATGAGAACATATTCAGGTTCAGTCTCTTACTCAGAGTTACTGTATGTAATGAATCAGTAATGGGATGTGAAACTTTGATCTTGGTGTTTGAAATATGACTGCTGTGTCAAGTGGCCAAATGGCATCCGCTTAAACTCACGCAGAGATCTAAAACAGAGCTAAGAAGGTCCATATAGAAGAATTTCAGAGTCAGATGGAGACACTTGCCTTACAGGCAAAAAATCTGAAGTCTGCAGCCACTGCTTTTTTCCAAATAAATTAAATTATTTTTGCAGAATTTTGAAAAGTCAGGCACCAAAATAATTACCATTTGTATAAGCAAGTAAGGTAAACCACACTGCAGGCTGCTTGTTTATGACAATAATGCCCCTCTTTAACATTGTTCAGAATAAACACTGATGGATAACAGGTATGTTTATCATACCAAGGGTCAGTGGAGAAATATTAGCTGGTTTATGGCAGAGAGTCTAACGGTAGCTGTATCGTGCTGCTCTAAGCCATACATGGAGGAAAGCTGTTAACCACCAAACCATTATTCACTGAAAAGTGTGCTCAACCAGGGTGGTGCACGTTACGTTTACAACAATCGGTTTTCAGAAAGAAAAAAAACAGAATCAGTAAGTTTCAACACAGCGGCCTCATTTCACTAGTAATACTCAGAGATCTTGGTGCTGGGGAGTGGAAAATGAAAATCTTGAACTTTTGTTTTCTTAGTATATTGTTTTTCTGCATTCTGTTATGTTTTGTACTAATTTAACTATTTTGGTTATTTAGTTTCATTTAGTGGTTAGTATTTTAGAACACCTCAGTTTTTCTTCAGATTTAATCAGTTGAAATGCAGTGAATGACCTAAAATGGTGAAAAGGTAAGCAGTACATTTAAATTTAAAGTTTAGGTTAGCAAAAACTGAAAAAAGGAGATATCAGAATATTATAAATGGGCCTTCTTCACTGCACAGCTAACAGGTTACAACCTACAGATATTCTGCAGTGAATTAATTAAATTTAATTTAAATTAATTAAAGTAAATGAATTAATCTTTGCTGATTTTTTGGCCAATTTTGTTATTTGCTTTATTCACTTGTTAACTTTTGGCTTTGTTACAAGTGTCTGAATTTTGGATTAGCTGGATTATTTTTGAATTCTTATCCTAATATTGTTGTATTTTTTGACTTTTAAATTTAGCATTTTTTGTAGTTAAACCCAAAACTTTCATTTTCTTATTTTTTTTAATAAAATTAATAAGGTATGAGCCATTAATTAATTAAACATGCTAACAATGTGACAAACCTGTATTTGAGTCTGTGCCTTCAAGCCCACAAATGATCAGTAAAGTCTTACTATGTAAAGAGTTAGCTGACATCAGGCCAACTCTGGGCACAGGGTACAGAGAAAAGGGCAGGATGTCTGATAGGTGTTCATTTCCCAGCACCACTTTTAAAAGCTGACTTGAACAGTTTCACGTTGTGGAACTCAAGGGCTTTCTTTTACATCTTACAGCCTCTTCCAGTGAGGCTGTCGAGTATATGATATGCATATAAAATGAACTTGTCTTGTTACCGCCACATGCTTTTTTTACAGTTTGTCACTTATGATGAGAACAATTTTTATGAAAAGTTGAACATAGTTAAACAATAAATACAAAAATCACACAATAAAATATACTGAGTCTCCTGTGCTCTACTTTAGTGATAAATAATGTATAAGGTATGTTTTTAGTTGGGTGATATACTACTACAGAAAACTTGCTTAAAACAAATGCAAGTGTAACTGGGGCTGTGCAGTAAATCCCAGCATCATCTCCCTGGGAAAAAAAAGTCTGATGCAACCTACAAGAGACCTGGGACTGAGAAAAAGATTTGCCTTCCAGAAGGACTATAACCCTAAATGCACAGCCAAAGATATATTGGAATGGCCATAAAACAAAGTGAACACTTTAATCTAATGGAGTGCATGTGCCAGGAGTTGTAAATTGAGGCTAAGACATAAGAAGTTTCACAAAAAAAAAGGAAACCTTGCAATCCATCCACTCATTTGGTTACCATTTGGTTATCATACATATATGTATTGTTAGAAATGCCAACAAGGAAGCACTCTCTGGCTTATGCTGGGGTAATACAGGGGGAGGAATATGTGACATGGCCGCTAATTTTTGTTCCATCTACTTCACTAGAATGGAGGAAGAGAAACAGTGGAATGACCACCAAGATCACTTCCTGTGGCCGTGAAACCCAGCTACTTCCAGTCAAACCAATACCAAACCAAAAGTCACAAAAGGAAGCTGGCATTCATTCCTGGACCATCCTCACGGGGACATGGACACAAACTTTTCTTTACAGTTTAACTGTGGCACGACGACAATCTTATCCCGAATGTCTGTGCAATTTTTATTGTCAACTTTTTGGATGTCTGGATTAAATGGGGCATCCTCTGGGACCCCAAACCAGCTTATCTTATCCTTTGCTTACGTTCACAATATAAATACTGTGTATACACTGTATATATACATACACAAACATACTGTATATACAGTATGCACACACACACACAGTGTATATATATATATATATATATATATATATATATATATATATATATATATATATATATATATACAGTGATCCCTCGCTATATCGCGCTTCGCCTTTCGCGGCTTCACTCCATCGCGGATTTTATATGTAAGCATATTTAAATATATATCGCGGATTTTTCGCTGCTTCGCGGGTTTCTGCGGACAATAGGTCTTTTAATTTCTGGTACATGCTTCCTCAGTTGGTTTGCCCAGTTGATTTCATACAAGGGACGCTATTGGCAGATGGCTGAGAAGCTATCCAGCTTACTTCTCTCTCTCTCTCTCTCTCTCTCTCTCTCTCTCTCTCTTGCGCTGACGTAGGGGGGTGTGAGCAGGGGGGCTGTGTGAAGCTGCTTCCTGAAGGACATGCTGCACGGAGCTTCGCATACTTAAAAGCTCAAAGGGCACGTATTGATTTTTTTTATCTGTCTCTCTCTATCTTCCTGCTCCTGACGGAGGGGGTGTGAGCTGCCGCCTTCAACAGCTTTGTACCGGCGGTGCTTCGCATACTTAAAAGCCAAAAAGCCCTATTGATTTTTTTTTTGACTGCTTGCTTTGCACTCCTTTGAAAAGGAAGATATGTTTGCATTCTTTTAATTGTGAGACAGAACTGTCATCTCTGTCTTGTCATGGAGCACAGTTTAAACTTTTGAAAAAGAGACAAATGTTTGTTTGCAGTGTTTGAATAACGTTCCTGTCTCTCTACAACCTCCTGTGTTTCTGCGCAAATCTGTGACCCAAGCATGACATTCTAAAAATAACCATATAAACATATGGTTTCTACTTCGCGGATTTTCCTATTTCGCGGGTGGCTCTGGAACGCAACCCCCGCGATGGAGGAGGGATTACTGTATATATATATATATATATAGTGAACGCTAGGTGGCACTGTTGCCCCTTTAAACCCAACAGACAGACAGACACTCGGGATACCAGGTAAAAGCACTCAGAAGATCTTTAATTCTTTTCTTCTTCTTACGGTGCCCTCTAAGCACCACAGCCACAATAAACAGGCAAGTAATAATCACCAAGCACATTATTCTCTTCCTATTTCTCTTCCACATCTCCACCAAGCGTTTCACAGTCTTTTATATATTGTCAGATGTAGAACTCGAGTTCTTTAATCAGCTCAAAAATACTTTTGGGTTTCCGTCCTCGTGACTTCCTAGTACTTCCGGGCTATGAGGGCAGCATGACTCTCCAGGTCCTTCCACAGCACCCCCTAGCGGCACTCACAGCCCCCAACAGGACTGAGATACTAAACTCCAACTCTCAGGATGCCCTTTGGGAATCTGGGGCACTACTACACTCCAGGGGAGCTGCCGTCTACAATCTTGGGGGAGGCAGTGTCCAAAAGTTACTGCCTTCCCCAATCCTTCCATTCACGGGGCATCCCGGCCAGGCTAAGCTGCCGGCCGTCTCTTACTATATATATATATATATATATATATATATATTAAATATACAAAAGAGATATATATTTTTAAATACCTACATAATCCAGCACAAGCATACAAAATTATGACCTTCAAGGCCAACTCTTAATTTTTATAAAAGTTCAGAATCAGCATTCCCTCAGTCTTGTGTCTTCCAGACAAACTTTTGAAAACACTCATCACCTCAGCTGTGAGGCAAAATGAAAATCCTTGCCAAGTATCATCCAGGTCAGCAAAATCTAAGATGAGATCCCATTTTAAAATGTCAGTCCGTGCCATGTGCTGTTTCACTTCTATTATTTGATGCTGTCCAAATTCAGAGACAGACTGAGAGAAAATTGCCCTTTAAAAGTGGTGGCAGACATGCTAGACACCCTGGGATATGTAGTCCTGGAGAATGATTAAGAAAAAACTAATCGGGCGGGCCAATATGCTTTCGTACGCTGAACTTCCTTCCAGATGCCTATTTCTCTGAGACTGTGGGAATTAGAAAGTCAGACTGAACAAAAAGGAATCACAAGAAGAACTTGAGTAGAGAAAGTTTACATTTTATGCTTGATAACTGTGCTGTTTTCCCTTTATTTTATATTTTAAATATTTTAAATATATTAGTAAATCACACCTTCTTATAATGAAGTAAGCAAATGCATGATTAATGAACGTGTTTTCTGAATAAAGGATTGCCTCATATACAGGATTACAGGTCAAGCAAACTCATGAGCTCCAATCCTGACCCAAACAACAAGTCAGGTCAGGTCAGGTCAGGTTGGGGAGCATACACTGGTACAGCGCGTTGTCACACCCACCATATGACGAAACAGCTTGGCATCCTGGTTGGCAATCCCCCAGGCAGACACTCAGTCCAGTCTCACCCTGTGAAAATTACCATCTATTTGGCATAATCCACGGGGAATCGTACCACATGGCCATAGTGCTGTAACTGACACTCCCTCACAATGCAGGTAATGTGCCTCATTTGGGACTCCATGAGCAACGACTCATTTGACACAAAGTCAAACCAGCAGTACCCAAGGATTCTCCAAAGAGACACTGTACCGAAGGAGTCCAGTCTTCATCTCAGGTCACTGGATAGCATCCATCTCTCAACAACCTTATAGCAAGAACAGGAAGCACCAGGGCTCTAAAGACTTAGACCAAAAGGATACAAACAACAACAATTTGTTTCTTGTACAGCCCAAAATCACACAAGGAATGCCTCAATGGGCTTTAACAGCCTCTGTTTTTCTGACAGCCCCCTCAGCCTTGATTGCCTAAGATGACAATAAAAAACTCCCCAAAAAAGAAACCTTGTAGGAAAAAAACAACAAATGAAGAAATCTTGAGAAGGGCAATTCAGAGAAAGATCCCCTTTCCAGGTAGGTTGGGCCTGCATGGGTGTCACAAAATGAGGTAAATACTGTACAATACAATGCACAAAACAGAACACAAGTAATCGTGCTTACAGAGCTAGATGGCCAATCTATCATCGCCACCTTAAAAATACAATACAATAGTACAGAATGCTTTGTTCTTGCGTAGTGCTCCTCACAAACACTTTAAGCACCCATTTCTCCATCAAGGGGTCACAAGAAGCGGGGAGCTCAGCCTGCAGAATTGTACACGTTCAGCACAGAACACACTCAAGTACACAACTACATTCACAACTGACCAGTTTACATGATCATCTTCGGCATGAAGAGCTCAGATTGGATGTGCACAGAAGCCAATCATACTGCTATATTTTAGCCAGGATTTAATTTCTGTTTCATGTCTTTTTTGATTAATTTTTGATTCTTTTGTCTATGTTAGCATTGTTGCTTTTGTCACTTGTTTGCATTATTCTGTGTTTGTTTGGTTTTTTTTTTTTCTGTCTGTGCTTGTTCTGTTCTGTTCCTTGCATTTTGTGGGTGGTTCCCCAAGAGGCGGGGCCACCTGCCCAGAACCCCATAAAGAGTCCCTTGTGGTACATTGTATGCACTGGTGCTGGTGTGATTTTTTGATTACTAATTGCTTATTGTGGATTTACTGGATTTTGACTTCTTGGTCTGTTTATCAACCACTTTGTATTTCTGCTTTTTGTTTAAAACTGGATTGCCCTTTTCTGGCAACTCTGTCTGGGCCTTTTTGTGCTCCATGAAGCTTTAAGTGTTACAGAGCATTTTTGGAAAATAAATATTTTCATTTATAAAGATTCTTTGGTTGCCCCTTTTTACTCCTAGCCATTTCCTTCCACTGAAGGGGATTTTTGATACAGTTGCTCAGTAGTTTTATACTTAGGAACTCCTAAGTTCATGACACATACCGGGAAATGAACCCAGCAGTGCTACTCTGATAGAATATGTGCATTTTGCTAAGTATAGTCAGCTCTGATACATAGTGGATGGTTTAACTTAACCTTACTGTTCTATTTTATCTGCCACTCTGTCCAGGGCCTTTTCCTGCCTTTTGCCCAGTGCTGCACAGACAGGCTAATTTGGTTTAAGCTGATTTAAAAATGTTATGGTATGTATGAATGTACTTCATCAACTGGCCCCTTGTCTTAATCATTCAAGCTGCATAACGTCTCAGATGGTTTCAGCAAAGCTGTTCTTCTAGAAATGGAAATATAATTAGAGACAGACAAAAGCAATAGAAAATGTGAAATATGAACCTGTTAATGAACAATTTAAGGAAGTCAAGTATTTGGTAATTAAGAGCTCAGTTAGACCTAACACGTATGGATCAAAAAGCGAGTTGTGAACTATAGTGTACGGTGTGAAGCTGTAATTAACAGCTCTTTGGCCAAAGAAATTAAATGCACAAATGAATCAGTAAGCCTGTCCTTTTTAGAGTTTTCAAGCATTTCATTTTTATTTTATATACTGTAAGCTATACATTCAAAGACCTAAAAACTAATAGTGTATTACTCAAAAAACTACCTAGGTGAACACACATAGTTAGATAGAACTTTATTTGTCTCCAGGGGAAAATCTGGCTTTTTACAGAAGCTCCTTAAATAAATAAATACACACACACACAATGCCCTGTAATAACACCAGAATGACTAAAAAGAAAGAAAGCTTCTGACTTGGCAGTCACAGTGATGCATTATGCAGGAGTATTGCTGTTGATATAAAGGAGCTCCAGCAGCATTTCTTGACACAGTTCTAGCTGTAAAAGACCATATTTCTTTACTTGTTTTGCACCAAACAGCAAATTGTGCAAAGCAGGAGTGACAGAGACAGCCATACCTGGCACAGCACAGTCACACACTTAGTGATGGCAATTAATTCCATAGCCCAAGTCTGCGTAGAAATCCACAAGAACATGGCTTGGAAATTAACTGAGTTTCAGGTGCTTAAGAGGCAGCAGTCCCAATTACTGTGCTGCCCAGTATTAAGAATCAAAGATTTATTTTATATAGTACCTTTCTAAAGTGAAACACCAACCGAATATAGAAAATAGCACAAGTGTTTACCTTGCATTTACTTTACAATCAGTAATACTGGGAGGATAAATGGTCACCCCAATGTGCTAGAAGCTGAAACTGAACCTGTAACCGAGGGGTATTAAGTTTAATTTCACTGCATCACATAGCCACAAACTAAATCTAGTGTTGGATTTGAACCCAAAGCATCTCACAATCAAAACAAGATTCATACACTTAGGTCTAATAATGAATTATAATGTATTATATGCTGCTTTCCAAACCAAGTACCATTATTCATCCAATTCTAGACAATGAAGCTCTCCAACTCTTGAAAGTTGGCTGCAGGGATAATTAATCGCAGACACCCTAACATATCCTAGGATGGGGGTACAGTTCATTCATCTATCCACTGAATGCATTTGATCCAGTTTTAAAGTCAAGTGGCCAATGCCCAAAACAATGCACAAAAGGAAGACACCAAGCATGGAAGGATTACCATTCCATGTCATATTATTCAGATTCTGCACAATGTTAGTAATTCTTCCTGTACATTTTGGCTGATGCTTTAATCCACAACATATTGTAAAGTCAGGATACAACATCATTTTTTTGTACACTTGTAACATATGCCCAGGGTCCCCGTGGACTATGATGTTTGCTGATGACATTGTGATCTGTAGCGATAGTAGGGAGCAGGTTGAGGAGACCCTGGATAGGCGGAGATATGCTCTACTGAGGAGAGGAATGAAGGTCAGTAGGAACAAGACAGAATATATGTGTGTAAATGAGAGGAAGGTCAGTGGAATTGTGAGGATGCAAGGAGTAGAGTTGGCGAAGGTGGATGAGTTTAAATACTTGGGATCAACAGTACAGAGAAATGGGGATTGTGGAAGAGAGGTGAAAAAGAGAGTGCAGGCAGGGTGGAATGGGTAGAGAAGAGTGTCAGGAGTGATTTGTGACAGGCGGATATCAGCAAGAGTGAAAGGGAAGGTCTACAGGATGGTAGTGAGACCAGATATGTTATATGGGTTAGAGACGGTGGCACTGACCAGAAAGCAGGAGACAGAGCTGGAGGTGGCAGAGTTAAAGATGTTAAGATTTGCACTGGGTGTGACGAGGATGGATAGGATTAGAAATGAGTACATTAGAGGATCAGCTCAAGTTGAACAGCTGGCAGACAAAGTCACAGAGGCAAGATTGCGTTGGTTTGGACATGTGCAGAGGAGAGATGCTGGGTATATTGGGAGAAGGGTGCTAAGGATAGAACTGCCAGGCAAGAGGAAAAGAGTAAGGCCTAAGAGAAGGTTTATGGATATGGTGAGAGAGGATATGCAGGTGATGGGTGTGACAGAACAAGATGCAGATGACAGAAAGATATGGAAGAAGATGATCCGCTGTGGCAACCCCTAACAGGAGCAGCCGAAAGAAGAAGAAGTAACATATGCCCAGGGCCTTAACCTTTACAGCAGCCATACAACATACACTTCAGAACAGGTAATCCAACTGAAGCCAAGCATGTTCCAGCCCGTTCATTACCTGGATAAGAGACCAACCAGGAAAAGATTGGGTTGCTGTTGGAAGAGATGTTAATGAGACCAGCAGGGGTGCTTACCCTTTGGCCTGTATGTGGATCCCAGTGCAGTTTGTGATGTAAAAAAGGTGTCATCTATCGGCTGAGATGCAAAATCGAGATCCTGACTCTCTGTGTGGTTATAAAAGTTCACTGGTCATCTTTTGGAAAGAGTAGAGGATCTCCCGATGTCCTGGCTAAATTGACCACCACAGCCTAGTTCTTCTGGCCCCCTAATCATCCCCTGTCTCTTTTTGGCTTACTATCTCTCACCCCTTCACCACCTAACTGCTAATATGTGGTGAGCGTACTGACGCAAAATGGCCACCGTCTCATCACCCAAGTGGATGCTGCATATTAGTGGTGGTTAAAGTAGCTCCCCACTCACTATGTAAAGTGCTGTAAGTAGTGAGAGAAGCACTATATAAATGTAAAGAATTATTATTATTATTGTTATTACCAGTATACACCAAATATATTTTATCTTCATAGTGTCTTACACAAAGTTGAACAATTATCAAAAGTAAACATTCCAAATTATTATTTAGTCTGTGTTTTTCTAAAATGCCCTTCAACTGTGTCATGACAGCGCAGTCCCACTTCTTCCAACGCTATTCATTTTTCAGAGCTGTCTAAGGAAACAGCTTGCACCTGACTATACAGTATTTATTGCCTCTATACATTTTCTTATCATTTACGTGAGTGGAAATGGGGAGAGGCAATGCCTTGCTTAACCTTGTGATTGAACATGTAGGCCCTTAGGAAGTCGCTCTTGATTCCTGCAAGGGGATATGTTTAAGAGACGTCAACAAAATGGGAATGAAAGCTCCCGGAGCTCCAATGTTTCATTACTCAATGTGCAATGTCCCAGGAGAGCAAGTGTATTTTTAACAAATGTCCTGGACAATGATTTCCCTTTCATGTTCTCAGCCCATTGCAACCACTCTTGGTTTTCCTGTCCTGCTAAATCAAACTGGAGTAATTAGAAGAGGTTACTTTAACAGTGCTGTTAACTGATTATTTATCTTTCCTACAGAAAAACACAGTGGAAGATTCTGACTCTGGGTTCACTGAAACAGCTTCAAAGCAGCTAAGTAACCTTAGCACCTTGCATACTGAAATGCCGAGTTGATAATATTTCAACAATATCCACACATTCTTCCCTGCGGTTTCAAGACAAACAAAACATATTAGCAGAAACGCCAATAACTCGGCGGCTTCTGTTAGTAGTTCCAGTGGAATGAAAGCCTCGCAGGTGCGTCAGTAATATACTGCATTCTCCATTTAACTCCAAGGGGAAAAATCCAAGTCAATAAGTATTCTCTGCTCTCAGCCAGTAAGAGTAAATCACTGCAAGGGCAAACTTCTAAATTATGACACTATTTCTTAGTTTTGCAAAGGCTTTCCCTTAGGAAAACTGCGCTAGAGCAACTGCAGCTATCTGCCTTTACCCATATCGTAAAATAAAATTGCTGAAAAATTCCTTCGACACATGATATACTATGAGTCAAAAAGAGTTTCAAGCTGAACTAAAGTATTATCTGGTAATGGTTTTAGAGGATGTGCTGAAAACTTGTACATTTCTTTTCTTTCCTTGTTGTTATTTTTTTTTTTATTTTTCAATGTTACTGTCTTGCAGAACTGAAGCAGCCAACAGCCAATCGATAGAATAAGCAAAAAGCAAGGGCATCAGCGCTTTTTGTTAAGAACACAGAAACATGCTGCTATTTGAATTTCTGAATAACCCATTGAGTTAATCATCATTGTAGGAAGAAGGAGGGAGAGTGTTTAAGGCTAAGTTTTAATTGAACATATGTATTTGTTGGTTGGGGGCAGAGAGAAAAAGAGAGACGGGCCAAAAAAAAAGTGCTCATCAAGACAAGTCTGTCAACAGCCAATGGCATTTTATATCTCACTCTACGGGTGACTATACACTCAAGCTGCTTTGTTATTAACAAATTTCTTGATTTTCTAATCATTGTTTTTTGTTAGATATAAATAGATTGCACCTGAGTTCATAGTTATTAAGCTTTATTTAAGTCTTGTTTGTTTGAAAAATGAAAGAAAATAATAATCTATCACATTGTACCTTTCCTATCATCTGTCTATCATATAGTGACTTTCTAATCTATCTACCTACAGTGGATTTAGAAAGTATTCAGAACCTTTCACTTTCTGCACACTTTATTGCATTGTGGATGTCATTTTTAATGGTGTGATGGACAGCCAGGGCCCTTTCCCAACCCAATATACTAGAAGGACTTGGGGAGCAGATGTGCACAGGTCATAGGTAGAACCCCCACCTGGGTTGCAGCGGCATCTCAGATTCCCACAGGGCTCCTTGGGAGTTGGAGTTTAGTACAGCCCTGTAGGGTTCTGTGGGGGACACCAGGAAGTGCTACCGGAAGATGATCGGAGAGCACCTGGAGCACCTCCGGGGGCACTATAAAAGTGCCCACCTCACTCTGTTCAAAGAGCCAGAGTCAGGAGGAGGAAGACAAAACTTGCTGGGAGTGGAGTGGAGCTGGCAAAGAAGAGAAACAGAGAGAGAGAGAGAGAGAGAGAGAGAGAGAGAGAGAAAGAGAGAGAGAGAGGGGACTGAGCAGTATTGCTGGGAGTGTGTTATACTTGTGAGGAAAGGGGATGATGTTTCCCACAAGGGAAAAAAGAAATAAAGTGTGTAATGGTTTTGCACTTGTGTGTCACTGTACCCGTCTGTGTCCAGGTTTGGGGAGTTGTATGGCCCTGATATACCACACGCACACACACACACATATATATATACTGTATATATCTACTCTACAGTGCATCCAGAAAGTATTCACAGCGCATCACTTTTTAAAATGGCTGTGCACCGACGCTTCCCATCCGACCTGATGGAGCTTGAGAATAAATTTGCAAAAACCTCAAGTAAACTTTTTAATGTTGTCATTATGGGGTGTTGTGTGTAGAATTTTGAGGAAAAAAACGAATTTAATCCATTTTGGAATAAGGCTGTAACATAACAAAATGTGGAAAAAGTGATGCGCTGTGAATACTTTCCGGATGCACTGTATATATATAAAATCCTAAGAATAAAAGTACAACAATTTTATGTGACTTTTTATGTCACTTTTTTGTCACACTTTAAATCAGCTTATTTTAAAACCTACATATATATGTTTGGTATCATTATTTTCAGAATTTATCGAACTTTAATGTGATTCTTATTCCGTTTTTAAATATAAACTAAAAAATGTCAAGAACTCACGTCCCGCAAGATGAGACTTTGTGCCAAGAGATTTAACCACACCCGACGCCGGAAATAAAAGACAAAGAGTAGGACAGCTGCTGTACAGGCTTTTAAATGTTCAAAGCGCCGCACAAAACGCAGATCCTGCGGCATTGTGGCAGCAGCAAGCCAGCAGCTGATTGAGCAAAGAGGAGGTAAAAAAAACTGTATTTGTAGCACCGTTTAAGAGGGGGTTTCAGAGGAGCAACCGCGTCACCTTGGGGTGCATTCAGCCCCCCTCTTCACAGCACGAGCGGCAAAGACGCGAAGTGGCTGGCATGTAGCGCAGGCCACAAGGGTTGGTAAGCGAAACGAGCAGGGGGCAAAACTCCTTAGTATATATGTATACAGTATATATATATATACACACACACACATATATATATTGTATAAGAAAATAGACATCCACTGTATAAATATTTATATGTAAATAATATAAATTCTATATATTATTTATTAATATATTTATGTAAATATGTACTGAATGTAGTTTATCAAACATAACTCAATTATTTAAATATATATGGAATGCTATATGTAGGATTTAATAAAGTTTTTAAAGTTAAAAAACTGCTTGATGTGTTGAACATTCATTAGGTTCAATGCCAACAGGTGAACGTTAACAAGATACAAGGGTGAAAAAAAGGGTTGGGAAACAGAAAGAAAACAGCCCCCCTGGAGACTGAAAAAAGAACTCAAGGAAAGAGTAAGAATGGTGCCTGTTTGAGTTGATGAAGGATGAGATTAAAAGATTAGTCAGTCAAGCATTAGTCTCATTCAGATGTCAGGTATGAATGCTGAAGGCAACGTCTTCCCCGGTGACTGTCCTTTGTTTTATTTTTATCTTACTGCATTTGGATTTAAATGTAAATGCTTTCAAAAAAGCTAGTCAGTCATTGATTACTAGAGGAATGTGGGAGGCAGTTTTGAGAAGGTGTTTGGCTTTTGCCATTTTCTTTTCATACAACTTTGAAGATTTCAAGAAAATAAACAGAAGGGGAGGTGAGATATGTAAGAATACATTTGGAGGAAATGTTTGAAAGTAACATCTGCGGCATACACCTATTTACTAAATGAATCCAAAATTAGATTGATGGGCCTGTTTAGGTAGGATTGTGCTCAAGGAAGGAATCAGTCGTTGGTATTGGAGAGTCCATCATAGAGCACACAGACACAAGCCAATCTACATAAATGTCTTTGGCAAATGTGAAGCTCCCAGGTTTCTGCGGCAAAGTTATATGAACACAAGGAGAGCATGCAAACTACTCCCAGACCACTATTTAAACCCAGATATCTGAAGCTGAAGCACCATCTCGGTGCCACCACATCACCCAATGCATAATGTACCTAGTTAAATGTGAGAAGACTCAAACGCCTCAGTTTGGGATATAGTGCCACCCTCTGTAACCAGACTTTGAACTTCCTCGCTAGCAGATATCAGCAACACTGGCTACATCCTCAGTCTTTACATCTAACATAGCTACCACACAGGGTACTGTGCGGAATCCCTATCTTTTCTCATTTTCCACCTGTGGCCTGATACAGTTCCAGCTCCAACTCCATTTTTAAAAATGCTGTTTATAACATAACAGGCCTGACCACCAACAATGATGAGAGAGCTTACAGAGAAGCGCTTTAACTGTACTCTAAATGGTGCCGGGAAAATAATTTGATTCTTAATGTCAGGAAAGTCAAGGAGCTGGTCATAGACTTCAGGAAGTTAAAGACGGACCACATTACTATCTGCTCTGAGAGACTGACTGATCAGCATTAAATATCATTTTACTATGTACACATGATGACAAGGTAGCAGGAAAGTGTCTTCTCTTCCCATGTTTGCCATTGAAAGCCTAATTATGCTTTTGGCTTTTACTACAAGAGGAACATGCATGGCACTGCCAATTTCTATTCCCCTTCATGTCGAAGCCCATTCATTAACTAAAATGTTATGAAAGTACTTTTATAAGAAAGGCCTGTATCAGTCAATGTGCAGCTACCTTAGTCCTTTCTGGTCCTCTGAACACGCCCCACATGTTCTAGCATGATCACCTTGTTCTTTCCTTGTTCCATTGTGTTCCCCCAGTTCTGTCCACTCTCTTCCACTTACAATAGCAAATCAGCCATATTCATACAGTACGGCCATTCTTTCCTCTGCCTCTTTTGTCAACTTCAAAAGTGAGTTATTATTTCTTCTGGACAAACTCTCTACAGAAATATTGCTGGTGTCCAGATGGAAAAATCCCAGCACTGCTATTCTTCAGCACAAGCTGGCACAATTCTTTAACAGATTCCACTTGGAATCATCAATGGAGGCTCTTAAAACTAAATCAGCTCTTAACTGTTTGGATGGAATATGGGAGTCTAAGCAAGGTCAGCCATGCTTTACTTCAAGTTTGTTGTTTAATGTTTATCACTCATCAAGTAAAGTTATGTATAAGTTTGAATACGCTCTGTACAGTAGATATGTGGGCTTTATTCAATTTATCCTCATAACTATCTATTTGTCTATTCACTAAAACCATCTAGCGCCTTCAACACCATCCAACCTCTGCTCCTCAGGGACAAGCTGACAGAGATGGGAGTAGATTCATACCTGGTAGCATGGATCATGGACTATCTTAAAGACAGACCTCAGTATGTGCGTCTCGGGAACTGCACGTCTAACATTGCAGTCAGCAACACAGGAGTGCCACAAGGGACTGTACTTTCTCCGGTCCTGTTCAGCCTATATACATCAGACTTCCAATACAACTCGGAGTCCTGCCACGTGCAAAAGTTCGCTGACAACACTGCTATCGTGGGCTGCATCAGGAGTGGGCAGGAGGAGGAGTACAGGAACCTAATCAAGGACTTTGTTAAAAGGTGCGACTCAAACCACCTACAACTGAACACCAGCAAAACCAAGGAGCTGGTGGTGGATTTTAGGAGGCCCAGGCCCCTCATGGACCCTGTGATCATCAGAGGTGACTGTGTGCAGAGGGTGCAGACCTATAAATACCTGGAAGTGCAGCTGGATGATAAATTGGACTGGACTGCCTATATTGATGCTCTGTGTAAGAAAGGACAGAGCTGACTATACTTCCTTAGAAGGCTTGCGTCCTTCAACATCTGCAATAAGATGCTACAGATGTTCTATCAAAAGGTTGTGCCGAGCACCCTTTTCTATGCGGTGGTGTGCTGGGGAGGCAGCATAAAGAAGAGGGACGCCTCATGCCTGGACAGACTGGTGAGGAAGGCAGGCTCTATTGTAGGCATGGAGCTGGACAGTGTGACATCCGTGGCAGAGCGACGGGCACTGAGCAGGCTCCTGTCAATCATGGAGAATCCACTGCATCCACTGAACAGTATCATCTCCAGACAAAGGAGCAGCTTCAGCGACAGACTGTTGTCACTGTCCTGCTCCACTGACAGACTGAGGAGATCGTTCCTCCCCCACACTATGCGACTCTTCAGTTCCACCCGGGGGGGTAAACGTTAACATTATACAAAGTTATTGTCTGTTATACCTGCATTGTTATCACTCTTTAATTTAATATTTTCTTTATCAGTATGCTGCTGCTGGAGTATGTGAATTTCCCCTTGGGATTAATAAAGTATCTATCTATCTAGTGGACAGCTGGGTGGGACCAGCCTCCTGACCAGGTTGGTGTGTTTCGTTTCCACACGAATCCCCATAAAAAGGATGGACAGGGGGAGTACGGCTATTAGAGCTGCATGCTCCACCAAGCACCCTGGGCTGAAGCACCCTATGTGCATACCAGTAGGGCAACCTGGGTATTGTATCCCAGAAATACAACCCTGCTGTTGGGTGCTGTCAGGGGCTACTGCTCAGAATAAGCATCCTCATTTGGACAAGGGTCTGCCTAATGCAGAGGCATGAGTGCCATCAGGGGTCACTACTTGGAATAAGCATCTCTATTTGGACCAGGGGGTTTGCCAATCAGTGAGGCACTTCCTCAGTGGGCATTCATGGCTTCAGAAGTGCTCCCCAGGTCCGGCATAAAAGGAGCCACCTCTCTTTACTCATTTTTGGTGGGAGCCAATGGACAAGTCTGATGAGGAGTGGAGTGGAGAAGAAGTAAAGCACGACAAAGGTAAAAAGAAAGAAAGACTTTATGCTGTTTTATGCAGACCTAAGTTCAAGGGAAAGCCTGTAGCAAGTATGTGTGGAAAAATAAACTGTAGTGTTAGTCTAGAATTGTTGTGAGAAGTGGTGTGTGAGGGGTTTGGGGCATCGGTTCACCCCCTGGTGAACCAGATTCCAGATTTAAGGTTGTGAGGAGCTACAACGTATATACATTTTAGTTTATTTTTGTTCAGTACTCTTCACTGAATGCAGGCGCAGAGCACTGTGACATGTTCACAGGGAGAAACATATACAAAGTTTACAAACTATTCATTACATAATAAAACACACAGGAAAACAAAGTGGTTTGAAACTGAACAAGAAATAAGCAAACTGAATTATAGGGCCTATCTCAGCAGTATTGCTGCATTGGGCAGGAACCGTGTTTGGATATGTGCCAGTTCATCAATGGGCACACAATCATACCCAGGCAGTTTAGAGTTAGTTCTCCTAAGCTGTACATCTTTGCAATGTGGGAGGAAACCCAGAATAACTAAGGCATGGAAATGACATGCACACTGCTCACAGACAGTAACCAGAGCAGGGTTTTCAAACATAGGCTACTGCAGCTGGTCACCAGTAATAAAGCCCTATGCCACCATGCCATTTTGTAGCCATTAGCTTCTCAAATACAGTATGCTGCATGTTAAGTCTGTCATAAATGAGAGTAGTTAATCGGTTTGTCATTAAGGCAGTATTCTATTTCCAAACATACATTTTCAAACCATCTTGTCCAGCTCAGAGACACAGGGTGCTGGTCACCATTGCAGCAATGCTGGACACAATGTGGGAACCAACGCTTAATGGGGTTCCAGTGTATCACAGGGTACACTTAGGCGTATACCAACACTTACTCATATTTTACTGCCTGTTATTTGTATTTGCAAATTATAACGGCCTACACCTTTTTTCCCTCGGTATACATTTTAAGCTGCAGTCCTTTAGTCAGGTCCCATAAAATACATTTTTAATAAGATATGTGACACATTTTCTTGCGTGGTTTTTCTTTATACATTGCACATCAGCATTTCCTAGCCTGGGAAACTTTAATTTCTTGAAAAGCCTTGTTCAGTTTCTTCATTGGCAGCACATACTGAGTGCCTACTTAATGATTTTATTATACACAACTGGCTTCACGTACTCCACTTGACCAAGTCACATGCACATGCCGATCAGCACATAGACCAAAGCCCATTCAGCTTGCTACTTATTCATAGCCCACACACATTTCTCAGATGAGCGTCATCTTTGCCCTGAATGTATGTTGTCAACTTGCTCATTTTCTTCCTTATAAATAGCCCAGTTATGCTTCTTGCAAAACACCCATTCATTTTCTTCCTTTCCCTCATAAATGCTTTTCTTGACCATTATCAATTCATTTTCCTGGCAGCAAACCTTGTTGAATTCCCTCCATATAGTGGTTTCTTATAATTAAAAAATAAAATCAAGTCATGACAATTTGGTCTCTCCTTATATTTCAGCTCATAATGAAAATGATATCCTTTTATTAAGAAGTCATAGGGTTAACAGACTTTCCACTGTGTACTGCACTGGGAAAAGAATTCACCATTCAAACGCAATACTTGCGTCATGGTCAAAAGAAAAAGAAGTTCATAAAAATATAATTTTCCATTCTCTTATTTTTTGAAGTCAGGGCAGCAATGGAGTTTCAGGGCATACAATTTAGAATAAAGCATGTGTTGTAAAGTTACACAGAAGAACTTCATGTGAGGAAAGGCTGAATCTGGAAGAAGGATGTCAGAGGGATGAGAAGGAAATACGACCTTTCAAAGTCTGTGTTTGCCTGGCTTCCCCTTGGAATTCTGTCGGCCTCCTACAGCTCAAAGGCTTGCCGTCAGGATAATCAGAAGTGATACCTTGACTTGGTGAGAGTGGAGGACTATTCTGGCATGACTGGTCACTTGCTTAGCCCATCTATCCATCTACACATCTAGCCATTTACCCACCCATCCATTTCTATACTTGCTTTTCCATTGGAGGCTTACAGGAGTTGCAGCGTATCCGGGCAATATGTATCATTTTATACAGTGGGTGGACTGATGCATGGACAGAAGGGTACAGGGATGGATGGATAGATTAAAGGTAGAGGTAGAGTAGAGGAATAAATGAAATAATTCCAGTTTTGTTATAATGAGTTGAATCTCCAACTATGTGTTCAATAATACAGCATATCTAATAAATAATGTATAGTAAAGTACATATTGCACCTAACTGAAGCAAATTTTTCCTAGGCTTCATTTTTGTAAAATAAATTACAGTATCTCAGTCAACACCATTACTGTCCACTAAAACATCTATGAGATTACAGAATCACTGGAAGGGTTAGAAGGGTGAAGGAATAGATGAATGGGCAAAGGGAGAAGGAATGGATAGACTGATGAACTAAGCAGACAGACTGATGGAAGGATGGAGAGATGAATGAACAGGTAAATTCTAGTTTGTTTCTAACAGGTTGAATTTCCAGCAACGCGGGTATTAATACACCCTATAAATAATGAAAATACAGAATATATGGCATCTGACTGAATCAGATTTTCTTCAGTTTCTTCTCTGTAATATTAATTATCTCACTAAACACATCTACTGTCCACTAAAACATCTAAGATTCTGCAGAGAAACTAGAAAGGATGGTTTGAAGGGAGATGGAATGGAAGGATTGATGAATGGAGCAACAGAAGGACAGAGTGAAGGAAGGATGGAGGGATGACTGAATGGGCACATTGTAGTTTTGCTCTAATGGGTTGAATTTACAACAATGTGGACAATAATTCACATAATAAACAGTACAAATAAGAGAATTTATGGCATATAATTGAATCAGATTTTCTTAGGCCTCTGTTCTGTATATGAATTATTTTGTTCAACACCTTTATTGACCACTAAAACATCTAAGACACTGCAGAGAACCTGGAAGGGTTGGAAGCGTGAACAGATGGTTTGAAGTGAGGGAACATGGTGGGACTGATGAATGGAGCACTAGATGAACAGACTGATGGAAGGATGGAGAGAGGAATGAATGCATTTTAATTTTGCTCTAATAAGTTGAATCTACAACAATGTGGCCAATAATAATACGCCTCATAAATGATGCAGTTTCAGAATATATGACATGAAACATGAATTATCTCGTTCAACACCCCTATTGTCCACTGCAGAGAAACTGGATAGATGGTTGGAAGGGAGGAGACATGGATGGGTTGATGCATGGAGCATTAGACGGACAGACTGATGGAAGAGTGGCTCTAATGGGCAGAATCTTCAGTGTTGTGGGCATTCATCCTGATTTTAAGGTACATCTTGTAGCTACATATGTTATCTACAGTTAGGTCCATAAATATTTGGACAGAGACAACTTTTTTCTAATTTTGGTGCTGTACATTACCACAATGAATTTTAAATGAAACAACTCAGATGCAGTTGAAGTGCAGACTTTCAGCTTTAATTCAGTGGGGTGAACAAAACGATTGCATAAAAATGTGAGGCAGCTAAAGCATTTTTTAACACAATCCCTTCATTTCAGGGGCTCAAAAGTAATTGGACAAATTAAATAACTGGAAATAAAATGTTCATTTCTAATACTTGGTTGAAAACCCTTTGCTGGCAATGATAGCCTGAAGTCTTGAACTCATGGACATCACCAGATGCTGGGTTTCCTCCTTTTTAATGCTCTGCCAGGCCTTTACTGCAGCGGCTTTCAGTTGCTGTTTGTTTGTGGGCCTTTCTGTCTGACGTTTAGTCTTCAACAAGTGAAATGCATGCTCAGTTAGGTTAAGATCAGGTGACTGACTTGGCCATTAAAGAATTTTCCACTTCTTTGCTTTAATAAACTCCTGGGTTGCTTTGGCTGTATGTTTTGGGTCATTGTCTATCTGTATCATGAAACGCCGCCCAATCAATTTGACTGCATTTAGCTGGATTTGAGCAGACAGTATGTCTCTGAACACCTCAGAATTCATTCGGCTGCTTCTGTCCTGTGTCACATCATCAATAAACACTAGTGTCCCAGTGCCACTGGCAGACGTGCACGCCCAAGCCATCACACTGCCTCCACCGTGTTTTACAGATGATGTGGTATGCTTTGGATAATGAGCTGTTCCACGCCTTCTCCATACTTTTTTCTTGCCATCATTCTGGTAGAGGTTGATCTTGGTTTCATCTGTCCAAAGAATGTTTTTCCAGAACTGTGCTGGCTTTTTTAGATGTTCTTTAGCAAAGTCCAATATAGCCTTTCTATTCTTGATGCTTATGAGTGGCTTGCACCTTGCAGTGTACCCTCTGTATTTACTTTCATGCAGTCTTCTCTTTATGGTAGACTTGGATATCGATACGCCTACCCCCTGGAGAGTGTTGTTCACTTGGTTGGCTGTTGTGAAGGGGTTTCTCTTCACCATAGAAATGATTCTGTGATCATCCACCACTGTTGTCTTCCGTGGACGTCCAGGTCTTTTTGCGTTGCTGAGTTCACCAGTGCTTGGTTTCTTTCTCAGGATGTACCAAACTGTAGATTTTGCCACTCGTAATATTGTAGCAATTTCTTTGATGGGTTTTTTATGTTTTCGCAGCTTAAGGATGGCTTCTTTCACCTGCATGGAGAGCTCCTTTGACCGCATGTTGTCTGTTCACAGCAAAATCTTCCACATGCAAGCACCACACCTCAAATCAACTCCAGGCCTTTTATCTGCTTAATTGATAATGACATAACGACGGACTTGCCCACACCTGCCCATGAAATAGCCTTTGAGTCAATTGTCCAATTACTTTTGAGCCCCTGAAATGAAGTGATTGTGTTAAAAAAATGCTTTAGTTGCCTCACATTTTTATGCAATTGTTTTGTTCACCCCACTGTCCAAATATTTATGGACCTAACTGTAGCTGAATTAGCTTTTTTAGGCCTCATTCTTGTGACGAGAATTACAGTATCTTGTTAAGCACTACCACAACATCTATTATTCTGCAGAAAAAAAAAACTGGAGGAGCTGAGACAGTTCAGCTGGCAGAGATACAAAGGAAAGCTGGACAGAAAGAGAAAGCTGATGAACATACCCATGGGCAATGCATATCAGATTTTCATTCGTATGTTATTTTAGCACAGAAGATAAGCAAGTGTAAAGAACACTAAAGAATGTGGCCTTTAATCATAAAATATAAAATTGGTGGCTTTAAACTATAACGTTAAACATACTGAAACAAAGATTAAAATAAGTACCCATAAACGATAAAAGATGTATGCAGGACGCAAAACTGGATGATGAGACACTTTCAAAGGCAAAAACCTTCCATAATTTGAAAAAGCAGGTGGCATCAGCCTTTTGACTTACGTATGCAGCTCTGATTAATGCATTTTCACGATTCACAAACCCACTCCTAATTTTCTGGCCAATATCCACCACCAAAGCATACAGTACATAAACACCAAAAAAAACAAATCCAGATTTAAAAAGTAATACTCGCCTTTATTGGGCTGCCCCTTTGAGCAACCAGTGGCAACAGCCCTGTCCCTTGGGCCCTCAATGTTTTAAGTGCTATACCTCTTTTCTGATCCATTTGGCACTCTCTCTGCAGAATGCTTTGCAGTAACCTTGGCAAACAAACCCACTGCGCTTTGTAAGAAGATGAAGAGAACAACAATTACTCTGAAAAAGGCTGCTTGAAATCATGCCGATATTTGAAATCACAGAAGTCCAGGTGCACAGCACCTTCTTGGTCTTTTCAGTCACGACTACGCCACAGGAACGTGGCATCAGTCCAGGCAACAGTAGGTTCATAATGAGCAGGCCCCAAGATCACAAGTTAATGATGACCTTTATGTACGTAACACTTTAATTGTGGTCAGCTTGCTGATGAGGTGTCTTAAAAAAAGAAAAACAATGCTTTATACAGAATGATTTTTTTTACTTATCATGGAGTACACAAATTACAAGGAATCTGTAAAATTCATGATTAAGGAAACAATCAGCATTGCCACACTTATTACATCTGAGTCATAACTAAAGGTAACATTAATGCAAACACTAAACTAAAAAGTTAAAAGCTTGAGTGATAATGACATGGCTGTTCAAATAGGATGTGGCTCCCCGTGACCCTGTGTTCAAAAAGTTCAGTTTAAGAAAATGAAATGCGTGTTTGTATGTAACTGCTGCTGCCTCACAGCCCAAGACAGTAAGTCATTTTCTAACCCATCTAGCCCTGAAAAGGGTTGCAAGGGGTGCTGCTGAAGCCAATCCAGCTAGCACAGGGCACCAAGCAGGAACAGACCTTGGACATGGTGCCAGTGCAGGGATAACGCACACACCCCAACCACACACTAGGGACAATTTATTATCACCAACCACCTTATCCACATGTCTTTGGATTGTGAGAGGAAACCCATGCAAATACGGTTAGAACATGGAGAACAGGGATGTGAACCCTGATCACCCTACTGTGAGGCAGCAGTGCTACGAATGTGTCACCGTGCCACCTTAGCCTAAACCATTTGGATTCATTTTTCCCCGTCTTTGTGGCATACCCACTGTATGTACAGTATGTTTAATCCATGTCTCCTTAAAGTTTATCTTGAGTTCCCCCTGTACCCCCAAAAGTCACATGGGTTACTTTAATTGGTGATTATAAACTGTCACAGTGTGAGTGTGCGGCATCCAGTCAAGATTTGGTTCCTGCCTTCTACATTACTCTCCTATTTCTTAAAACCATGTAATGGAGAACTAAGGTCCACTTCACTTCCTTGAACTCAATTCCACTTAAACAGGCTCATCAAACTAATTAAAAATGAAATGTGCACACAGGCACGCCAATGTATGTGTGAAGCTGCATGTCAAATGAATGCAACGACGTTCTTCTATGGCTTGAAAAGCTGAAAGTGCAGCTCCTTTCTGTCTCCATCACGCTATGGACAGGACTTTTTCTTGTCGTCTCTCCGTTTTAAATTGCCAACGTTAAACATTTATACTTTGTCAAACCTGGTTAACCATGCAGATTCACGGGGGGCTGAAGCCAGCATTGACTCCCCAAGCAGGCTGAAGTGCACGTCACTCTAAGTAATAGACTTAAAAGCGTTAGGTTTACTTATAGCACACATTTCACTTAAAAGACACAATGACATCACCTTTAAGACACTAATATGCCGCAATTAGGCGTATTTTATGTTTAAATGTGTTTGAAAGTTTTCCACTAGCATACTGGTAAAAGGATTGTTCTGAAATCCTTCCTGCAAGAATAATTTCATCTGGTATATCAGATTGGTCGGTTTATTGCAAACTACTAGGGAGAACATTAAAATTCCACTGGATTGGGATTTAAGTCCAGGGTACTGGGGCTGAGAGGAATCAACATTAGCTATCTTGTCAATAAAATGCACTAGTACAGTAATTACTGAAGGATTTTTTGTAGCTGATGTGTAATTCACAGAATGTCCATAACATACTTTATATATGTACTTTTTTCCAAATCACACATATACACATATCATTATGAAAGAGCTAAAGTGTTCTGTATCAGTAGAATCATCAATGGCTGCACACAGTCAGAAAACTGCATTCATGTCTTTAATTGGAGCTTCATGCCACTCAGCATTTTGGCATTGATACCTCTAGTAAGTGTTAAAATCCAATTTTTTGTTGCAATTTTCCTTTAGTTTTTTTGACAATATCCTTCAGATCTGCTCATCCCACTTCTTAATTAGTCTAGTAAATAAAAGCAGTGCCCGTCTTTCTCTCTGAGTCACGCTAGAATAGAGCATTTTTTACTAAAACAATGTACACCAGCCTTCCCATTACTACCACAATTAGTCCGTACTCTCTTAGGCCATAAGAAGTTAAGAATATTTTCTTTCACTGAGAAGTATTACTGATGAGTAGTTCATGCTCATAAGGGTTTCTAGTTTTAAAATGAAACTTTGCTACAGCATCGTGATTGGTAACTCTAGGTTTCACTTAAGATACTGTATGAAGACTTACAAATTAATTTACATTTTCACTGCAAGATACTGTATGAGAAAAAAAAACAGAAAACAAATGTTGAGAACAAGCAAAAGCACCATTTAGTTAACCTGTCACGCTCAATCCAATTCTCAAATGGCTGAGATTTTCCTTAACAAAATTGTCAGAAATATCTCTACAGTGCCTACTCAGTAATAATGATTTGTCAACGTTCACAAACAGTTCAAACTCAGGATCCACTTCTCCATGACATACAGCACTACTAATATTTGGAAACATTCAGAAATGGCTCCAACTCAGACAACAAGATCAGTGTTTAGTGTGATTAATTAGAAATGTTACCAAATGGCTGAAATTCAGCCTCCAGCTCAGACATCACGTTCCGCAGTTATACAATTAATTACAAATGAGTGGACATGGCTCAGGCTAAGGTTCCAGAATCAAAAACCCACCCTGCCATTAATTAGAAGAACTGTTCCAAAACCGGCTCCAGAATCAACAACTGGGTAATTAATTATGAATGTTCACAAATGACCAAAACTCCAGCTTGGACGGCAAGATCTGTAATCGTATACTTAATTAAAAATGGGCAGAAAAAGCCCAAAAATCAGCAAGTGAGAAAAGAGTCAGAAGGGGCAGACACACAGGCTTTAAAAAATGGAAAACTAAAATAAAACAGTTTTTATTCGGATTGTTCATACACAGGATGAGTAAAACTAGAATTAATTCCTAAAATTCTAAGTTCAAGTATACAATTGATTAGAAATGTTCATGAATGGTTCAAACTCAAATATGGTTGAAACATCTTAAAATAATTGGAAATAGCACTGTTAAGTAGTCACCACAACCTTCACCAGAACTAGAAGAGGGAAAGTGAGAATTAATAGAGAAAAACTGCAAATCCAGGTTCAACAAATATCTAAATTAGAAAAAGAAATGTATACATTAGTAGATATCCATCCATCCATCCATTTTCCAACCCGCTGAATCCGAACACAGGGTCATGGGGGTCTGCTGGAGCCAATCCCAGCCAACACAGGGCACAAGGCAAGAACCAATCCTGGGCAGGGTGCCAGCCCACCGCAGGACATTAGTAGATATGAAGTTTACTTATCAATGGATGAATGGAGAAACTGCTTAAAGCCAGAGCCCAAAAACGTGTAACATCTTAAATAAGTAGATATGGAAACTAAAGGAAAGCAGGAATAGTATCAATCAGGTTGTCAGGCTTGCAAAATGTGACATTAGAAGTGTTCAGAAGTAGATATGACATTTGAAGACTGGATGAACTGAGAAAAGGCACAAATCATTAGTGTTTGTTACTTGATGAGCAAATGGCCCTGACATATTGGGGCATCAGAAAATATGAAAACTGACGGACGGATGGAAGGATCGATTGATATTTTTTACATCCAGTTGTAAGGATTTTAACACTAGCAAAAAAGGCAACACTTCCAAGTGCTTCTATTCATCACATATTGCTATGTAACATGAACAAAGCCTTTGTTAAGAGTCTTGTTACACATCAGTATATGACTAATAGAATCACAGCAGCTTCTTAAGATCACATTGTGCCTCTGTCTCTAACTTTTTTTGGTTTTATTTTGAGAATCTGGCCCCCTGTTATTTGTTTTCATCAACTTTCTTTTAAGTGTATTGCAATTTACTTAGTTATCAGTAACTGTCTTTCTTTTAGTAAATTGTCGTTTATTAATTTCCCCTTGTTTTGTTAGATTTTGCTTTAATTATTTATTTTATTTGTACCTTTGCATGTGCAGCCCTATAATCCTTCAGATGAAACACCCTGAGACTAGCCTATTTAAGCACTCCCTGAGCACTAGTCTGAATGCTGCAGCATGGAGTTTCCTCCTCGTTGTCTTTTGCACCACTTTTCTAAGACCCCTTCCACACTATTAAATTTTTGTTCATTAGTCTACATTTTCATCTTTTGCTCACTTCCTGAAAATGGAGATTTATGAAAATGCTGCCCAGAGCCATATACTTCTGAAAAAGCAGCTTCGGCATTGTAATGTAGATGGGTGAAAGCGCCAATTTTTGAAAATGCAAACTGTAATCACACTCTGCTTGGTCTCTGTTTATTATGTGGTTAACTGACTGGATTCTATTCTTTATAACGTCTTATTTCATGATTGGAGAAAAACCATATTCAAACACAGCAGACAATGAAAGGTCGCTCTCTGTGGAGCTTGTTGTGTTGTTGGTGCTCACCTGTACAATTCTAAATTGTGTTTTGCGCAGTTTGATGGTACTATACATGCAAAAAGGGCAAATAATATACCGGATGCCACAGTTTTGCTATAAATCCTGTTGCCATGGGGCATTACCACCATTTTCAGGATTTTTTTTTTCTACCAATGTACGCATACCTGCATAGTAGTGAAACAGGACAAACTTTAAAAAATAAACAAACAGGTATAGCTAGCTGAGCAGAGGCAAGGTCCGCTCCAAAACGTGGCCAGAGGTAGACCGATTCGAACGGAGGCTGGCATGTGAGTGAAGAGGGCCCTGCAAGGTTCCCTACTCCTGACGTCACACTTCCCACTCCCCTCGTCCCACAGCCTCTTTCTCGGATTAGTGCGTATAAATCGCTCCTGCAAGCCAACTATGAAGGTTATCACGATGAGGGAAGTCGCAAAATGTTCAAGTACATTATAGAAAAAAACGATCTAAATCTGTTAAGTAGTTCTCTCGTGAAAAGCAGACAGACATGCAGACAGACAGATGTTGGATTTTATATATATAGAGATGTGTGGCCATTTCGGTGTGGAAGGAAATACTGTATATTCGAAAAAAATGTGAAAATGCTAGTATAGACAGAGATAACTTTTGTTTAAAATCACTGTCTTTAAATGAAAATGTAGTAGTGAGGACGTGGCCTACGTTAGACCTACTCATGTAAATTAAGGCAAAGTATTTTTTCATCAATCAGTTCTGCAAAGGCTTTTACATTTTGGGTATGTTCTCTCATTTTCCATAAGCCTTGATTATGTCTCAGATTCCTGAAATTTCAGGTATGTTTGCTTTGGAACTTTTTCCTTGACATTTAATTAGGACAATTACCCCAAGGGAGTCTTTTGGGTTCCTCACTCTTTGATCTTAAAGCATGCAAATTTAGGTTGGTTTTGTTTGTTTGTTTTTTTTTTAATTTTTGAGTCTTTTGATTTATTCTGTTTAAATAAGTTTATTTTTATCTTTTCCAGTTTAAAAGCTTGGTTTGTTTTTATAAATTGGTTGTTAATTTACCTGGGAACTTTGTGATCAATAGATAATTGAGTTCAATAAAATAATTTTAAATATTTAAACCACTGAATTTATGTTTTGTTGGGTTTTTCCCTTCTAGGTAGCAGCAATTATGTACAACCAAAATGTTTGTTAGGGTCTTGTTATTTAGCAGTAAAAGAATTAGCCCTACTCTGATGTGCTGTTGTGTGTTCTCTACAAGCCTTAATAGCAAATATGACCGTCATTAAGGTCTTAACACACAGCAGTAACTGACTACTAGGTGTACTATAGGTAGCCCCAATGGTAAAGTTGTGAATGGTGCTTTTTTAGTCTTAATAACAATAAATAAATTTGTTAAGGTTTGATACATACAAGTAACTGACTAACATACGTTAAACTTGGCCGGTATTCTGAAGTGCAATTGGAGCTTTGGAAATCTTAGTAAGATTTTTATTAAGAGCAAACAAAGCACTTTAAGGTGTTTTTACATAGCAGTAAGAGACTTACAGAGAGTGACTTTTAGGTAGCTTTTATTGTAAAGTGTTGTCAACAGTGCTTTAGAATCCTTCACTAGAACAACAGGAGGGAGAATTAGAGTAGATGGATAAATGATACATCTTAAAGACTTCCAAGTATATGAGGAAGTGCACATTTGGACAGACAAATGGAGATATTGTTCAAAGCAAAGATCTAAGAACCAACACATCTAACATAATTTGAAGTATTCATAACTGAAAATAAAAAAATGTAGGATGAATGGGACTGTCATTGAATTCCTACTGTACAATATGCACCATCTAAAGTTAGAAGCACTCATAAGTTAATAAGAAAATTGTTGGGTGGATGGGAGCTCAAATCCAGGTTTTAGAACCGAGGACAAGCGACCTACTGTAATTAGTAGAGCACATAAGGTGGGTGATACGAAAATGGACTGGATGTATTGTCACTGGGACCTGCACCAGGAAAAGCAGATGGAAAGTGAGAGTAAAAAGAGTAATGGCTTACATGAAGATTTAGGACCAACATCTGAAATGATCAGAAGCATTCATAAGGCAGACGAAGATGGATGGATAAATACTTTAAATCCAATTTTGAGGATTAGCTTACTTAAAATAAGAAAAGTTTCTAAATGATCCTGAATGAGTACAAATAGATGGATTATTTAGAAATGTTTTTAAGCATGTAAAAAATGTATTACAGAATGGTTCAAATCCAAGCTTTAAGAATGATAACATTAGTTTGAAATGTTCAAAGTGACTTAGTGTTCACCTAATGGATCTGTGATGTCCAAATGATAAAGTGGGTATCTTTTACTAGAACTGAAAAGAACACTTATGGAATGGGTTGAAACATCATCAACCAACTGAGTACCACTTAGATGAATTAGGAATGCTTAAGAAGAAGATCCAGGTGAATATCTAGTATCAATAGGAGCAAAGACAGAGGATTCATATTCCGATTTCATGACGTCTGTCATTGGGATGAAAAAACATTTTCAGAAATAAATTAGCTTTGGGTTCCAGGGTCTTTGACACCAAAATGAAAAAAATATTATTCAAATCTACAATAATACAAAAGCATATTCAGTTTTTGATACTGGGACTCATGGACAAGTTTTAAAATGACACAGCTCCTAAAATGTGCAATAGAGCAGTCAGTTTGAAATGCACCAGAATCTCCGAACCTTCTGTAATAACAAAAAAAGCACAATCAATGCTTTGAAAAGGATTACCTTGAAATTAAAGTTCCATACATTACCTGCAAAGATTACAAAAGTAAATGCATAAAAGTAAATATTTAGAAAATAAGGTGGCCTGGTTGCTTATAGATCTAACATCCCAGTCCTGATTGATGTCTTTGTGGAGTCTGCATGGCATCCCCCAGTATTCCACCAAGGGCCCTAATTGGTGACTCCCAATTTGCTTCTGTGTGGGTGTGCATGTGAGCTATGTGTTGAACTGGTGACCTATCAAGGGTGGTTTCCTACTTTGCATCCTATGCTGCTGGAATAGAACCCCAAAACCACTGAACTGGGTTCAAAGTCAAGTCAAGTCAAGTTGGGGAGCATGTACTGGTACGGTGCGTTGCCGCACCCACTACACAACGAACCGACTCGGGATTCTGGTTGGCAACCCCCCAGGCAGACACGCGGTCCAGTCCCACTATCCGGAAATGGCCCTCTATCTGCTGCAGCCAGGTGTTACGCAGGTGACCCCTTGGCCTGGTCCAGCCACTCGGGTCCCCAACAATGAGGATCTTACGAGCCGGATCACCCTCGGGGAAATGCGCCACATGGCCGTAGTGTTGTAACTGATTCTCCCTCACAATGTAGGTAATGTGGTTCATTCGGGACTCCATGAGCAACCGTTCATTTGACACAAAGTCAAACCAATGGTACCCAAGGATTTTCCGGAAAGACACAGTACCAAAGGAGTCCAGTCTTCATCTCAGGTCACTGGATAGCATCCATGTCTCACAACCATATAGTAAGACAGGAAGCACCAGGACTCTAAAGACTCAAACCTTCATCCTTTTGCATAGATATCAGAGCGCCACACACCCCTTTGCAGCGACCTCATGACCCCCCATGCTCTCCCAGCCCGTCTACTGACTTCATAGGAAGAGTCACCAGAGACATGAATTTCACTGCCAAGGGTTAAAAGGGCTAAATAATATTTAGTATGTAAGTTAAGAAAACCTTTGTGTTCAAAACATAGAGTAAATGTCCATCCAATGTCAGTATCCTGTAGGGGTGTGAAGAGCTCAGCAGCCTTTGATTACAAGGTTGAAATCAATCCATGACAAGACATGAACCGAATGCACAATTGCACGCATCAGTCCAATTCCGAGGTGCATATTCCCCTAATGCACATATCTTTAGGATATAGGAAGAAACCAGAGAACCTGAACAAATCCCCCAAAGATATCTGAATGATATGTAAATTCCGCTGGAAAAGGCTGAACTAGGAATTGATCCAAGGTCTATGGATTTGTGAGGAACCGAAATGACAATTCAAGCTCTCCCCAGATCAAAGTGTTATTGATATGATTATTCTTTATTTAGCAGAAGGTGTCTCCCAATAACATAAAACTACATTGAGTACAAATGAGTGGTTTCCAAGACAGTAAAAAGCAAATCAAGCAGTTAAGCATGAAGTTTTTGACAGAACACAAGATGTTCAGTACTGCAGCTAGTGCCAGGACTAGGTGCCATTCTACCAATTAAAGCACAGTAACCTGAAGACTAAAGGAGCCAGAGCACCTTCCAAACTACTGCATATTTGGTGTTTCAAATGTACATCACAATCTCGTTCTTGTCTACTGTGTCGGTGAAACCAAGTTCTGATCAGAAACTGAATACTTAGAAATGGTTCACACTGCAGTTCCATTATTTTTGTGAGGTTGGAAATGACTACTAAATGCATGCAATAAAAAAACAAATAAGTGCTCTGAAACAATTTAGACATAAGCTATTCAGTCTGGTTGAGGGGCACCATCAGACATGGACATTACCCAGGCCACAGAATCTCTAAACCTTCAATCGACTAGAAGAGCAAGGTTCAGAAAACCACATCAGCTACAGAGGTGAGTAAACCGTTTTTTATTTAAATGATTGATTCATTTCAGTTTTATCATATCTTAAAATACTGCACAGATCGAACACTCACATGTGGCCATATTACCACAAGAAAGAAACCGCTAAATAGAGACAAAAAAAAGAAAAGAAATACACTAATCAGGGCTGTCCAAAGAGGTTTTCAGCAGAACTAATACAATTTAGTGTAATCTACTGTATAAATATAAAAGCCAAATACCACTGACTCACTCATCACGAAATCTCCTGAACCATGAGGACTTGGGACTTGAAATTTGGAATGTAGGTTACCCTTGGCCAATTGGTGCTCGCTAAGAAACGGTTTAAAAAATTTTGTGGTCCAAGCGCTAAATTTCATACAGTTTTTTAGACCCGTTTGTAAATCTATCCGCTTTTCATGACAGAACTACTTAACGGATTTAGATCGGTTTTTTTTCTATAATTTGCTTGAACATTCCATTGATTTTGTCACTTTCTCATCGAGCTAAGTATCATAGTTCGCCTGCGGTACCGATTTATTAATGCAAATCCGAGAGAGACTCATCGGGCTGCGGGGAGGTGGGCAGGGCCCTCCTCACTCATGCATCTGCTTCGGGGCGTAACCTTAACTCCGCTTAGTTAGCGAACGAGAGAACTACTTAATGGATTTAGATCGGGTTTTTTTCTATAATTTGCTTGAACATTCTGGTTTATTTTGCGACTTCTCTCATTGCTCTAAAAATCACAGTTCACTTGCAGCAGTGATATATTCGCATTAATCCGAGACAGAGGCTGCGGGCCAAGGGGAAGAGAAGAGTGACATCAGGAGTAGAGAGCTGGCAAAGCCATGGAGGATGGCTAGTTTACAAAGAATGTTAAATGTGGGAGAAGAAGACAGTGAAGTGAAGGAGCTTACATTGAACTGCAAGAAAACTGTTGCCATTCTGTTTACAAAACAGAAAGTAGTGCCAGAATGCCATTTAAAAGTAAAATCTGAAAATGCCAAGCAGGATGATCATTTTTGTTACATAGGTGGCATGTTCATACAAGATGGAAGAAATGATAAGGAAATCAAGAGAAGGACTGCTATGGCAAAAACGGCTTTTTTGCAGTTAAAACACAAACCTATAAACCAACATGTAACAATGAAAACAGAGAAGAACATTCTAAGGTGTTACATTTGGTCTATCTTCATGTACACTTATGAAAGATTGCCAGAAATTGTAAGGAAAAATAAAGTAACAAATGAAGGAGTTGTAAAGAGAGCACAGCTGAAAAGACATTTACTAAGTTAGATAAAGAGTAGATTATTAAAATATTTGGCATACATCTTTGGCATTGAAAGTGTTGTATTGTTGAGTAAAAGCAATGGGATTGAAATCATGAGGAATGCATAAAAATGCCATCCATGGAAGTGCTGTAAGATACCTCAGGAACAACATGAGTTCCAATGAGATTTTTTAGTATGACAAGGGAAAGAGACAAGTGGAAGACCATGATCACCAATATCTGTATCAGACATGGCACATAGAGAAAGAGAAAAAGACTATGTTGTGAAATGTGTGGCATTAATGTGTCTATAATGGGAATGAAGTTAAGGGATGTGTAGTAGAAAGATTTAGATGTGACACAGCCTAGAGTCGACAGCTCTAGAGGATAATGAATTGAAGGAGGTGTGGCGACTCTGCCCCATCCTCACCTATCCTGCTCTTCATATTTAAAGTTCTACAGAATTCAACAATGTTGCCATTCATTGACCAGCCCCAAACACAAGCACATTGAGGCTGTTAACAACTGTGATTTCAATTACTTTTCCAAGCCTAATAAACAGGGAAACCCCATGGTAAGCCAGTTATTACACGTTCTGCCTTTATCTTTTACAATGTCAATCAAATCTCTTACAAAATGCCCATCCAGATCAAGGTTTTCTTTGCCTCGGTGTTAGAATTTTGAAGACTCTCTTAAGCAGATCTCCATTCCACAGCAAGACCACATGGTGACATTTTCCAGTCTAAACCATCAGTTCTCTTTGTTGAGCACATTAACTTTTCCTTTGCCGCTTTTGGTAGAAACCTGTAATGGGATACCACTGCAGGGCTGATGTCCGTGATGAAATCTTTAAAGTGCTTTACCCATCGGCTGACACTGTTAGTCATATGACTCCAAATGCACATTTAACTTGTACATTAATGTTAGCCGCCAGGGATTTATTCCTTCACAACAAATCCAGTCACCACATGACCTTTCTCATGCATGCACACTTGGAGAACACCTGGAAGGCTCAGGTAAGCTGCGTAATACTAACTCCAGGCAGAAGAGGGCACTGTTTCTAAAAATATGTCTTGTTCTCTCCACAGCATGGAGCCCCACCCTTGCTGGACGGGCTGAAATAACCAGGAGGACGAGACTAGAATGACGACTTTCGACCTGAGACAGTGGATGAGACGGAGCTCCCTGAAGCCTAAACAATTGCAGAATGTGAGGAGCACAAATCTTTATTTTGTTTTCATTTCTGTGTACTGTGGATCTGTTTTTCTTTTTCTGCCAATTAATCAAGATTGTAGCCAGCTTGGCACACCAATTATATGCACCCGTGTCCGGTTATTTACTTCCTGACACCCTATTAGCTATTTGTTCACACGTAACTGAACAGATAAAGTTATTCTGGTATGAGACAACATGTAGAATAGCTAGTTACAATACAGAATGTTACTTTATATTGTTAGGCACTTGCTTGTTACTTTTAATACAACTCTTAACGTAAACAGGAATAAGCCAGAAAGGAATGACGAAACAACAAATTGAGATGAGTGTGAAAATATGGCAAAGAGATGTTATACAATGTTCTATAAGCATTCTCTGGCTTTCCAAACTCTATTCCATTCAGCGGTTAAAAAGCACAGAACTTTAACCACTGAAATAACTGCCACATGCCAGGAGGATGCCAGTCTATCATAGGACATAGATAAATGTGGACAGTTTTAAATACATTTTAATCTTTCATCGTTCCTTTCATAATAAACATCAGTTTAAAAAATGTGTGTATGAATGAAAGAGACAGCAGTCCGGCCATTAAAGAATATCAACAAAGTTGTGCTACAATTAAAGGAAACCACTGAGCTTAGACACACAGATAGCACCTTAATTTTGGACTATTATGAGAAACGGGTGGCCATATGGAAAACACACATCTACAAAAAGCTGTACACAAATTTAAATGTCTATACTTGTAATTCAACAGCAAGCGAATTATTTTTAAAAATAATGAAAGGTCAACAAGAAGAGGATGCATCACAACATCTTTAACGCCCAGAATAAGCCTACACAAAACATGAATATCACTGCTTTCTAAAATGTTCAACGATGGCCATATAAAGATATTACATGTTTAAGCCAGTGAAGGGCATGACAACACTTTTAAGGTTATGAAAACAGAGTCCTTTTGTTAATCATGATAAAGTCTGATTCTATTCACCCCAGTGAAACATACAAGTTCATGTGTACGTTACATAAAATTTGAGTTTCGACATACTTTAAGAAAGCTGATTCTCAAATCCCATTAAAAGTGAAGCCCTTTCATTATCTAAAAACTCAATTACTGATTTTCCTTTAAATATTTCATTTTGGCCATAAAAATGCATTATTAATCCTCACAGCCATACGAAGAAAAAAAAAATCTGATACTCTCTTCCACTTATTTACTACAATAGTGTCACAGCACGGCAAACGTATGGTCTCATTTCTGATTCTCACAAATTTCATTTAAAGCTTCTAGCTATGTACCAAAAAAATCTCTTGCTGACTTTCTGATTGCCTTAGATGAGGACACCAAGGAGACATAATTATGCCTGAATCCTCTTTATCTACAAGCCTGCTTTAATTCCCACCTTTCTTTGAGCAGCATGAAACACGGCATGTCTCAGATAAGTAACTGTGACCCCCACCTGAGGTTTGTGAGATTTTTACTAGTTTGATATTCATTTACTGCTCGAGATTATGTTTATCTGCACCGAAAATAATAGAAAGTCATGGAGCAGACAGGAGCAAAGGGTTCAACTGATGCCAGACTGATTCTCCAGGATCCCATTTGTCTATGCCTCATAGAAGAAATTCAGACTTTTGAAATTTTTATTCCAATGATGTGTTTCTTTGGCCGCCTAAATGCTTCGCCAAGGGCTACCAGAGGAGAATGGCAAATTTACCTTAGATCATCAATACCTGATTTCTCCAGAATGTTTCCCCTATTACATTTGAGATGGGCAGTTCTTGCTCTTTCATCCACAGTGAATCTGTGTGAAGCATAGCCAGAAGGTGATTTGCTTCTGATCTCCCCCTATATTTGAACTTGCTCGTCTTGCTGAGGAGAGGCTAGCAGGCATTTCCTCTAGGCATTTTCATTGATGTCTGGCTACACCTCAGAAACACCTTCAACAACACAAGCTTTATATCTCAAATGGACATAGTAACATTCAGGTCCTCCTGAGCTGCTTCCAAAATTACGCCTTTTCTCCGAGATGCTACTTCTAGGCCAGGCTTTTTTTATTAACAAAATGGTCCTGATGTAAATGGAAAGGTTGTGTCCATGAGTTCGACCCTATTGTCATTGTCACAGCAGAACTCCATCATGGAGCTGTTACTCCAAACTGTACCTATTTAGAACTGTTACCCTAGGCTTCCATGGGGCTTGAGTGAATAAAGAATCCACCAGGCACTATGATCAAAATAAAGGCTTCCTTCTTCTCTTATGGAATTCAATTGTGAAACCTTAAATGGCAGATGGACTTTTATCACAGTCATTTTGTCTTTACTTTATAGAAAGAGCTGGGAAGGTGTGAAGCAACAATTCAAGTGTTCACATTCAGCAGGGTCTGGTCTTCTTCTGACCTTCCCTCAATAATAATGTCTTTGTCTTTAAGGAAGAAACGGGAATAGAATGGACCTCAAGGTTAAGAGTACTTAGCAAGGCTGAGACTCAAAACAGCATAAAGAATTTAACAAATAGAGTTATCAGCATTCATCTGCAGGTAAAGACTAATCACTCAAATCATTATGTGTCTCAACTTCCTTTCATTTTCTTATATAATGTACATAATTGCCTTCTTTTGTTAAATTAACAAATGGGGAGAGACTATTCTATCCATCAAACTCTTTTGGTAAATGTTTTTTACAAGTCATCAGGATTTACTGTTTAACTATACATCTCAGCAGTTTGCTCTAGATTTCCATGACCCTTTACGTGAAGAAGCATCTGCCTGCTATCTGTCTTAAAGGCACCTTCTCTTAAATTTCACATTTACAAGTACCCCATTCACTACTAAAATGAAAGAATCCTGCTGAAAGAACTTTCATAATGTGTTTGAGAATTCTGAAATGCTAGATGAGGTTGTCATGCTGCCATCTTAAAGACTGACCATCATGGATAAAAAATCCCAAGATTGTGTTGTTGTCAATGTGGCCTTTGAGTGCATTCCCCATATCTGTGTAGGGCTTCTTCATGGTACTCTGGTTTTCTTCCCACATCCCCAACTACATGCTGGTGATTCCATTGGTGACTGACCCTTGTGTATGTGTCTGCATAGTGGGTCCTCCAAAGAACTGGAGCCTTGTTTTCTGCATTGTACTCAGTGTTGCTAAGGGATAAGCTCCAGACTATTGTGGCCCTCAAGCATTTTTGAGAATGAGGTGAGATGAATTAGGTCCATATGTCACACTAAAGAGATCTCACTTCCTTAGAAAAACAGAGTAGGCCATGTCGTCCTTAGATGAACTAATTTGCTGTCCACATTCGTCCTTTATATCGTCTAAGCATCATTCACCTTGATTTATATTAAGGATTATCTCTAGCCTCCAACAACACTGTATTAGATTAAGCAGGTCTGAGGCTATATGAATGTTACAGTCAACCCTCATACTTAAGCAACCTTAAACTGCATTATATGAACATACACTCCTAGATTCTTTCTTCCTAAATCATATATTTATAATTAACGTTTCTTTTAGCTACAAGCAGCACACTGCATTTATCTACATTAAACTGCATTTTCCAAAAGTTTCTCCAGTTCTGAAGATTCTCAAGACCTTGCTGATTCTTCATCACTTACTCTCTCCCCAATTTTCATGTCATTTAATAATTACTCAATTCATTAGAATCAAGACAAAATAATATCCTGTAATGCCAGGATAAAAACTCACAGAGATATGGAAGGAATGTGTGCAAATAGATAGTGACTGATCACAAATTCGAGCCCAAAGTGCTACTACCCACATCAGAATTAATATCAATAATATATCAATAATTAAACGTATGGAGTAACGGCCATAAGATTTCAATGATGACTTCATCTGTGGTCTAACATTTTTCTTTATCTGGACTCTTTGTCTCCAGCCAATTATACCGCTTTCAATCTTACAAACAGACCGCAGTATGTGCGTCTCAGGAACTGCAGGTCTGATATTGTGGTCAGCAGCACAGGAGCACCGCAGGGGACTGTACTTTCTCCAGTCCTGTTCAACCTATATACATCGGACTTCCAATACAACTCGGAGTCCTGCCACATGCAAAAGTTCGCTGACGGTAACATTATACAATGTTATGGACTGTTATACCTGCCTCGCACTCTCCACCTTGCACTTTTTAACTTGCACTATGATTTATCACTCTTTAATTAATATTGTATTTATCAGTATGCTGCTGCTGCAGTATGTGAATTTCCCCTTGGGGATTAATAAAGTATCTATCTATCTATCTATCTATCTATCTATCTATCTATCTATCTATCTATCTATCTATCCATTTTCCAACCCGCTGAATCCAAACACAGGGTCACGGGGTCTGCTGGAGCCAATCCCAGCCAACACAGGGCACAAGGCAGGAACCAATCCCGGGCAGGGATTGGGCCAACCCACCGCAGGACACACACAAACACACCCACACACCAAGCTCACACTAGGGCCAATTTAGAATCACCAATCCACCTAACCAGCATGTCTTTGGGTTGTGGGAGGAAACCGGAGTGCCCGGAGGAAACCCACGCAGACACGGGGAGAACATGCAAACTCCACGCAGGGAGGGCCCGGGAAGCGAACCCGGGTCCCCAGGTCTCCCAACTGCGAGGCAGCAGCGCTACCCACTGCGCCACCGTGCCGCCTCTATCTATCTATCTCTATCTAATTCCTGACAATACATTACATTATTAAGGCTTAGTGGTGTACAACACTACTGCAGGGAAATACTTATACACATCCCGTGGGCATGTTGTGGACTTCTTTCCTTGGGCAAAAAATATCATGATGGGTATACGTGTGCACCACTGTATAGTCCTTAATTATTAACTATAAGTCTGCTTGAAAATTATGCGCCAAGTTTATGTGCTGAAGGAGACATTTCAAATAGCTGAGTGTACAACTGAAGACAAGCTCTCCTGATGGCGTACATTGATTTGCTTAATTTTTACGATAGTAGACTTATTACGTCATTTTCACTTAACTGTATGATGTTACGTATTTATTCTTCAGTAGCCACAATATGAACGTAACCTCAGTTTAAATTATCTGTTAGCACATGGAATGCTTGATTAACACTGAGCTTGATTAGCATTGACTAAAACGTTAGTGTGCGCATTGTGAGGATGCCCATACTCTGTGCATGGTGTATTCATGATGTAAAATTATTGGACATTTGATCAACGGTCTTATAGCAGGGAACAGCTGTTCATTTCCTGCCTCTGTATGTGTTCTGATTGATCATAAATTTACACCAATCGTTATTTCATCTTTTTTTTTTTTTTTAAATATGGTCAACTGCTTTCCATTCATGTGTGCAAGACTAAACCAGGTGGAGCTCTGATTGAGCAAGTTATTGTTCGAGTAGTTTTATGTGAATTGTGTTATATTTTTTTACTTGTGTGCAATACACAGTATTTTGTGTAGTTAAATCAGTCCTAAGTTGGATTACATTCAGACCTCATGTGAACCGCTACAGGTTTCGCCTGGTATCACACCAAGACCATCCTTTCCAAAGGATCTCGGTGTGGTTACTTAGATCCGCAACAGAGTGAAACTCCAGTGTTCACATCTAAATAAGCAACTTTTAGGAAAATTGTGGCAGAGTTTGAAAAAAATGATCGAAACTAACTAGCTGTGAAAATGCCTTAAATCTCTGTTTAGTACTGTGTACGCATGTTACGCATTTCCTTGCTGTTCTTTAGAAAACTTATGTAGTTTTCCATTTATAAGTTCTTAGTTATTTTTAAGAACAACAAATTAACCCAAGTGTGTTGGTCCCGAACTGAAAGTTGACAGGAAAGACGTTGATTGGTCTGCAGTGAACAGAATCTGCTTTGTCTCCAGTCACATTTGCAATGTTCCACTGATTAAGCACCTCTCCTCTATGAACTGATCGGTGGAGTGAGTTTACTAGTGGGTTCATGACTGGTGAATTCCATCCAAACCTGAGCTCTTCTTAGTCTTCAGCCCACCTAATATTTTAGGTTTATCTGACATTTCTTGTTTTTTATCATTTCTTTTGGCAATGGTGTGGAGTTCCTGACATATTGTCAGTGTAGCTTGTGCTAGGGGTTTAATCAGTACAAACATCAGTATAATTTTTCCCTGCAGACTAGCATCTCCTCCTCTGTGAAAGGTGAATGTAGATGCATTCTTTCAGGAGAGAGCAGAGTGCTTACTTCCATTCATGCTGTTGTTCCTTCTATTAGCCCATTTACTCCAATGCATGGTCACAAGAATGTCTTAAACTAGCAATTTCTCCCTGTGCAAACAGTAGACTGAGAAAAGAAAGAGAACTAGTATAATCTTAATCTGGAATATCAACTCGCATCTTTTTTTTGGTATAACCATGTCAAAAAGGTCCTTTAAACAACAACAGGAGTGGTCTTGGTAGTAAGCCGGCTATGTTTGCCCTCACATAACATAACATTCTTACATTTGCTTATCTGAGGGCCACCGGGACCCTTCCTGGCAGCATCTAGCAGGAATCATCCCTTGACAGGACACCAATTCATCATAGGTTCCTTTAATATCATTAATGATAATTTACTTATTAGTAATCCCCGTGACCCTGTGTTCGGATTCAGCGGGTTGGAAAATGGATGGATGGATTATTAGTAATGTAAGAGTACAGAAGATACTAGACACCAAGAGCCGAATACAGTGCAGTCAATCCCTTCAAACATCACTCTCAGTGGAAATGCGAATGTCTCACACTGTTATGTCCTGAAAGAACAACAAAAAAACAGCAACACCTCAAACACACACATAACTGTAACATGGCTGTCAATGGTTGGATCTGGACAAAGACTGGAGGCTGGTACTGGAAGACAGACCCTACATAACAGCCAACTCAGCTAGGTCCGGAATAGGAAGTGGAAAAATAATAGAAGCTGCTTGCCAGGCATCCTACAGAGACTCGGCTGGTAAGAGTAGAAGCGCGGCCACAGATGGTGGTGATGAAGGCCGTTACTCATTTTCAGGTTGCCTCTGCCAATGAGCAAACACATTGCAGATTATAAAATAGCAGATTTGCTTGCAAAGTGACAATGTGAAGGGAAAAAAAGGATAAAAAAACAAACTTTTTGGAAAAAAAAGCAGTTAAAAAGGGCATTGTAGCTGACGAATGCAGTTTTTCAATTTGGGAAATCTGCTTGTTGAGCCTATGCTGTTTCAACTGCTGTATTAATAAAAGGAAAAGAAAAAAAAAAACTACCACAGGTAATGAATTTTACACATCACAGAGGGTTCACTCCAATTTTTTGATCTATAAATAATGTGTATTATTTTAAATTAAAAGCCATTTTGAATCTGATTAAGATTTAATGTTGCATGAAAGAATTATTTCACTTTTCAGACTCGAGGGTCTGGGAGGGGTTAAGTGAAATTTACCACGGAGAGCAGCTGCTCACACCTCTTATCAGTGTCTATGTGATATATTAGCTAGGACGATAAGATTGCCAACCACAGACTGCATGTTCAAGATGTAAACATGTACCAAATGAAACAAATATGGAACAGTTCAAAAGTCCCAGATGAGGTGTGTATTATGAGCCCCCATAAAGCAAACAGGCAGGAAAACAATAGCAAAATACAGCTTACCTACGGTGCACTCTCTATGAACAGTAAGTACAAACAAGGGAGGACAGGGAAACACTACTACATAAAAATTACTACACAAGGCTCAAAGCAGGGTGGCTTCCCAGTTGCTAATCATGTCGAACACCTAAAAAATGACAGATTTAATTTGAACATTCCTCAATGCTGCCTCACTTAGACATTCAAATACTAAACTTACTGAAGGAAACTGTTAAAAGACATACAGACCAAGGATTGAGAACAGCAGATGAAATACTGCCTGAGGTGATTTGCAGAGGCTTAAATTTGTCTCCAGCATCTTAGCTTTTCTTAAAGAAAACTAAAAGAGTGCATTTCAAAAAAGTCTCCATATAAAAGACTGTGGTAGGAAGCAGGAAAATGTGGAGTGTTATACAGTAACTGAAGCAAATGGTGTACCTGCTGCTTGGAGGTAAATTCTAAAAACACTTTAACACCATTCAGCTGAGGCCATTTAGAGCAGCTAGGCATTCTACAATGCAATAGCAAAAATAATGTTTACAGCTTAATTATGCTAGAATGACGAGCTGTTGAAGACATGGTCATTGGTCACATAGCCAGCAGGTGAATAATCTATTGCAGTATTTTCCATCAGACATTTTTGCACAAAGATCTACAAGTGTAAAGTCAATTAACCAGATGCAGTAATTAATTTCAAATGAAACGAAAACAATAACAACTAGAAAGGTGAAGACTGCCAACCCTGAATAACACAACATTCTCAAACCTGCCTAATATAATACAGGACCATGGTGCTGAAGATTCTCCTAGCATCATTTGGTCAAACACAAGGAGTCAACTATAGATCAGGCTTCTATCCATTTCAGGGATTGATCGCACAGAGACAGTTAAGAATTACAACAATAGAACATTAGAATAATCTAGGCAAGAACAGGCCATTCGGCCCAACAAAACTCACCACTCCTATCCACTTGATTCTTCCAAAATAACATCAAGTGTAGTTTTGAAGGTCCCTAACATCCTATGGTCCACCACACTATTTGGTTACTTATTCCACGTGTCTATGGTTCTTTGTTTAAAGCACTTATTATTATCAGCCTTAATAAGTTTCCAAACGTGTCCCCGTGTTATTGATAAACTCATTTTAATTTAACAGTCTCAATCCACTGGACTAATTCACTTCATAATTTTAAATACTGCCCAGCAGGGTGCTGGCGCCCTGCCCGGGGATTTGTTCTTGCCTTGCACCCTGTGTTGGCTGGGATTTGCTCTAGCAGACGCCCGTGACCCTGTGTTAGGATAAATTGGGTTGGATAATGGATGGATGGATTTTAAATACTTCAGTCATGTCTCCTTTTAATCTTCTTTTGCTTAAATTGAATAGGCTCTACTTTTTTTTAATTGTTTCTCATAACCCTTACCCTGTAGCCCTGGAATCAGCCTAGTTGCTCTTCTCTGGATTTTTTCCAGCACTGCTAGGTCCTTTATAATGCCTGCAGACCAAAACTGCACACAGTACTCCAGATGAGACAGCATGATGAAACTTGAGCATAACCTCCTTGCACCAGGTTCGCTGCATGCTCCCATCATCTGTCCGGGAGCCCTTGAACCCTACACCGTTGGTAATGTTACCGATGAGCACAACATAGCAAGGGGATGGTGCAAAAGTGCAAGGTGCTTTTATTTAAAACAATCAACAAAAACAAGGTGTTCAAAATAAAGTGCAGTGCATTCAAAAACGTCTTCAAATAAATAATCCATAAAAACAGTTGTGAAACGTGGAGGTTAAAAACAAATAGAAAAATTTTCTAAAAACAATGAGGTTAAATTAGCATAGGAAGCAATCCTTTAAAAACACAAAGCCCTGTTACTCCCATCTGGGCTACTCAACAGGAGAGTCGCCTACCTGTAGGAACAGCTGCCTTTCACTCTGGTCCGGTAGCCCTCCGATCCTTGGCTACGTCGGGCTCCAAACCAAGGCGCTCACGCTGTGGCTAAACCAGCCCAAAGCCTCCTCGACTCCCGCTCCTTTTGACAGTCACTCGTCTCCTCTACTGGTCACTCCAGCTCCTTAATCGCTCAGCTGGAGTGACCGCTTCCTTCAGCCCCACCGAGTGTCAGCCAAACACTCCCCTTGTGGGCTCACCTCCCAGCTGCCTGCTTTCTCTCATTCGAGCCTGCTCTTGCTCGCTCGCTCTCCTTCTTCCTCACACCAGCTCTCTCCACCTGCTTCCTGCCTTCTCTTGCTACCTCCCGTTCTCTTCTTTCTTTCCTTTTCTTTTTTCTCTCCCTAACCAACTCGTGCTTCTATTTTATTAAGAGGGCATGGCAGCTGTAGCAAATTAGCAGCCCCAGGAACAATCACGGATGCGGGTGGTCTCTCACCCGTGTACTTAGGTGAGAAATGCCCACACCGCAAATCGCCCTGAGAACTGCTTCAACCACACAACCACCACGCCCCCTCGCTAAGCCGCGAGCACGGTGAGTATTTATTTTAACTGGCCTTTAATGGGAGCTGGGGACCCGCTATCCCACAGTACTCCACACAGTGCGCTATGAAGGCTAACAGCTTTCTTAACGATTTCTGAACACTGTCTGGCAGTTAATAGTGTCCAGTCCACTGAAACTTCTAAATCCTTCTCATAAGGTGTACTTTAGATTTTCAGACCTTTCATTGTGCATTCAAACCTAACATTTTTACTTCCTGCATGTAATATTTTACATTTACTTAAATTATATTTTATCTGTCACAATTCTGCATAAGCAGATCTCTATTTGTGTATTTATTTATTTAAAGAGCTTCTGTAAAAAGCCAAATTCCCCCAGGGATAAATAAAGCTCAATGTAAAGTTCTACCTAACTCCACATGAGGACCAGTGGGGTACTTGGAGAAAAATTAATGCAGACATGAAGAGAGCATGTAATTTCCAGACAGATCTGTTGATTCAAATTCAGAATGCTGAATCCATGAGCTAGTGGCTCTAACCATTGTACCACCTTTGGCAAAACTTAAATAAGCAAATCTGAATGGATTTTTTCCCCAAAAAAAAACAATTACAATAAAATTTTATATGATTTGTTCTGTTATGACAAAAACACATGACAACAGCAATGCACACATTCACAATTATTCACATTAGGTCAATTTACACATAGAAGATGAAGCGTAACTAAGAGTCGAGAGTCAAACCAAAAATCCATCCAATCATTAAACCAAAAATCATAACTCCAAAATCATTGTTGAAATAAGTTTTGTAAAGTTTTTATCAAGGAGAATTCTCTGCAAAGCAAGCACTAAAAAAACAGAGTCTCATCTTCAATCCAATCTTGGATAACCCAGAGTTCATCAGTGCCATAAAACTGTCACATTACCCAAGATAGTTTCCAAAGCGACCGGCCTAAACAATGCCAGCACCCATAATGAACACAAATTTAGCTAGGAAAGATGTGAAAAAAAATTAACATCTTAAGGAACAAATCTGAAAAATATGTAAAAAGTGGAAATTAACAAAACTCTAACAGGAATAAAATCAACTTGCAAGAATATCTCATATCAAATTACTTTATATAACAGTACCATTTATGTAGTTCTTTAAAAAGCCATCCGCACATTGAGAGGAATGAAAATTAAGACCTGTCTGGTACATTAACCAAAAAAAAAGGTTAGATTGCATCTGTGGTTTTGATTCTCGTCTTGTTTCTGACATTGAACTCTTTGTTGACCTTAGTGTTTCCAACAACTGCCCAATGAACCAGAATTTTCAAACTTAACAGTTGCTTCTTGCAGGTTCAGCCATTCATAATACAGACAATGCTGATCAAATGGATGACTGAATGAAGTGTTTTTAAGTGGGTTCCACTAGTTCTGCTTAACTGGAAAGTTTGAGGTTTCTAGCTTTAATAAACCCAAAGAGATTGAGACAAAAGATGGTGGTCAAAGAAAAAAAAAGTACTCTCAACGGTAACACTAACATGCCTAAGTGGTACTTACAAAAACAACCAGCTTTTAATTGTATAACATAAGAAACAGCTTAGTTAAAAAAAAATCCATAACCATCTGAAGGATTTATTACTAAAACTAACCATGTACAGTCATATGAAAAAGTTTGGGAACCCCTCTCAGCATGCATAATAATTTGCTCTACTTTCAACAAAAAAGATAACAGTGGTCTGTCTTTCATTTCATAGGAACATCTGAGTACTGGGGTGTTTTCCGAACAAAGATTTTTAGTGAAGCAGTATTTAGTTGTATGAAATTAAATCAAATGTGAAAAACTGGCTGTGCAAAAATGTGGGTCCCCTTGTAATTTTGCTGATTTGAATGCATGTAACTGCTCCATACTGATTACTTGCAACACCAACTTGGTTGGATTATCTCGTTAAGCCTTGAACTTCATAGACAGGTGTGTCCAATCATGAGAAAAGGTATTTAAGGTGGTCAGTTGCAAGCTGTGCTTCCCTCTGACTCCCCTCTGAAGAGTGACAGCGTGGGATCCTCAAAGCAACTCTCAAAAGATCTGAAAACAAAGATTGTTCAGTATCATGGTTTAGGGGAAAGCTACAAAAAGCTATCTCAGAGGTTTAAACTGTCAGTTTCAACTGTAAGTTATGTAATCAGGAAATGGAACGCCACAGGCACAGTTGCTGTTAAACCCAGCAGGTCTGACAGGCCAAGAAAAATACAGGAGCGGCATATGCGCAGGATTGTGAGAATGGTTATAGACAACCCACAGATCATCTCCAAAGACCTGCAAGAACATCTTGCTGCAGATGGTGTATCTGTACAGGTACAGAGTTCTACAATTCAGCACAATTTGCACAAAGAACATCTGTATGGCAGGGTGATGAGAAAGAAGCCCTTTCTGCACTCACACCACAAACAGTGTCGCTTGTTGTATGCAAATGCTCATTTAGACAAGCCAGATTCATTTTGGAACAAAGTGCTTTGGACTGATGAGACAAAAATTGAGGTATTTGGTCATAACAAAAAGCGCTTTGCATGACAGAAGAAGAACACCGCATTCCAAGAAAAACACCTGCTACCTACTGTCAAATTTGGTGGAGGTCCCATCATGCTGTGGGGCTGTGTGGCTAGTTCAGGGACCGGGGCCCTTGTTAAAGTCGAGGGTCAGATGAATTCAACCCAATATCAACAAATTCTTCAGGATAATGTTCAAGTATCAGTCACAAAGTTGAAGTTACACAGTGGTTGGATATTCCAACAAGACAATGACCCAAAACACAGTTCGAAATCTACAAAGGCATTCATGCAGAGGGAGAAGTACAATGTTCTGGAATGGCTGTCACAGTCCTCTGACTTGAATATCATCGAAAATCTATGGGATGACTTGAAGCAGGCTGTCCATGCTCGGCAGCCATCAAATTTAACTGAACTGGAGAGATATTGTATGGAAGAATGGTCAAAAATACCTCCATCCAGAATCCAGACACTCGTCAAAGGTTATAGGAGGCATCTAGAGGCTGATATATTTGCAAAAAGAGGCTCAACTAAGTATTGATGTAATATCTCTGTTGGGGTGCCCAAATGTATGCACCTGTATAATTTTGTTATGATGCATATTGCATATTTTCTGTTAATCCAATAAACTTAATGTCACTGCTGAAATACTACTGTTCCCATAAGGCATGTCATATATTAAAAGGAAGCTGCTACTTTGAAAGCTCAGCCAATGATAAACAAAAATCCAAAGAATTAAGAGGAGTTCTCAAACTTTTTCATATGACTGTAAATGGTGTACCTTACTGCTCAACTCATCTTCCATCACAAGTGGGCGTTTTAGGCAGTAACTGCCCATTCTTTAAGGGCATCCTTCTCGGCCATCTCACTCATAAACATACTCAAACTACAATTTTTATTTGTTTAAACAAATTAACATTAAATAAGTGAAGACACATACTCATGCCCATTCCCATGAGTTTTTCAGGAATTGCTGCTGTGATGGATACCCATAGTGGGCACCTTTTAGCTGGGTGAGGGGAGAGCATCTTGTGCAACTGTGAATGTTAATATCAAGCCAACATGTGTTTCCAATCAGGTCAGGCTTTCTTATCAGCCCTGCTTTGCTTATCTAAGATGTGTTGTTAAGATGCTTATTGGCTTCATTAATTTTAGCCCCCTTAATTGCACTTGGTCTCTTCAGGGTGACTCCCGCATTGCTGTTTTCCACGGCAGCCAATATGTGATAAACACGGGTGCTTAGGATGATAGAGCCACTTTACAAGGAGTTAATATATTGTCTTTTGCTCTACTGTCTGTTTTGCAAATTGACTTTTGTTTCATAATTACTTCAGACTTAAAGCAGCCAAGTCTAACCACACAGATGGGCAAGAGTGACAATGAACATTCATAAAAGGCACATTTTTACAAAATGTATTTGAACTGGATAATCAATCATTATTTTCACAACCTACAAAACTGCAGCTTTATAGAAATAAATAAATGAGAAGCCTTAATTAAGCAAAGAAGATCAATTAAAGGTGTAGAGAAGCTTGTCATGGAATTTAAACCCTTACAAGGTCTTTCTATACAGCTGCTAGAATGCTATAGTGAGGCTGGTAGGATTCATTTCTGTATATTCAGGCAAACATTTCAACAACACAAGTGGGCATGAGGGGCCCATTGTTAACTCCACGTAAAATTTAAGACTGTTTCATCGTGTGCCAGATATCTGATAAAGACACACTTCAAACTGTTCTTGACAAGGTAGGGAGGGTTAGGACCATAGAGGAGCTAAACATATAGATTAATTTTTTACAATGCAGTTTATTCTCTAATTCTCATTTACACATACAGTAGTTTACTTAAACCTGTACTGTTAAAACCAGACAGGAAGATGGCACAGACGATAGAGGTGTTCCTTCACAACTCCAGAGCCCAAGGAATAACTGCAACAACTGAACCATTTTCCCTCTATCTGGACGACATTAACAGACCTTTTTGTATTTTTAAATTGGGTGATGCAGTGCTTGACAAAGATATAGCAACAATTCAGCATCCTGGGATCAAAACGCCACACTTGTTCACAGTGTCGTGCATGAACTAGTTCAAAAGAGAGCGTTCACTGAACAAGCTAATTTTTCTAAGAACAGTGAACTTAACGTAACGTATTTGCAAGTGAAGAACTTGAATGTGAGCTGGTTCAGTTTTATGTGACATTCTGGATCTGGTTTAGGTCCAGATTAAACGTTTTGCCTTACCCTGCAATGTAGGGATGGAGCCGGATCTGAATACAGTATTGAGATAAGCACAAATAGTGAATTTTTACGAATATTTATTTTGTACAAATTTTTTGCCAATTGTATTCGGAAAAAATAACGTAAAATCAAATAGGCACTGTCTGTGTCTGCCTGCTTGTGCTTAAGCTGCACCCCTGCTGACACGAGCTCACAATGAAGCTCCACTTTCACTTTTAGGAAAACATTGTACTTCGCGAGTCCACTTTATATTTTTCCCCGTTGGACATGCAATATGTGACGCGAATTTTGACCGGCAGCGTAATAGGTTAGTTCACCTACACGCTGGTTGTTCCACAGTCACCATTTGTGTCACACCATTCGAAACAGACCAGTAATTTATATCTATATTTGCATCTATTTAATTCCTTTTTTGACCGGGAGGATATTAGCATATATGGTTATACGTGTTTGTTGTATAACTCAATAAAATGTATTTAAATATAAAAGCTCATAATAATGATTGTATTTTATTCAAGAACACTGTAATATTCAATAACACACATAAGACATGCAAAATTGAAAAAAGTAAACTCATGGGTCATTTATTCTCACTCCTTAAAAAATACAAAATGAACTGAACATGAACAAGTTCAAAATTGAAATGGTGAACTATGAACGTGAATTTATTCATTTTCATCTGTGTGAACTGAACTTTGAGCTAGTTCTTGTGAGTTCTTGCCTGTTCATTGTCCAAGCAGACTTAGGATGTCCTCGCATGACTGTATGAGTCTTCCTCTGAGTGTCTCTAGTCTTGTGTGTGAGTGGGCTCTAGTATATACTACTGTACTGATTGGTGCTAACCCCTCCTTAGTCCCTTAAGTAGGGCTGAGAATGTTATTTAGAAACATGTTTGAAGCTTCTAATAGCAGTAATGACAGACAGACAGACAGACAGACAGACAGACAGACAGACAGACAGACAGACAGACAGACAGACAGACAGACAGACAGACAGATAGATAGATAGATACTTCATTAATCCCAAGGGGAAATTCACATACTCCAGCAGCAGCATACTGATACAAAAAAACAATATTAAAGAGTGATACAAATGTAGGTAAAAACAGACAATAACTTTGAATAATGTTAACGTTTCCCGACCGGGTGGAACTGAAGTCGCATAGTTTGGGGGAGGAACGATCTCCTCAGTCTGTCAGTGGAGCAGGACAGTGACAGCAGTCTGTCGCTGAAGCTGCTCTTCTGTCTGGAGATGACACTGTTTAGTGGATGCAGTGGATTCTCCATAATTGATAGGAGCCTACTGAGCGCCCGTCGCTCTGCCACGGATGTCAAACTGTCTAGCTCCATCACTACAATTGAGCCTGCCTTCCTCATCAGTTTGTCCAAGCATGAGGCGTCCTTCTTCTTTATGCTGCCTCCCCAGCACACCACCACGTAGAAGAGGGCACTCGCCACAACCGTCTGATAGAACATCTGCAGCATCTTGAATAATATATAATATATATATAATATATAATATAAATGTAATATAATTATACTATAGCATAGGGTGCTGTGGTCCTTATCATAAACCCTCTCAGATTTGAATCTCACATCTGTTCATTCTCCAAATGGAGTGTGCACATTAACCCAATATCTATCTGGGTTCTCCTCCAATTTTCGTCTAATGTGACAATTCCAAACTGGTCCTGTGTGAGTAGGCCCAGCAATGGACAAACACCCTGTCCTGTGCAATTTTCTGCCTGGCACCCAATGCTCCCATGAAAGGCTCCAGCAAAAGCAATGGCAAAAACGATAAAAATCCAAGCAAGAGGGAGAATTATGACTACTATCCAATTATACCTGCAAGTAAACGACGACAGAAATCAGCATCCTAAACTCTGCCGGTACAACAGAAGCTATCCTGTATGACAAAAACTATCAGTTTCAAAATATTTAATGAAAAGGCGAGTTTTCAAAAGATGCCTGAACATGGGTAAACTGGCTGCTGTTCAAATCAACCAAGGGAGATCATTACACATTATTGGAGCTGAAACAGAGAAGCATTGTCTAGTTATGGCACTTCTGGCTAGAGGAGAGACAGTCAACAGTCAGGCAGAAGCAAAACAAAGACTTCTTGACAGGCAAACGGAGAGACCAAAGACTAGAGATAGTGAGGAGCTGAACCATTCAGAAAACTGTATATGGTCAAGACAAGTGTTTTGAACTGGATCCTTGTAGCAATAGGACACCGCTGAAAAAAATGCGTAGGTGCACTGTTTTGATTTTAAAATGACGTGCTAAGAGAAAAATAGCCACTTTGTATTGGAATCGAACATCAGACATGATAACACAAACTAACCATTATCTCAGCTACTAATATGAAAGGCACTATATTATTAGACTGATAAATAAATATTAAAGATGTTACATTAGACCAATGGTTAAAAATAAGAAAGGTGCTAGATTAGACAAAGAGATAAACAGATACTGAAAGCACTATGAATGGCATTATATGATGAATAAATTTTACTTTATATAGCAACATGACTGTCAGCCTGCAGTAATGACTACACTCCACGCTCAGTGCAGTTCAGTATGACTCAAGTCCTGACTGCCAAGTTAAGTTATTTGCTCATACTCAGAGAGTGAGGCAGGTCCAGATAACATTAACCTCTAGGCCACACGATCAGCCTGTCCATAATGTTAACGTATAGCAGTCAAAATGAGCAGATTAACAGAGGCGCTTTCTGCAGTGAATTGTGCAGATGTGTGTTTCTTGCAGTAAACAATTCATGTTTTATCCCAACAAAATCATTTTATCGCACATAGGTGGAAAAAAAAAAATCTTTCAGCTATAGCCGTGGGCTTGTTTCTGCCTCTGGATAGTGATTATAATGTCTTACTGAATGGTAGGCACAGATTAATTCTGAAGCAGAGTTAAATGCACCAGGACAAACACACATACACAATTATATTTTATGAGTAATGTCATGCCTAAAATATTGGGGGACTAGATATAAAATCCTGCAATTCCGATCTCATTCATTCGGTGTTTATGTAAGTAAGGTTATTTAATGCTGAATGTCTACACTAAAACCTCAACTCTTTTGTTTCATTTCAACACCAGTATGCCTGAGTAGCTAGGATTGTGTCATTATCAAAAATCCTTATGGAATGCAATTATAAACAAATCCCAAAAATATACTTCTTTATTAATGCAGGCTTTATAAAGTGCTTTGGCATTTCTTCAAATTGCCAAATAATTCATTTAGAGCATTGTTTGACAATAATAATAAAAAGAGAGCAAAATATATGGTGCCTAGGGTTCTTTTCAGTAATTGTAATTTTACCTTTAATCTCACTTGGCCTTCGGTGGAAGTGAAGCAGTGTAAAATGAAAAGCCCAGCAGCAGTAGAAGCAGACTGCTTTGACCTACATTTGCAGCACACGTGGAGCCCTACTAACCCACATGAGCCACAGAAATTGTGGGTTTGGATAACACAGACAGGGCTGGCCTTAAAAACTGAGACTCGGGAGTACAGAAGACTGTTCAACACAGAGTCTTGCCAGCTCACAAACTGACATCCAGAAGTTACCAGTAGCACCTGCCTGTCTACTGCCTGAAGAGAGAGAAAAGGGTTTTATGATAGTTAAGGGTTAAACTGATAGCTAATAGAACAGTTCAGATCACAGACGGAATGAATTCTGATTTCCCGGTTAGTAAAAATGGTTTATGTTCTCCACAATCAGGCCTTGTTCATCCACTTGTGTGTGTCAGACGTCTGGAGCTACGTTGGTAGTACCAGGCATATGGGAGGATCCAATAGTGAATGGAGTTCCATTCCATGATAAAGTACACCTCTGTGATGGCCCAGGTTGCTTACAGCCGTGACCTCTTCTTGAAGCCAGAACATCAACAGTCATGACCTTCCCACACTAGTGCAATGATGACACACAACAACAAGATTGGTGCAACAAGTTGCATAATGCAGTTTTAATCCAACAATTCAGGCAATGTCCAAATAATTAATGCAGTTCATCAATACATAATCTAATAAAACACAGTGCTCATAAGGAAGTCCATCCATCCATCCATCCATTATCCAACCCACTATATCCTAACTACAGGGTCAGGGGGGTCTGCTGGAACCAATCCCAGCCAACACAGGGCGCAAGGCAGGAAACAAACCCCGGGCAGGGTGCCAGCCCACCGCAGGGCTTGTGCACACACACACACCAAGCACAATTTAGGATCGCCAATGCACCTAACCTTCATGTCTTTGGACTGTGGGAGGAAACCGGAGCACCCGGAGGAAACCCACGCAGACACGAGGAAAACATGCGAACTCCATGCAGGGGAAGTGAACCCGGGTCTCCTATCTGCGAGGCAGCAGCGCTACCACTGCGCCACCATGCCGCCCCATAAGGAAGTCAAAAATCCAAATAAATAAAGTTAATAAGTAATCTAATAAAGTAAAAGATAGAATCAGCCTTTTGTCTCTTTCGTAGTGCTACTTCCTCTCTCATCTTGCCCTGCTCACCTTTCTCCCAGGTATACTCAGCAGAACCGAGACCCTGATGACAGTGGTCCACAAATGACTGCCATCTTGGACCCTCAAAGACCACCAGGATGCACTGAGCCCAACTCTGTCATCATTAATGGGATCCCTTGGAGCACATGATCATTCCTGCTCTCCACTGTTCAGCAGGAGTAATCCTGTCGGCCTGAGGAGCGCCTCTCAACCACACGCCTCCACGGGGTTTCCACTAACAACTTTGCCATCTTCTGTCCACACTGCATCCCATCCAGCTCTATTCTTTCTCTATTTTTCATTTTACTTGCTTCCTCTATTTCTTTCTTCAGTTCAATTTCCCTTCCCTGTCTTACTCAGGACCTCTATACTTTGTGGGTGCAGGTGCTTTGCTTAATGACCTGTGGAAGTCAACGAGGAACTGTTGAGCAAATCGTGAATACATGTTAACAAGCCATCAGCTAGCTTCCCCACTAAACACCATGTGGCCACAGGGCTTTCCATCAGCATGCACACACACCCACAAGCCTGAGGCGAATTGTTTTTATTTTAAAAAGTCTGCACCACCAAGGACCCCTGACTCACTTTAACACAATCCCACACACAACAGGCAAATTTGGAGTCACCAATTAATGTAATAAGTACTTCTTTTAAAAAAAACAAAAAAAACACATATGTACAAAGCGAGAGTATGCAGACTCCACGACAGTTTAGCCCTGTCTCCTAGAGAGGTGAGGCAACAGAACATGTTGAAGAAATACTCCACCCAAAAATTATATTTCTTAAAACACTACTTACCCCATTCACTTTTTAGTAGTGGCTGAGGAAAACATTATGTACATTTTTCACTTTTCATTTGCCATTGTACAGCACTGGTCAACAATGGCTTCTATTATGTCATAAACTTTTTTCTCTTTGTTCTACAAGAAAAAAAATTTTCAGCCACCACTACAAACTTCATGAGGTAAGTAACATATAAAAATACATCACTTCTGGGAGGAGCATTCTGTGATGGTCCGTGTTAGTTACACACCCCTTTATCTCTTCCTGAAGCCTCTTCAACCCAAAACCGTTGATACTCATAGACTGAGATAAGCTGAGCAAATGAGGACATGTACTGTACATGCAGCAAGGGGTTGGTGCAAAAAGTGTCGGTGTTATTATTAAACTTAATCCACAACAAAGTTAAAATACTGCAGCGATTTAACCCATCCATCCATCCATTTTCCAACCCGCTGAATCCGAACACAGGGTCACGGGGGTCTGCTGGAGCCAATCCCAGCCAACACAGGGCACAAGGCAGGAACCAATCCCGGGCAGTGTGCCAACCCACCGCAGGACACACACAAACACACCCACACACCAAGCACACACTAGGGCCAATATAGAATCGCCAATCCACCTAACCCAATAAATAAATAAAATCCATAAAACAAATGCTGCAGTGGAGGTTAAAAAGTCAAATAGAAAATCCATAAATGATCCATAAAATCAAGTTTAAAATCACAGGCAAAAGGCTGTTGCTAAAAAGCACGTAAACCCCAATACTTCCTTCTTCAATACAACGTCTCCTCTGCTTACTGCTCCTACTCCCCAGTATCGCTCAATAGGAGCGCCCCTTCTTCAGCCCCAGGCTCAATTCCAACCACCTGCCTCCATTCCTGTGTGGCATGGACTCTCCCAATCCTGCCTTTCTTTCTTTCTTTCTTTCTTTCTTTCTTTCTTTCTTTCTTTCTTTCTTTCTTTCTTTCTTTCTTTCTTCCCTTTTCCCTCTGCCGTGCAGGATTCTTTACAGGGCCTGGTCAGGTGCATATGTGGCCCTCCACCTACTCCAAGGTGTGATTGATCAGCCAAGCACCATAATCAACCCCATAGTGGCACCATCATGCGCACACCAGCACCCATTCAGAGCCTTACGCTCTCAGGATGTGATTATTTATTTAAAACCAACACTTTGTCATGGATCTCTTTAATATATTAACATAGCACAACAGTCTTCATCCAATTCAGGGTCACGGGAAGCCAGAGTCTATCTAGGTAGCCACAGGTGCAAGGCTGGAACCAACCCTGAAAAGGGTGCCAACCTACTCCAGAACACACTGACCCACGCGCCAAGCCAAAGAGTTACAAATTAACCTAATAATCTTTGAGAAAAATCAATTTGTCACACAGGGAGAACATGCAAACTCCATAATCTCCTGGATCTGTGAAGCAAAACCACTTGCTGAGCCATATTCTTACATTGCTTGTTTGTTAAATTGCATGAACTAAAAACAATCAACACTCTGCCTGAGAGGATAATAATAGCAGGCAGTGTGCATTTATGTGTACCATCATCTCCATATTTTGGAGTTTTACATTATGTAAACTGCAAACAAGAAAAAAACAAACTGATTCAGTGCTTTGTGCTTTAGGTCACCACAAACATACAGTATGTAATCCTCAGTACAGCACAGAGGCCACAAGCATTCAAAATTCTCCTGAATGGATGGAGTACTACTCTTCCTTCATTTAGTCAATCAGTTAATGAAACTGGAGATTGTGTCTCAGCCATTTTTCTAGATTTTCTCTGCCAGTAATTGGCCATTGAAGTCCTGTCCATCACTACTGGGAACTACTGATCAGTTGTGTCTTATGGATGGGATTTATCATTCTGAAAAATGTTCCTCACTACATGTATCAATTCCCATTTAATAATAAAAAAAATTCAAGTAATGATTCTATTGCTTGGATTCATACAACAGCTGGAGGTGCTTACAGGTGTAATTGACAACCAATCTATGCCCCAGTATGAATTGTCCAAACTAATATCATACACCATTATTGACAACATTCACCATTAGTAAAAGAATGGCAAAAATGAATATTACACTTGATTTTAAACTATTACAGAAAAGGGAAATTTCAATGACACACATGTACTTATCAAGATAGCCGTCCTACTACAGTATATGAAAATTTAAAAAATACTAATAACAAGGGGAAAATGGCAATGGAACCTGAAACAACTGCGAGATGCTCAGAATCCCTTCACTTTGCAAGCCATCTTCCAACAGAGATTTCATTACTTATGCAGAACCATCCTGGAGCCATCCTTTGATCAATAGCCTCCTGGTTTAGGTGAATTAATATTATTGCTTGGATTGCAAAGCACTGCTTCAACTTAAAATGATGAATTACAGACCAATGTTTGTGTGTGTCAGTTTAAGAGTAATTAAGACAGTTCATCCCAGGCGATCGGCTTCCATAACAACAAGAATGCTAGCCAAGCTACTCCCAACTGCCAGTGAGGAGTTAGACGCTTCACCCCAAGGTCACCTGTCTCAATGGGATCCTGACCTCATCTCGGACAGATAACACACAAGCAATGGCCTCAATAAAAAGGACTTATTAGGGTAGTTAGAGGGAGAAGGGCAAGAAAAGCCACTGGTGAAAGTTATACATAGGCCTGGTCTGAGGGAGTGTACTCTGTAATAAACACGTGCGAAATCCAGGACTGGTCCTTGTAATCCCAGTTTACGTTATTTCCATACAAAAACCCAGACACTGGACTTAGACATTGGAAAAATAGGTGTCTGGATTTCAAAATTGAATAATAATAAGATGTAGTTGCTGTAATATTATTGATAAAAATAATAACAACTGTGACACAGTGGCAGAGTGGTTAGAGCATCTGCCTCAGAGATCTAGCGTTCTGGGTTTGCATCAACATTCCCAGTCATGATCTGGATACAGTTTGCACATTCTCCTTACATTGGTTTTCTTCCCATATCCTAAAATAAATGAAGTTTAAATTTACTGGCAATTCTAAATTGGCCTCATGTCAGTGTGAGCGTGGGTGTGGAGCCTGTGTTGGACTGGTGACACATCTGGACTTGGCTGCTACCTTTGACCACCTGCTGCCTGGACTGACGCAAGACCCTGTGAAACAGAACTGGACAAAGCCGTATAAAACTGCTATACTACAAAATAAGGTTCTTGGGCAGAGCTGCTGGGCCATCCCTCCTTGATTAGCGAGGACGTTGGAGGTGAGCTGCTGCTTCTCTGGATTGAGAGGAACCAGTTGAGCAAGTAGTTTGCATGAATGCTGGAGGTGTACGAGGCAAAAACAACTGGGAGAAAACTCAAGAGCAGACTCTGGACCCACGCAAGGGATTACGCCTGGGAATTTGTAGGTGTTTTTCAAAAGTTAGAAGAACTTGTTGAGGATACAGTGGTCTGGGCTGGTTCTCACTGTAACGCTCATGAGGATTAGAAGAAGTTGATAAATAAAATACCAATGGTTATAATCTGTTCACTCAGTGCTACTGGGGTAGTTTCTGGCAACCTTGGAAATGGAATAAGTAGGTTTAGACAATGAAATCATAAATAAGTTTATAAAAACATGCTAAAAGCAATATAATGTCTAAAATAGTAATATTCCAGCCTTGTGTATGATGCAGCTAGGTCAGTTATGTCCCTCTCCAAACCCTAGAATTGGATTAAGAGGGTTCAGTAATTGCACAGAGGAATGAATAATAATAATAACATACTTCCAGTTCAATAACTATGCTCCTCCAACCAGAACAGTATGCAGCATCACAATGTTGTGAGGAACTATTAATGCCTAAGAATTGTATATCAACGAATTGACACTGTCTGCCACCATGAGTCCAAAGTGATCCTAATCATTTTACTCTAACTTGTCATCACTATCAAGCTGGACATTTAAACATAGCAGTTACTGAAAATATATGCCTTACTACTGTGGTTTTCTTTATGAAACGTATTGGTGATTTATACATGATATTGGTGAGTATGAGTTCCACTTTAGGCACTGTCCTATGGGCCAGAATATCATGGCATATTAGGATAACAAAAAGTGTTGTTGCTCTATTTTAAATTTGTTGACTGATATTTGTAACAGTCTTTGAAATAAACTACTATATATCTAATTTTGAGAATTTATTATATCTTTATTTTTTTTCCTTATTTTTATGTCATTTTGTTTCATTTCATATATTTGCATGGTTTTGTTTTTTCTTTATCTAATAGTATTTAATTTCATTTTTGGTCTTTTTGTATATAGTAGCATAGCTGAAATACCCGGCATTGCCCAGGAGAAAAATCAAGTGTTTTTTTTTTTAATTGTTTGAGAAAAATATAATTAAGAAAACACAACTTTAAAAATAAAAATAAATTAACAAACAATGAAGACTCACTAACATGCTTGTCTTGCGGTCTTATATGCATGTTATTATCCCGTTGACGCTCAGAACCAGCCAACTCTATTTAATTTCAAAAGCAACAGGGGCGCGGTGCTGCTCAGACATAAAAGAATGCTGGCAGTCACCTCCAGTTCGCCCTCTGGTGGTCGTTCCAAGTGTCAAATGAATGATAACATGTATACAAGATTGTAAGATCACCCCCAACCCTACTCAGCAGTGGGTGGGTGAGGGTTGATTTCATCCTACAGTATTTTTAGTCGACCAATGAGAAACATGAATATCAAGTTTCATGAACATCTCTCCAGCCATTCAGAAGTGATGCTATAACATACATACATACACACACACATACATTGACTTTTACATACTGTATATAGATTACAAAACTAAATGTCAAACTACATCTGCAGCAATTATATACAGTATATTGTTTCATTTGATATATAGTACCTGTCAAATAATCCAAAAAGTACATGACACATGTTTCACCCTAATCGGGGCTCATCAGGTCTACACAATTTTGTTTCCCCTTGCAGGGATCGAACCTCAGATGTCAACGCCCGAGGCAAAGCCTCAGTCATTGCACCACGGCAGCTGGTTCACTTAATTAACAGGGTATAGATCGGAGTATTACAAAGTAACACTTGTGGTTGCTCAGTCAATGGGCAGATATCCACCATGCCCTCTCAGTTGTAAGAAGCAGGTAAGGGGAAGCAAAAGTGCATTTATCTAATGAGCCCCCTTTTGGGCGAAACATGTGTTGTGTACACTTTGTATTATTTGGCAGTGTACTATATATCCTGTCTATGATCTACTTCTCACAACTGAGAGGGCGTGGCAGATGTCTGCCAACTGGCCAACCAACAACAAGCATTAGGGTCTATTTCTTCTTTTGGCTGCTCCCGTTAGGGGTTGCCACAGCAGATCATCTTCTTCCATATCTTCCTGTCCTCTACATCTAGTTCTGTTTCACCCATCACCTGCATGTCCTCTCTCACCACATCTATAAACCTTCTCTTAGGCCTTCCTCTTTTCCTCTTCCCTGGCTGTTCTATCCTTAACATCCTTTTTCCAATATACTCAGCATCTTTCCTCTGCACATGTCCAAACCAACACAATTTCACCTCTCTGACTTTGTCTCCCTACCGTCCAACTTGAGCTGACCCTCTAATGTATTCATTTCTAATCCTGCCCATTCTCGTCACAAATCACTCCTGATACTCTTCTCCACCCATTCCACCCTGCCTGCACTCTCTTTTTCACCTCTCTTCCACAAACTTCTCTCTTCTCTCACCTGGTAGGGTAATCACCCAAATATCAGATTGTGATCAGACCTACAGTCTGATGCAGGATGCACAACAGGATGCACCTGGGCTCAATTTTGAGCTTCATGGCAAAGGCTGTGAATACTTATGTACAGTACATCTGATTTCTCAGTTTTTTTTATTTTTAATAAATTTACAAAAACCTCAAGTAAACTGCTTTCACGTTCTCATTATGGGGTGTTGTGTGTAGAATTCTGAGGAAAAAAATGAATTTAATCCATTTTGGAATAAGGCTGTAACATAACAAAATGTGGAAAAAGTGATGCGCTGTGAATACTTTCCGGATGCACTGTATGCATTGTTTAATTTATGCAATGTTATGACTGACTTTAGTAAACAATTATTTGAAACAGATTTTTCTCAGTGATTTTTCATAATGCATACAATTGATCCTTTTTCCTGATGTTCATTATTTTTTCTTCTATCTTTTCATTATTATTTTCATTATTGTTAAATATTTAAAAATTCTTTTATGTTACGTTCAGAACAATTTTCCTACTTCAACCCTTTTATATATTGTTGATTCCATAAGCAGTGAGTAATTACTTTCCTGATGATTAGTAGAACATAACAATAACTAGCCATTAATGATGTGCCCTGCCATTCATGGAAAGAAGACTATAGTATTGAGTAGGCATACGTAACTTGTTCATTTATGCGCTTCCTTGCAAAAATGTAACCTGTAGGGTTAAATCCTTGATATATATATATATATATATATATATATATATATATATATATATATATATATGGGTGTGCTTACATGACAGCTTACTGAATTATATTGCATATTTAAGCAGAAAATACTTCCTTACGCACAATATTTTGAGTAAATAGTCTGTCTTCATTGGGATATAGCTATCCTTGCCTTTCTGTATGAATAATTTACTTTAACTTGTGCTCACAATGATGCTCTAGACCAAGTAACACAGTTGACAATGTATAAAACTGGAGGCAATAAATTACCAGAAATATCTTCAGTTTGCAGAGCAATGAAGACATAGGAAATGGCACATATGCTTGCATGCTGAAATGCAGTATGAAAATTAAGTCCTGGGCATGCTTTGGGGTGAGACCCATTGTTTTCATATCATCTGTATGATATCCTTAAATACTTCTTGAAATGCAAATCTACAAAGTATCACTCACAAGATTATTCAAATAAAAATGATCATAACGGGTTCTTTGATGGACAGGTTCCATGTCCAGAGTGGTTTCAATCCCTGTGACAATAAATTGGATTAAGTGGGTCTGAAAATGTTAATAATAATAATAAACTATAATAATGCAATAATGAACCATTAAGCCTATGATAATAATAGGCCCTGCAATGGATTGATGCCTTGTGCAATGCTGGTCTTCACCTTACATCTCCTGTCCCTGCAACCATGAACTACACTAAGCAAGTTTAAGTACGTTATGTAACAACATGAACAATAATAAGACCACTACCATCTGCTCTGAAATGAAATAAAATGACTCTGGTAAACAGACGCTGAAGTAATCCCTATTATTTCAGGTGCTGCAATGGTTATTGCTCATTAAGAACTGAATTGTAAAGCTATCGCCCAGTATCAACATCTCTATTCTACTTAAACAATTGCCAATATGCACGGCATCTATTGTTAGCAGAGTCCTTGGCATGGTTAGCAGTAATTAATACCAGACATTTTCCTTCAATCTGGCTTTGATTAGCCGCTTCTAACCCTGAATTGACCTAAATCCTGAAATGTACACCTACCCACAACCTTCAGCTATACTCTCTTCCGAGAGGTTTCTTGAGCAAGAAACGTTTTAATACCAGGTAAAAGGCAGTGTAATCCAAATAACTGGAAATGATAATAATAATAAAAATAATAGATCCTATGATGGACTCGCGGCTTATCTAGGGTTGTGTCCTTCTCCGAGGCAATACTGCTAGAATAAGCAACTCTGAAAATATTAATTATTAAAACCTGCCTTTGAAAATATTCTTTAACAAAAAGCTACATGGCTAACCCAGAATTGAACTTGTCTCAGAACAGCACAGGTCTGACAAAGTGAAGTCCATCAGTGGGCATTAGAAATGACATAAAGGGAATTAAGTTCAGCTAACCTAGGAGTGTGTCTTTAAAGAAAGAGATGGGAACCTACATAAGCTCCACTAACAGTACGTCCTCAATCAGACTGAGGACCAGGAGCTGCAGGGCACTGGCACCAACTACCGCACCTTCACACTAGCATAAATGGCAAGTGAATAATGTTAGTGTTGGCAATTCACTGATCAGATCCCTCTGACAATGCAGCAGCTCTGTAAAGACTGTATTCATGAGTATACAGTATTCATCATTCTGTATATTATAAATCAAAATGGATGAGGGCTTGAAGAGGTCAAACTAGCTTGAACCTGGTAGCATGGGGCGTTAATAATAACAATGATGACACAACTGGAATTGGTACAAGAGTCAGACCGAAGAAAAATGCTGAAATAAACATTTGCTGCAGGGCTGAAAGGAGGCGCATTCAAGGCAAATGTTTCAGTCAAGAATACCATGTCAAGGGGTCTTCTGTTATGGGGGGTCAGCTAATGAGCTGGTTTAGAAATAGTCTACAAGCATATATGAACAAAAGAAAGCATGACCAAACTTTAATAAGAAATAAAACAATAAATATACAATAAAAAAATTTTGTTTGCAGTGTAACAGTGTATTAAAATATATTTATCTGCAAGACGCCATTCAGGTAAATGATGGATTTGCATTCACCCAAAAAACAACAACTTGCTTAGTGCGTTTTGCAGCTCCTGAGAGGAAGAAAGCTACGGAAATCATTTTAGAAAACAAAGGGAGGAAAAAAAAAAGTTGCTGCAGTAGCATTGGTGAAACTGTTGATTAATCTGAAGCCATCCCATCTGTCTGAAGTCGACAGAGCTACCAATCAAGAGGACGGACAGAAGGCAGCACAGGGAGGAGGTCCCACTCATCAGAGCCGCCACACACTTAAGTATGTCAGAGCGCTGAATCTCTTTAGAACTTAATCTCATTTCCTAAATGAATGGCTACAAGACCTCAACATCTGTCCGCACAGCTTTTTGCCGGGGCCCCATTACCTGCAACTTTTCTCTGCCGCTTAAGTGACAGGCATTAGTTTGATGGCACGGGTCCAAATGAAATTTGCACAGATCTCTCCCCTGGTAATGAAATGATCAATGAAAGTTGTCTAGCAGCATTTAGGAAACCTGGTCAGTGAAATAAGATGGAGTTATTTCAAATTGTGCCTATGTACAGCTCATTTTATCATATATCTCACAGAAAGAAAGAAAGAAAGAAAGAAAGAAAGAAAGAAAGAAAGAAAGAAAGAAAGAAAGAAAGAAAGAAAGAAAGAAAGAGAAAGAAAGAAAGAAAGAAAGAAAGAAAGAAAGAATTTTTTATGCCAAATTTACAAGCTCATTTTATCATATATCTCACAGAAAGAAAGAAAGAAAGAAAGAAAGAAAGAAAGAAAGAAAGAAAGAAAGAAAGAAAGAAAGAAAGAATTTTTTATGCCAAATTTACAAGTATTGTTAAATTATTTACATCTGTGAGTGGCACACTGTGCTGTTGTCACGCTGTCCTACAGTCCTGTGTAGAAGTTACATGTTCTTTTTGTATCTAAATGTTTGGTTTTTCTTGGTACTCTGGAAAGATGTTCTTTAACTCGCGACTCAAAATTTGTTCCTGATCAGTCAGTGTGAGTGAGTGATCTAGAAAAGCAGGCGTCAAACCAGTGAGTGTCACGTGCCTCTTAGAGTAACTGATTTTGAGGTTTCTTGGGGGAAAGATTTTCATGCAACACAGGCAGTTACAATTTCCCTCTTGCACCCCAAGAATAGAGGACCATAACCCACCTCTTCTGGTGTTTCAGAATAACAGAATTGAGGAAACAAAAGGTCCTTGTCATTTTACAGGATAACAGGCACTACTATAGTACCATACTCTTTTTTTATTGATTACGTTTTTTTTTCCTTGCCAAAAGCAATTAAATGGAGTTAATGCTGGGATCCCAACCCTTCTTACAATTCTTCATGTTGTTGCTGGGATCCCAAACCTTCTTACAATTCTTCATGTTGTTGCTGGGATCCCAACCCTTCTTACAATTCTTCATGTTGTCGCACATGCGCTTATCCCTACAACACCACTGAGGTAAGCACATCAAAACCACCCCTTGGGGAAATGCAGTCTCTGGCAGCCTCAATCTATTTACCCGCACACCAAAGAATGAGTTGCATGCTAGATGTTGACGTCACTTGTGGTTTAACCCATGAGGCCACACTTCTTTTGACCTGAAGACAATTTAAACAATGATGTAACCAGAACTTAACTACTGGAACCACTTCAGTAGAGAACGAAACTCCACTATGTTTGAAAGCTTTTCCATTCCCATCTGGCCAAGAGGGATAATGTGTGAAATGATTTTTTGTTTGGACTTTCCTTTATTTGCCGTCATTAAATGGGGTCCCAACTGATCTCCAACCGTTTATTATCTTCTTCTTGTCTCTTATGTACAAAGTCTTCAATTTTTATACAGATTAGAAAATAGATAAATGGATAAATGGATAAACACCAACCCGCCACAACATTAAAACCACTGAAAGGTGATGTGAATAACATGGATTATCTAGTTACAATGGCACTTATCATGGGATGAGATATATTAGGCAGTAAGTGAACAGTCAGTTCTTGAAGGTGATGTGTTGGAAGTAAGAAAAATAAACAAGCATATGAATATGAGCCACTGTGACAAGGATTAAATTGTGATGGTGAGATGACTGGGTCAGAACATCTCCAAAATGGCAGGTCTTGTAAGTTGTTCTCAGTATGCAGTGATTTGTACCTACCAAAAGTGGTCTAAGGAAGGATAACTAGTGAACCGACGACAGGCGTTTTGATGTGCATGGGAAGCAATCCCACAGATGAGCTACTGCAGCACAAATTGTTAAAAAAAACTTAATGCCTGCTATGAGTAAAAGTTGTCAAAGCACACAATGCATTGTATCACAACGGAAGAAGGTGGCCTGGATTGATGAATCACGTTTTCTTTTAGATCATGTGGAAGGCCGGGAGCATGTGCTTTATTTACCTGGGAGAGAGACGGCAGCAGGATGCACTGTGGGAAGTAAGTAAGCCAACAGAGGCAGTGTAATGTTCTGGGCAATGTTGTGCAGGGAAATGTTGGATCATGGCATTCATGTGGATGTTACTTAAACATGTACCACCTACTTAAAGACTGTTGCAGACCATGTTCACTCCTTCATGACAATGATATTCCCTGAAAACAGTGGCCCCTTTATTTAGGATAATGCACCCTGCCACACTGCAAAAATAGTTCAGGAAGGGTTTGAGGAACATGACAAAGAGTTCAAGGTGTTGACTTGGTCTCCAGCTTCCTCAGATCTCAAACAGATCAAGCATCTGTGGGATGTGCTGGACAAACAAGCCCGTTCAATGGAGGCCTCAGCTCACAACTTACAAGACTTAAAACATCTTTTGCTAACATCTTGGTGCCAGAGGACACCTTTCAAAGGTCCTGTGGAGTCCATGCCACAACGGGTCAGAGCTGTTTTGTTGGCACGAGGGGAACCTACACAATATTGGGCAGGTGCTTTTAATATTGTAGTTAACTGGTGTACACACTGTATCTATTCTCCTAGCAAAACTGATATTATAGAATAAAAGAAAGAAAAGATTCTAAAGTTAAGGTAAAAGGACACTCATAACCATTCTACCTAATATTACAAATATTTCAGAAAGAAAGAAAGAAAGAAAGAAAGAAAGAAAGAAAGAAAGAAAGAAAGAAAGAAAGAAAGAAAGAAAGAAAGAAAATTGCAGGTCTGATACATCATGTCTATTGTCCAGGCCCTCCGTGTATTGTATTGTGGTGTAAGCAGTTTAATTCATTAGTTTACATTTAAAACAGCAAACACCATCCTCAGGCCTAATTATCTCTGCCACCTCATTCACTCGACTATTCTTCTTACATTCTACAGGTGATGGAAAGTATAAAATGCTCTACCACTCACATGACTAATATTCTCATTGTGTGCATTTCATATGAAGCACTTTACTCAACCACAAACTAAGGCAATAACAGAAAACAACATGGCCAAATTAGTCAAAATATTTAGAGAAATCAATGGGAAGCAGAGCCAAGACTGGATCTGAAAAACAGTGAGAAAAAGACAAAAAACTGAAGAGAACAAGGTAGTAATGAAAATTACAAAAACACAGATAAGGACATGGAGAAACTTGGTAATATATAAGTAGTCATATAATTAAACAATGCTGATTGATGAGAGAGTTTTTGGAACTTCTCATATGTTAACAAAAATTCTACTGTACATGACATTAGGCACCCAGTTTCTTTACAGGTTATTCTTACTTTTTGATAAATTCATGCTTTCAACGTGATCATTAATATTTAGTCACAATTTAAATCCAAAAATTGGTTATATTTGTAAATATTAATGCACATATAGAATGCTGTGTTCTATTCAGCACTGTTGATTTTTTTGTAGTCTTCTTGCATTTTATCTTTATCAATATTTATGGAGAGCAGCCAAGTGGTGCAGTGGTCAGTATGTCGAGCACAAGAGTTTTGATCCGGGGCTTGTTACTCTGTGACAGGCTGATGTGGGTTTTTCTTGTCTCCCACATCCCATTAACATGCATGTAAGTTTAACTGGCTGCTGGACCAATGCGAATATACATGAGTCTCTGTATCATGGAGGACAGGTGGGCCATCCAGGGCTGATTCCTGTCTTGCAACTAATGCTGCCAGGATAGGCTCATCCTATTCCACATCTCACAATTACAGGATGCAGGTTACAGAATAGATATGGACAAATAAATCTGTAGTGTACACTTTGCCTTTTACAGATAGATAGATAGATAGATAGATAGATAGATAGATAGATAGATAGATAGATAGATAGATAGATAGATAGATAGATAGATAGATAGATAGATAGATAGATACTTTATTAATCCCAAGGGGAAATTCACAAAATAAGTGAAATGTCCAAAATATAAAAGTAAATTTGAATAATCTGACCCAGTACTTAACACTAATACACCTAGTATTAAATAAAACAACAGCTATTCCCAGGATAATTTCTGTGTATGGGGGTTTGCATTTTATCAGCCTGTAGTTGACATACACTTGCTAAATAAAATAAGAACCTGATCTTTTTGCTGTCTGTTTGACCTGGTTTTGTGAATTTATGCCAGAAGGCACACTGTTACAAAACAAGAGAGGCCTCATCAATCAGACACAATAGATTACACTGGAAGACATTGCAAACTACATAAAGCCATTGTAATGTTTTCACCGTACACAACTTTAAAATGTGACCAAAACACCTTATGCTAATGGTGTCCTGGGTTCAAATTTCACACCCAGTCTGCATTCAGCACATTCTCCAGATCTCTGTATGGGTTGTTTTTGTAAACCCTGGTTAATCTGTGTTTAAATCTCACATCCGAAAGACATTTGTGTTTTGTAGAACGGCCCTGTGCAAATCTGGGTGTGTGCAGTGCTTCATCCCTGTCTTGTCCCATACACTGCTCTGGTAGTACTGAATGAGATTAAACAGGTTAGCAGGTTTGAGTCTGTTATGGATGTTATACTACCCTACCAAAGCACCACAAGGGGGCAATAAAGCAATAAAGGAAAGCGAGAAAAATCTGATCATAATGGGAATTTGGCATTGGGTTATAAAATGTGTTAAGGGAGTTAGAAAAACAATGCAAAATCCTTCTTGTCCCCAGACCAATAAAATGCTGTAACAGGTGCAAATGGCATCAAGTCAGTCTCATGAATCTCAGCAAAGTTTATTAAGCAAAAGAGAAATGCTGGTTTGAAAGGTCCATCCCAATCATATTCTTGCTATTCTTTGCTTATATGCTGCAAATTTAAGCCAGTTTCTCATGGTGACCCATTTTACTTGGAACTAATTACCTTGATATATGATGTCAAATTATTGGATATTTCTATGGATTTAAAAGTGGCAAGAAAATAGTCCCACAGCGTTGAAAACACTGAGATTGAATTTGCCAGCATTAACATTTTTATATCCGAAGAATATATCTGACCCACACAGCTTCAGCATTAAGTATAAGGCTACATCCCTGCCACTGTAATTGTGGTAAAGTTATTATAGTGCCTTTTCAAAAGCTTCAGAGGAGGACCTAATTCTCCTCTACAGTGCAAATGTCAAAGTAGCCTTATTCAGGACAACACTTCAGAAAGAAATGCGATAATGACCTGATAATGTCATAATGATGCAGAGCCAATAAAAACTTTCAACCTAGAGCCCCCATCACACTGCACAACTATTCCAGCAGACTTCTATTTACATGTTTGGCTGTCAACTTTTACCCAAGGTGACTTACAAAATTCAAGACACAGTACAAATGATCATATTCCTTTTGATTTTCAAATTGGACCACAGTCAGGTGAAGTCACTTACTCATGGTTTCACATTGTCAGTGACAGATTTCAACACATCACTTCACTGTTTGAAGTCCAAAGTCTTAAACACTATGCCATGATGCCACTTCACTTACATAACCTTAGAGAGTCAGAGGCAGTCGCGACGCAATCTCCTGACTATCACTTGAATAGTTTGATAACCCCAGTGACTTAATCAGACCACCTGCGGCTCATCCCGACAAAATCAAACAAGTCTGATAGCATCTCAAGTGTAAGAGCCGAACAATCAGTGAGTGCTCACCCAGGAGGACAATGCAAGCTATGTGGTCCCAAGGAAAGAAGGAATGTTGGTGGGCAGTGCAAAGACAGGCGTTGCTCATCTATTGTAAAAGGGAACAGTTTATGGTTCAACTCGAAATGTTTGTAAGCCTTTGTGCAGGCACCAGTGCTGTCAGGCAGCACATTATTATCTGTAAAAGTGAAACCAGTTTGCGAACCTATGTAGTGTAAGAGTGTGCTGAAAAGTCTGCACAGAGTAATGTAATTTGTCACCCCTTGTGATTCTTGATTATGTAATCTTACATCCACATGGCAACAAAATCCAGCAACTGCATTAGTTAAGCTGGAAACTGTGTAATTTGCCGCCATCATCTACTCTATACATATAAAATACTCATATATATAAAATCCTAAGCCTAAAAGTGCAATGATTTTGTGCAACGATTTTATGTGGCATTTTTATGTCACACTTTAAATTGGGCTTATTTTAAAACCTAAATATATATGTTTGGTATAATTATTTTCAGAATTTATCAGACTTTAATGTGATGTTGTTAGATTTTCAGATTCTTATTCCGTTTTTAAATTATAAACTAAAAAATATCAAGAACTCACGTCCCGCGAGATGAGACTTTGTGCCAAGAGATTTAACCACGCCCGGGACCTGAAATAAAAGACAAAGAGTACGACAGCTGCTCTACAGGCTTTTAAATGTTCAAAGCGCCGTGCGAGATGCAGATCACGCGGCATGGCAGCAGCAGCAAGCCAGCAGCTGATCGAGCAAAGAGGAGGTAAAAAAAAAACTGTTTTTGTTTCCCATTGTATCACCACTTAACAGGGGGTTTCAGAGGAGTGACTGTCTCCTTGGGGTGCGTTCATCCCGCCTCTTCACAACACGAGCGGCAGAGACCCGAAGTGGCTGCGGCGTAGCGCAGACCAGGGGGGTTGGCGAGCCCCCTAGTATAAATACTATATATGTACTGATACTGTATATATATATATATATATATATATATATATATATATATATATATATATACAGTATATATATATACACACACACACATACATATGTGTGTGTGTGTGTGTGTGTTTGTGTCTATACATAAATGACTGATATAAATGGATAATTAAATAAAAGTCATCTCAGGTTCAAAAATGTACTTACCTTCCATGTAATTATTGCATGATTTTATTTCAAAATGGCCTTGTTTGACCCGGCTGTTGTCCGTGTGGAGTTTGCATGTTCTTCCAATGTCTGTGTGAATTTTCCTGGTTAGGAATAGCAACTCTAAAGTGATCTGAGTGTGGATGTATGCATGGGAGGACTGTGCAGTGGAGTGGCATCCTGTGTCAGGTTGTGTCTTACCTTTCGCCAAGTGTTTACATGGGTAAAGATATTCAATGATAAGAGGGATGTTTCCAAAATACAAGCTTTTTAAACCGTTTTTATCACCGTTTAACAGGGGATTTCAGGCCCTGTTGTGGACTAAAGCCATGTCCAGGCTTATTTCCTGCCTTGTACCCTCTGCTACCCAGGTAGTCACAGACCCCCACGATTCTGAATTGCATTGAGTGGGTTTGAGACTGTTATGTTAACACTATAGCTCCAGTTTGCCTGCCAACGCCACACAATCTCCTTGGTTCTATTGTAGTATGAGAATACTGTAATTACAGTGTAATTACCAGAGTACTATGGCGGAAATCTGATTAGTTTGTTCAAAGAAAGCTTACTTCTCTCCAGAGCCTATACTTCATCTCACCTCATCTCAATGCAGCATGGCCTACCGTATGGAAGAAGGTTTAGATTTATTTCTCTTTCAGATGTATGGTCCCACACTAAATGATCTCTGTACTTGATCGCCTACACAAATGAATGATACTGTTTCCTTGAAACTAAAAGGCAGATGGATGAGCATTTGTCTAGTGTAGCTACTACCACTCATAAACTGAAGAATCATAATACAATTATAAATAAATCAGTTCTTAATGCATACTTACTTATAAAATATTTCTCCTACATGTAAAAGAGATTTTGCTTTACTAGTGTAGAGGAACTGGATGGCTCCCCTGTGTAATTACACCCTACACACAATGCAATTACAATGTAATTAATAGACAGGCTTTGTGAAATGCATTTAAATTATTATGATTCATTCACCTGTACCTGAATTATTACAGTTTATTCACACTGTTTTTCTAGTTCATTGGCAGTTAATAATCCCTTGTGTAATTATGCCATACAGGTAATTCAATCATGGTATGAATGATATATTTTGAAATATAGTTAACAATCCCTACAAATTTCCTCAGAAATTTCAATCTACGTGAATAATCCTAGGGAGGGTATTGGGTCATTTCTTGGCCTAAAAGGTATTTACATTTATGCATTGGAACTCTGGGAATAAAATACATTGTCTACGAACAATACACCAATTCCTTAACATTAATTTTGAATATGCTATCTTGGCTCCTGCCTTGTGCACGTAATGCTGTCAGGATTCAGAAGTCATAAGTTTTTTTCCTTTCTTTTTAAAATGTTCTTCCTTTTTAGTCATTCCGGTGTATGTTCAGACCATGGGGTATGTGTGTGTGTATGTATATATTTATATACTGTATATTTATGTATTTTTTGATTTAAAGAGCTTCTATAAAAAGCTAAATTTCCCCCTGAGGAATTACTAAATTCTATCTAAAATGGGCTCAAGTCTAAACAACCGTGAACAGAATAAGCAAATTAAAAGATGGATGAATGGATGGTTGGCTGGATGGACAGTCAACAGAAGACAAATTAAAACATGTACTTGGAACTGTTGACAGAATTTCTACTACTTTGTAATACAGTGGAACCTCGGTTTGCGAGTAACTTGGTTTACGAGTGTTTTGCAAGACGAGCAAAAATTGTAATAAATTTTGACTTGATAAACGAGCGAGGTCTTGCAGTACGAGTAGTATGTAGACACTTTGTCTGCTGAGCGTCATGTGATCACAACTGAGCTGATGGTTCTTCTCTCTCTCTCTCGCTGCAGGATTGTGGGCAATCGTCTCCTATTCTCCATCTGAGTCGGCGTGCCTCACTTATATAGTCAACATCCGTACGAGCGTATACTGTTTACTGCTCGCTCGCGTGTGTGTGTGTGCACGTGCGCGCTCGTGTATGTGTGTGTGCTCGCGCGTGCGTGTGCGCTGTGACGTGCGTGTCCCCGTCTTGCACCCTAAAACACAAAGCTGACTCTCAGTACTTTAGCAACACCAGCTTTATTCAGCTTGAAACCGCAACAGCGCAGTTATTTAGCGATATCTGCCACTCTCCTATACACAGACACAGCAGTCAGGCAGGGCCCTGCGCATTTGTAATGTTCCTTGTATCACCCATGGACGGCAGGCGCTTATAGTATGTCCGCGATCTTTTCGGATTCGCTTTTACGGCGAACTGCTACAGCACTGGGAGACTGCGACTGCTTTGGGACGCTCTTCCGCGTGTCGTCCCGTTGGGTGCAATCCAACAAGAGTTTAGAAACTCACTCACACCAGCCATTATTTTTTTCAAAGGTAAAGTGCAGGTTAATTTGTTTTATGTATTTTTACTTTATATTTTGTATTAATCATTTTTATATAAATAGTTTTGGGTTGTGGAACAAATCATCTGAGTTTCCATTATTTCTTATGGAGAAATTCACTTTGATATACGAGTGCTTTGGACTACGAGCACGTTTCCAGAACGAATTATGCTCGCAAACCGAGGTTCCACTGTATAACATTCTCAAACCCAGTAAATTATATTCATGGTTGTTGTGGAGAGCAAAGCCTATCACAGCAATAATGGTCACAAGACAGGGTCCACTACAGACAGTTTGCTTGCCCGTTGCAGGGCCCACACACGCACACTTCCACACTCATACTTAAATGGGACAGTCTGATATCACCATTTAACCTAACCAGCATTTTCTTGGAAAAACGCTGGAATACCTTATGAAAAACTGACACAGACTTAGAGAAAACATGCAAACTCCACATGGGAAATAACCAGGCATGGAATTCAAACTTAAGGACACTAGATCCATGAAGCATCAGCACTTCCCACAGTGCTGTTCATTTTACTTTCTATAGACAGTAGTTTTTGAGTTCCACTGTGATATTTGTTTGTTCTTTTAGAGCTAGTTAACTTAGGCAGGCACTCACATTTCCCTGAGCAAGTCCACTACAACGTGGCCTCCAGTTAACTCCTTTTTGTTAGCCTGTTATTGCAGTTTGCTAGTGATTTTGATATTATTTGCAGTGCCCTGTTACTAGATGCATGAACATCTTCCTGTTATAGACTGTGATATCTGATGTTACAACAACACACAGATTTTGTTTTAAATTACTTCATATTTATATGCAATATTGTTTCTTCTGACCATTCCCATAAAAGTATATTATAAATTATTCTGCTTATTCTAAGTATATTAGAGGTTGTCTCAGGCTTTTCCTCAAGAACTGGGAGCACAACCTAACATATGGTATGGTAACAAAGGTAAAGAGTATATCAGTTAAGCTGGTTTGAGTTTATTTCTTAAATAAAATGAAATTATATATTAACTACAAGTGCACAAAAGTATGTGCATGTGCTATTCAGCTCCAGAGGCAAATTCTTATCAGAAACCAATGCAAGGCTGCCACAGCTCCTCCAGGTTAATACGGGGTTGAAAGGCTATCCCATGGCTGAACTGGTTCAAGCAGATTGATTCACGTTGGCATGCCATTACTTACAAAGAGCAGCAAGCACCAATGATCTTCAATATGTTAGTCCCGCACAAAAAAGCACCCAGTATTTTTTATGATATTTACGTAATAATATTTTTAAAAATTTATGGCATAGCTTGGAAATGGGATTGGGACAGGATTTAAAAAATGTTCCCAGTAAACAAGATTTGGGAGCAGAGCCAAGCAAAGGATGGATGTCAGAAAGCAAACAGTCAGAGAAAGAAAAGAATAGATGAGAGGGAGAGCAGGGTAGAATTTAGACAGGGGAGAAAACCTGAGGTTTCGCATTCTGAGCAACATTGTGACTTTCACCTTTGCTTAATAGCTACAATTGAGTTCCTTGTTAAAAATTCCAGCCATAAAGACTGCCTGCGTGGACTTTGTATTATTCTCTCCATGTTGGTGTTGGATTTTCTCCCATCCCAAAGGTGTCTGTTTGAACGTTAGTTGAACTGTTGACTCTAAATTAGTCCAGTTTGATAGTATGAACTGAGCTAGACTGGCATTCCATCAACGATCAGTTTCAGCCTTGCACTGAAGGCTGCTGGGTTAAGCACCAGCTCTCTTTAAAGTAGATTTTATGATTCTTTATTAATCTGTTTTCTCTCTATTATTATTCCTCCCTTGTGTTTTTATTAGTTTCGGAGTGCCTTTCAACAGCTTGGAGAGACCAATTTTGAAGTTAGTTTATACAAATCAGTTTGTATCAAGCAATGCAGGCATTTTCTAGACTGTTCCAACCATTTACAGCCTGTAGGAAAGGATGCAAATACAAAAATATTTGTTTTTAGTATTTTATTCTTGAATGTTGCTTTTGATGGCATTCATAATCCTCAAAAAGGTCTACAAGATGCTGACATTTCACGATCATTCAACACACCAGTACTTCTATTGTTTCTGTCCTGATTGTGGCTTTTGATTACAGCTCACTTAAAAAGAAAATGAGGTGGTGTCAGCCTTCCCTAACTCTTGCCAAAGCTACACAAAGTCCAAAGTGGGTCACAGCTTGGGGACGCTTAGAAGCCGGGCCTCCCACCAGTTACTACACCTTTATGTGGGAGTTCACACACAGCAGGCCATCAAACACATCAGAAGTAGGTCATCTGTGAAATGGCACAACACACAAAGTACACAATTAACAACTCGGTGAAGTACACACATCACAAAATGCTCCAGCTGAAGCAGGTTAAAAACTCACAAACACAACACATCCCTATGTACCATGACCTTTTATTTATTAATGGAAAGAAAATACCGAGTAACAAAATTGATTTGGTTTAAGCTTGCAAAACAAGCTGCTTTTGCAAATTGCTTGCTTTGTGCTCAATTATTTTAAATGCTCACTTGCCGGGTTAATTTGAAATTGAATAGAAATAAGCTCTCCTGAGAGAAACAATACAACTCCTCCTTAAAACAGCATACTGGTTCGCCTGGGCCGCAAGAAGCCGCCAGATTTGCCTGCAGTGTTGATTTAAATTGGTTTGCCTATTAGTTGATTAGGTGTTTTTAGATTAGTATTTGTCTAACTGCAAACTGACAGTGGAAGTATTGACTGATTCTTGTAAATTATAATAAACCACACAAGGAAGGTGTTCGGATCATACAGTGTAACCTTTTTATGTGAAGAATTATAGCTTGGGAACAGTCTCTGTAAATAAAACATTATTATTAAATATGTATTAGAGATGTTTATTGTACGTTACATTTTAACAAAGAGTGTCAGTATCGGTTTTCTTCACACATCCTGAAAACATGCAGGTTAGGTTAACAGGTGACTCTAAACTTGCCTGGATTGAAAGTGCCCTTTGTGTGTTGGCTTAAGTGTATCTTGTAATGGACCGGATTGCGGCCTATGCAGCTGAGGTGGGTTTCAGCTGACAAAGACCCTTTAATTGGCTTAAGAGGGTGCATTAGAAATTGGTTGGAAGGACGGCTGGATTTGACAGCAGATGGACACATTTCAGTTATGAATAACCCATGTGAAACTAGGGGTCACTTCCACCTAGCATGTATGCCAATTTATGTTTAATTTTCAAGATCCTTGAGTTGCCCCCAATTTCTGTAATTGTTTCTTTTTTTACTTAAACCTTGATACTTTCCAAAATGCATTTGGATTTGAATCAATATGATAGATCCTTGACATGCAGATCCACCTTCCATGCTAAATTAATCAAAAATACATCACGAGTTTCCAGTGTAATTAAGACAAATGCCACTTAGAAAGGTTTGTTTGGTCTCCCGGGTTGAATTGAGCCAGTAGAACATGGGCTACAATTAGGGACAGGGTTGAGAACTCTTGATGTCTCATGGACTCTTCTGCTATCATTTCTACTGTGCATTGGTTCCGCATACAGAACACACCCAGGAGGGATGCCAGAACATTCCAGGGAAATTACCATAAGCAAAGGATCAGAAAAGGAGAATGAGGGGGCCTTGTGAACATAAACAAAAATTCCAAATTTAAAAAATGGGGCAGCAGTGCTGTGGTACACCTTCCGAGTTCTGGAATGGAATCCTGGTTACAATCCAGGTAGTGTTTTATATTAATCCTTTATATGTAGACATTTAGATACTCCATTTTTTTACTTTGTAGCCAGGACGTGTGCATGCTAGGCTAGATGTCCTCTCTAAACTGGCCCTGTACAAATACATGTATCCTTTAATAGGCTGGCTCACCATCCAGAGTTGACCACTGCCATTGTGCAGGATAGAAACTTGGATTAAGCAATACTTAGGCTACGTCCACACTACTGCGTTTTCATTTAAAAACAAAAACAATCTCCATCATTTTAACATTATTTATGAAAGTATCTCTGTCCACACCAACACCACCGAAAACAGCTATAACATAGCTGTTCACCTGTACTGGGCATGTGTGTATCGACAGAAAGATTCTTGAAGGAATTGTAATGCCAACAACCGCAGGATTTGCTGTAATTTGAAAAGGGTACTGACTGGTCAATTATTTGCCTTTTGTGCATGTATGCAGCATTTGAATTTTACAAAATGTAATTTAGATGCATACAAGTATTCAGCAATACAAGCACCATGAGAAGCAACTCCGCTGCATCTGCTGCATTTGAATATGGATTTCTTCCATGAAGAGTGACCAGTCAGGGAATGAGATGATGTAATGAGCAGCATCCAATCAGGGAAGGGTTATGTAATAAGCATAAACAATTCAGAGCGCGATTAGAGTCTGCATTTTTAAAAATGTATATTTTCACCCATCCACATTACAACACCAAGCTGACCTTTTTACAAATATATGGCTCAAGAGACTGTTTGCCAAATTCTCAATTTTCAGGGGTTAAAAATGTCAAGGTAGTTTGGATGAAAGACAAAAACAGAGATAAATTTTTGCATTTTTAAACAAAAACATAGCAGAATCGACATAGCCTTAACAGTAATGGGTGGATATTTATTTTAGTTTTCCCATTGGTCAAATTCCTGTTTTTTTGTATTAGAATATCAAAGTGAGTTCAGAAATAATGAACAACTGATTTGTTTAAAAAAAACTGAATTAAGCATTTAATTGGTTAAACGTTTCTCCTCCCACTCTCACTCTGTCACAAGTACGTTGTTTTTTCTGAAGGTCATGACCGTTTTTTGCTTCTTCAATTTAAGTGCTTTTGAAATGACATACATTATGTCCTCTAAATTGAGCAGACTGATTAGTTAATGAATGTTTTGAGAAGAAAGGGGTTAAATTGCTTTTTCTTTGTTTGTGGGTGGCGGCTGTTATATCGATTCCAAGAATAAAGCTGGCTGCAGTTGTCATTCTGTCGAAGAGTGGTATAATCACAAAATTAAACAGTGTCTTTAGGGGGAAAAAATATTTGTTTATATTTTATTAAAAAAAATATAAATTACTATCTGACAAGAATGGGGTTTGAATAAAACAAGGAAGAAAAGGTGGTAATTAAAATTCTATTTCTGACTGTCTGGCACTTGCGAATGTTCACACATTTTATTCTGACACCATTTTTGCTTTGCAGACTTGGGCTTATTATAAAACTTTAGTGAAATCTTCACCAGGAAGAAAAGAAAATCTTTCAATTTGTAACTACATTTTGTTTCTACTTCTTTATCTTATTTGTTCAAACTCACATCCATGTTCCATTACCATTGCAGATCCAGTGGAGAACACTGCAAGGAGAATTGTGGCCGAGTTTAGATCTGAGTGCTTTGTAGAGCCTGAGATACCCTTAGCTGTTACATGTTAACTTGCAGAGCCCAGGATGCACTTACACTATATGTCAGATCACTGTTGGGACTTCATGTACTGTATATACTGTATTGTAGGCTCACTTGTATACCTTAAGACAGTCTTAGCAGATTGTCTAGAGGATCCTGAGATGCTCTTAGACGATATAGGCCCTGTCAAGGGTTTGTTCGTGCCTTGTGCCCTGTGTTTGCTGGGATAAGATTCGGTACCCTCTGGGACCCTGGTTTAGGATAAACTGGGTTAGAAAATGACATGACATGTTGAGTTATTTTTGAAAGAGTATTGTGCATATGTTACCTAGTATATACACTGTATTTAAATCTTGAATATGTACAACAACAACAACATTTTTTTATACAGTACATTTTCATACAAATGATGTACCTCAAAGTGCTTTACAAGATGAAGAAAGAGAAAAGAAAATTAGGCAATACTAATTAACAAAGAATAAAGTAGGGTCAGATGGCCAGGGAAGACAGAAAAAACAAAAAAGGACTGGAGAAAAAGAACAAAATCTGCAGGGGATCCGAGGCCATGAGACCGCCGAGCCCCCCACTAGGCATTCTACCTAATATAAATGATCTAAATCAGTCCTCATGGTTTTCAGGCTTCACGTGGAATTAGATGATGATGGTCATGTGGACCTCTGGCCTTCAATCCATCAATGTAAGGACTGAACAATACTTTGACCCGGAAACCAGAAATAGAACAGCAGACAAAGTAGGGGTTAGTACGGATTTTGGAGACATGAAAAAGAAAGATAATTAAATGTATGTACAGAATATCAGGGTTATACTAAAATGAAGCTATAAGAAAGCCATGTTAAAATAATGGGGTTTTTAGAAGTTTTTAAAAATGCTCCACAACATTAGCCTGGCAAATTTCTATCGGTAAGCTATCTCAGATTTTAGGTGCATAACAGCAGAAGGCTGCCTCACCACTTCCTTTAAGTTTAACTCTTTGAATTATGAGCAGACACTCATTTGAAGATCTAAGGTTACGATTTGGAGTGGAAGGTGAAAGGCATTCAGAGATAATAGGATGGAGCGAGATTATTTAAGACTTTGTAAACCATAAGCAGTGTGTTAAAATCAATTCTAAATGGCACAGGTAACCAGTGTAGTGACATCAAAACTGGGGTGATGTGCTCAGAATTGTTTTTCCTAGTCAAGATTCTGATGTCTTTTTTGGGTAGTCCTGAGAGGAGGGCGTTGCAGTAATCTAGTCGACTAAAGCTATATATTTCCTTTTGTTAAGGTTTGCCATTCAGGGAAAATTGTTGGCTAGTTTGCATTAAAATTTTAATAATATCTCTACATACATAAAATCCAGCATCTGTCTATCTGTGTGTATGTCAGCTTTTCACGAGAGAACTACTTAATGGATTTTGATCAGGTTTTTTTCTATCATTTGTTTGAACATTCCAGTTGATTTTGCGACTTCTCTCATCTCACTAAGTATCACAGTTCGCTTGCAGGAGCGATTTATTTGTGCTAATCCGAGACAGAGGCTACAGGCCGAGGGGAGGCATGACGTTAGGAGTAGGGTGCTGGGTGGGGTCCTCCTCACTCACGCGCCAGCCTCCGTTCAAGTCGGTCTACCTGTCACCACGTTTTGGAGTGTACTTTGCCCCCACTTAGCTAGTGATACCTGTTTGTTTATTGATTTTAAAAGTTTGTCCTGTTTCACTGCTACGCAGGGGGACAGCTAGTAGAAAATATATATAGAATATCCATCCATTGTCCAAACCGCTGAATCCGAACACAGGGTCACGGGGTCTGCTGGAGCCAATCCCAGCCAACACAGGGCACAAGGCAGGAACCAATCCTGGGCAGGGTGCCAACCCACTGCAGGACACACACAAACACACCCATACACCAAGCACACACTAGGGCCAGTTTAGAATCGCCAATCCACCTAACCTGCATGTCTTTGGACTGTGGGAGGAAACCAGAGCGCCCGGAGGAAACCCACGCAGACACAGGGAGAACGTGCAAACTCCATGCAGGGAGGACCCGGGAAGCGAACCCAGGTCTCCTTACTGCAAGGCAGCAGCGCTACCTCTGTGCCACCGTGCCGCCCTATATATAGAATATAATACAGAAAAACAAAAATAGATGAAACTAAGTCCCAAAGGCCATAAAGTTTACAAACCACTGCCTTAGACTATAAAGGCACTTTTGTATAGCCCACGATGCTTTTAGACTGTACAGGCACATTTACAGAGCCTAAGATTCTACTGTCTATAATACCTATAGTCAGCATGGTTAGGGTCAAACAGAATGGCTAAACTGACTAAGCAGAATAACTAACATTGTCCTGCTGATGCCCTTCCCACTTTCTTCTCGCTCACTCCATAATTAAATAGTTGAAATAGGGTGGTCATTATCCACAGAGTTCTATTGCAATTAAAAGGAATAACTGGAATAAAATAAGAAGGACTAGATGATCCTGAATGACAGACTAAGCTAGAAACAAAACAGCCAAATAATTTAATATGTAAGTTCAGTGAGAGAGATGTGGACTGTTATCGTATAAGTTGTACTTAAAGGGAAACTGGCTGCAAAACTTTCCTTTTTATTGCAAGAAAGAAAGCTGCTATTTACACAAAAAAGATTTTCAAAGTAAACATACCTTGAAGACTATTTTACAGGCTATACATGATATGTCCTGGCCACACAGGTAGGTGAATACTGGATACCATACAACCCACTTCCATCTTTCCCAGCTGTTTTCCCTTCAGCAAGCTACTTTTTGTCCACACTAGTTTATGGCATGAGAACAATGCAGCACTTGTCAAGAATCACGTTGACCCGCAAATGCAGACTCTCATTAGCAAAGCTTTGCCTAAATGAGTCTATTATTGTTTACTGTTCAAGTCGGCACACTTAATTGATCGCTCATCAGGCTGTAGCCCGCCAAGCTTAGATTCCCATCTCTTGCTGTTGCCATCCATTGTGTTTTTCAGTCTTCTTCCGGCAAGGCCATCTCATTAATTCACGTAACATGATTTTCTTTCCCCATCTCCATTAGTCATTTCTTTTGTTCCCATCCAACCAGAGTCTGATGCCATAAATCAAAATTATAGCTCAAACGATGAGGCCACATACCCTGAAATGTATCATTTCATGTTTGAGAGGTCAGGTAGCACAAGTGTGACTACTGTGGCTCTGAATGTTACACACTCACAAACATGAACAATATACTGTTTGCGAGTAAGTCATTATCGGAGTCAGTCTTTATCGTGCAGGAGATGTGATAAAGGGCTAATCCTGAAAAGCATTTTTTTAATCTAAATGAAAATAAATTTATTTTGCATTCTCTTTGAACCAAAAAATTATAAAGTAAAGTAATCCCTCAAAAGTGTTGTCATCTGACCCACTTTTGTTCTTTGAAAACCCCAGGTACATTTAGGCAGATGTTCTGGGACTGCCCATCTGTGTTTCATTTTTTGGTCTGAGGCATCTGATTTTCTTACTTCCATACTCTCTATTAGCATTCCCTTGCTTCCCCACTTTTTCCAACTTCTAACTTTTCCACAATTCATTTATTTGTAATCCAACAGAGATTCTTGTTCTCTTTCTATCTGGAACTCTTCCTTTCTTCATTGGATCCTTTTCGAGATGTCAGCGGTGAGGATCAATGGAGCATCTGTTTTTTATATTGATAAATGGATGGATACAGCAGAGCTGGTCCCTGCATGAATGAACCCAGATTCTGGCCACAATGCTAATCCTTACCTCTTTTTCTTCTTCTTCTTCTTAATGGAGTTGATGACATGCTGGATCTCTTAGGCTCCTTTATTCTTTTGTTGTTGCTATTATTTTAAATGTAGCAGAGCTGGGTTGGATTGTGTTATGGGATGGGGACCAAGCATGGAGTTTTAGTCATCAGTCAGTCATTGTCCAACCCGCTATATCCTAACACAGGGTCATGGGTGTCTGCTGGAGCCAATCCCAGCCAACACAGGGTGCAAAGCAAGAACATACCCCGGGCAGGGCACCAGCCCACCGCAGGGCACACACCCACCCACACATCAAGCACACACTACGGACAAATTAAGATCGCCAATGCACCTAACCTGCATGTCTTTGGACTGTGGGAGGAAACCAGAGCACCTGGAGGAAACCCATGCAAACACGGGGAGAACAAGCAAATTCCACTCAGGGAGGACCCCGAAAGTGAACCCAGGTCACCTAACTGCGAGGCAACAGCGCTACCACTGCACCACCATCATGGAGTTTTACCTTATTGTAATCATTGTCACAATGGCTTATGTTCCTTTAAAGTGTTTTCATTGCATTTTTGTATTTAAATAAAAATTTGAACACAAAAAAAAAAAAATCTCACATAAATGTTAATGCCTCACATATTTAGTGTTACTGGGTTGAATTTCTTGTCCATTTCCTGCCTTTGTGAGTTTTTCCTGACATCTCTAAAGAAATGCAGTTTGTCCCAAGCAGTAGCTCCAAAGTGATACTAAGATGGAGAGACACCCCATTAAGGCCTGCCTCCTGCCTGGATCAGCTTCCAGGTAACACTGACTCTGAACTGAATCGAACAGATATTACAATGTTTTGTTATGTTATAATCCTACAAAATATAACTACCACAACACAGTAGGTAGCAGGCTAGTGGGTCAGCAGTACACATGCAATGAAAATAGAGGATGTGTGGACAGAAAGCTCAACGTGCTGATATATTCTATGGCTTACTAACCTTGTGAAAGATAAAACATTATGGGTAAAGTTAAAGAGCCAGTCAAGTATAGCTGCCACTTCATGGACCAAGCATTCAGTTTGAATCCTTTGCCCAATCATTCTCTATTGAGTTTTTAGATACTTGTGGAGTCAGTATGGGCTTTTCTTCTGACATTTTGGTTTTCCTCCCTCATCTCCAGATTACTTTAACTAACAATTCTAAATTGTGAGTATGGGCATCAGTTAGCTTTGTAATTGATTCACACTCCAGTTCCCATAGGACTGGTTCCTATTGCGTACAAAAGCTGTTAGCATAATGTCTGACCCTTCATGGCCTTGAAATGCATTCCATTGGCTTGAGAATTTGAAATTATGATAAAAAGTTAAAGGATTTATCCTTTTTTGACCAAGGGGCTGCTGCTTTAAAAAATTAAAGGACTGAAAAACTGTGCTTGACTGGAAGGCAACAAATAAAGACAGATCATTGTTCATTGACAATTCACACTGTGCTCAGCACCTCAAAACTTTAAAACCAATGCAATGAGACCTGTCTAGTATGGTGTGTAGAAAACTCTGTAGATCTGTGATAGACTGGTTCCCTGTTCTGGGCTGTTTTCTGTCTTGTGGTCAGTTATGATATGATATCCTGAATTGGATTAAGCAGATCTGAAAATGTTATAGCTATTGTATGTTGATGTCTTCAATCTGTCAGTTAACAAGGCAACATGACTGTACTAGTATTACTCCATTAACTTTGTTGTTAGCACAGTACTGAGCACAGCTATTCTGCTCTGACATGATAAGGAATGTCACTGTGCATGCAAATATTTATCATAAGGCATATATATAAGCATACTGTATTCAGTGTGGAATTTAGAATACACAGAGACAGTCACAGATGAGTGACAGTCTTGGGGAAAATAATAAAAACGGTTTTGATTTTTCAGATTTTTTGGTTTTAGCTATCTTACTGCCATCACATCCAGGTGATATTGTAAAAGGTAGAAGAGTGTCTGTACTTTGTGGGAAGCACTGGGAAATACAGGACCCTAATGATTATTTAATGCTACACTACAGAAAGTGCTGTAACGAGTGCAATCCCAGCATGGCTTTAGTAATAAATCCACCCAACTCGCAAGCAACAAACAGCGTCCAGCGGACTTTGACCTCTAAACTAGAAAAAAAAAAAACAATTATAGAATCTGTTGTTTTCATCTCATATCCCAAAGATGTGCATGTTATATTAATCAGTGATTCTATGAGTGAGGGTGGGTGTGTACAGTGTACAGGGTCTGTGCCCTGTGATGGACAAGCTCTTCCCTAGGCTGGTTCCTGCATTGCTCCTGATGCTGCTGGGATACACTCTGGTTCTCCATGACCCTGAAGTGAATTAAGCTGGTTGAATAATTGATGAATGAAGGAATACTTTTTCTGGTGAAACGGGGTGCGTTTACATGCACACACATAACCAGGATAAGGTGATCAACCCAGATAAAGCAGAATCCTAGTTTCTTAAAAATGTACGTTTACATGCAGAAGTTTTCTTCTGGAGTTTTCCTTTGGCAAAACTTTTCGACATTATTAATCTGCACAAAAAATATTTAAACGCTATCATCGACCATCATGAATCTGAAAACAACCATGAAGCCTGTAATAATTTTCTTGTGATTTATAAATATGTTTAGTGCTTCATGTACTCTGAAGTAAACAACATTCATCCTTTTTTAAAAAACAATTATAGAATTTGATCACTTGCATTTTCATCTTCTCCCTGTGTCTTCATAGAAATCTCTTGTTTTCATCTCATATCCCAAAGATGTGCATGTTAGATTAATCAGCGATTCTATGAGTGAGTGTGGGTGTGTACAGTAACTGTCTGTGCCCTGTGATGGACAAGCTTTTCCCCAGGCTGGTTCCTGCATTGCCCCTGATGCTGCTGGGATACTCTCTGGTTCTCCATGACCCTGAAGTGAATTGGGCTGGTTGAATAAGGGATGAAATGGGGTGCGTTTACATGCACACACATAACCAGGATGCTGGGTTCTTAAAAATTTACATTTACATGCAGAAGTTTTCTTCTGGAGTTTTCCTTTGACAAAACATTTCGATATCGTTAATCTGCACAAAAAAGAGTTAAACTTCATCATCAGCCACCATGAATCTGAAAACAGCCATGAAGTCTGTGATAATTTTCTTGTGATTTATAAATATGTTTAGTCCTTCATGTGCTCTGAAGTAAATAACATTCATCCTTTTTTAAAAAACAATCATAGAATTTGATCACTTGCTTTTTCATCTTCTCTCTGTTTCTCCATTGAAATCTCGTTTTCATCTCATATTCCAAAGATGTGCATGATATATTAATCAGTTATTAATGTTATATTGGTTATTAATATTAATTAGTATTACTCAGCCTGACTGCTGTGTTACCCAATCACACTGTTACAATGTGTCTACAGCAAATTGGATTAAAGCTAAACTGGCAACTTTATTAATATTTTCTGTTACCAGACTGCATGCAACACACTCTTTTCTGCTTGGCTGTGCGATTGAGGCCTGCAAAGGAGTGGCACACCAGTACGTGTGCTTCTTACCTTACAGCCAGTGCTGCTGTGATAATAACAACGCAGGTATTTTAATTGAATAAAAAAGTATTGTGTTAGGTTTGACGTTACTTGTTACTCTAAAAATGAATCAGACTACATAATGCACATTACGTCTTACGTGTTAGCCTATTGCTCTCCAGATTGTGCTGCTGAGTTTAAGAGAGTATGTTGAGAAAGAAAATGTAACTGCTTGCAAGTGTTCAAAGCTGTTTTTGCTATAATGGCAGGTTATTCATACAGGCGTCTGTCATGAACAGGGTGCAGTAAGCTAACCAAGGACAATTTCTTTTTATGGAACTCATCCATTAGACACAGGAAAGATGACTTTTCCTTCTTTAGGGCCCTTTTTGCAATGTACACGAAATAGAAATGGTTAGTCGAGTGATGTAATGCGAGATGAAATGCTTAGATAAACATATTGTGCTTATTGATAAGTATGGGAAGGGGGAGGGAGGAAAAATATTAAAAGCCAATTGAAACAGGGGAACTTTACTCTTTTGCCTTGCTATGTGGAATCCATGTACTCATCAGTGACTGTTTGATTGAACTATTCATGTCTTCCTCAGGGGTTACTTCCGTAATGTTCATCTCATCAACATAAATTGACTCTGATTATTTCATCCAGTAGATTAACACAATTGCTTGAGTATTTAATTCAGGAAATTATCTTGTGGACGCTTCCACCTGTAGTTGCTGAAAGAATGTATGAAGCTAACACATGTGCAAGTGAACATAACAGATTGCAGTGTAACCCGGTTAAGGGTTTACATGGCCAAATGACCGGGTTATCTGCAGAGAAATCTACAGTATCTGTTTAACCTATTTCTTTAGTCATCAATAAACCAATTTTCTGTAACTGGAATACGGGTTTACATGGCATTTTAGAAGGTAGGTTTATCTGTAAATAACCAGGTTATTAAAGCTCATGTAAACATACTGACACTATTAATCTTACCCTCCAGCTACTGTCCCATATACAGTTAATATATTATAAATTGTGGGAAAAAAATAATGAATTCCTGCAACCCAGCACTGAATGAAATAAATTGTAAAACTGTTCGATTTTCAAAATTCTATCCCGATAAAGGTAATAACATCCCAGGAAAAAAAACTGCTTTTACTGTACCTCTGTAGACCTGACAGTTCAAGAACAGTTGGTGCCTTCAGGTGATACACTGTATGTCTTGAGCAGGTATGGCACTCCAGTTAGCTGCCTGTTATGCTTTCACCTCTGGACTGTCAAATATCTACTCGCTGCACAACATATTGTACTTTTCATTTCATCGCTGTACTTTGTATTGCTTTTCTGGATACTACCTACTGCTTTAGACAACTGTAGCTTTTCCCTCATAAAAAGGGAAGCATGAATTCAAATCATGTGGATGGGTTATTTATGGAACAGTTAGCCGTGTTGAGTCCTAGATTCCAGCCTGATCACTATCTGGATGGAGTCTGCATTTTCCCTCCTTGTCCATGTCACTTTTCTTCAGGTGTTTCAGTTTCCTCCTACCTCCCAGGTAATCCTAGGTAATCCTACATTGGCCTGGCGTGAGTCAGCATGCTCTGTAGTAACCCTGCATTCAGTTCTGTCAGGAAGTTTACATCCCTGAGTAAAGAAGTTAAGTGAATGCATAAGTGAATGTTTACATATCGCAAATAAGATGAGAATATAAATTAAGAATTGTAATACTATATCAAATATAATATCCTACAATAGTTGCAAATACCAAATAAAAATATATGAAATGACCTGCTATTGCTCAGCTCCAGGATTCAGGGTTTATACTGCACCCCATCTCAGTCACTGTTAATCTTCTTCTTTCAGCTGCTCCTGTGAGGGATTGCCACAGCAGATCATCTTCTTCCATATCTTTCTGTCCTCTACATCTTGTTCTGTGACACCCATCACTTGCATGTCCTCTCTCAGAACATCCATAAACCTTCTCTTAGGCCTTCCTCTTTTCCTCTTGCCTGGCAGCTCTATCTTTAGCATCCTTCTCACAATATAGCCAGCATCTCTCCTCTGCACATGTCCAAACCAATGCAATCTCACCTCACTGATTTTGTCTCCTAACCTTCCAACTTGAGCTGACCCTCTAATGTACACATTTCTAATCCTGTCCATCCTTGTCACACCCAGTGCAAATCTTAGCATCTTTTTATGCCTGCATAGGCTTTTAATGTGACATTCCAGTTTCTCTCCCATAGCTCAAAGATATGCATGATTGTTAGCTTTCAATTGGTTCCATATGAGTGAGTGTACCCTATATTGTGCCCAGTATAGATGGAGCAAGCTCCAGCCACCCTTTAGGATGACACAGAGACGAGTAAGCAGAACAAGAATTGAGAAGGAAATAAGGAGAGGGCCGATTTTATCACACAAAACCAGGTCCTCCAAAACAGTGCGTCATCTATTCACTTGTACTGCTTTAATAAAGGTCATCACTTTTTGATGTGGGCCTTATAGCTGACTTTCTATGTATTTTTAATTGCTTATATTACAGCTTTGTAATTAATAATATATACAGTATGATTTTATAATGATACTTTGTGTCAGTCAAAGCTAATATAAAAGTATAAAAAAGCAACTCAAAAATCATGCAGGTTTACTGTCATAGCTGGAAAAACACCTTGCCAACACCAACTGAAAGGGTCTATCGATATTTTCAAAGTTTTAAAGTGTTATACTACTACAGTAAACCCTCATCATACACAAATTCAAGTCTACACAGACTGGCTGTAGAAACATGGTGCGGAAGCCAGGCTTTTTGCTAGTACAGTAAAAGACTGAGTAGATGTACTCCATATGTACTTCCATCCACTGTGGTGCAACAGACTTTCAGCACAATACCAGCGCTTGCCATGTACAGAAATTTTCAAATAAATCCTCCATCACAGGCTGCATTAATAATGGAGATGAATCGGAGTACAGGAAGGCTATAGAGGACTTTGTCAGCAACAGCAACTCAACATCAGGAAGAGAAAAGAGATGGTGGTGAACTTCCAGCATGCCAAGAAGCCTCTGAGACCAGTCACCATTCATGGAGAGGATGTTGAAGTGGTGCACAGCTACATGTACCTGGGGGTTCAGCTAAATAACAAACTGGAGTGGTCAAACAACACAGTGTGATGCTGTACCAGAAGGGCTAGAGCAGACTGCACTTCTTAAGAAAACTCAGGTCTTCTGAGGTGTGCAGCAAGCGCTATTAGTCCATTGTGGCCGGCATATTGTTCTATGCTGCAGACTCCTGAAAAAGCAACTTCAGCTCTAAAGAAGCACAATGCCTGAACCAAAGAAATAGAAAAGTCTGCTTCATCACAGGGTGGACCCTGGGCACACTAGAAGCTGTTCTGAAAAAAATGATGGTGGCAAAATTGAATACCATCATGAAAAATCCCCTCAATCACCTCTAGGAGATGCTCCCTTGGAACAATTTAAGCCATGGGTTCATTCCACTACGGTGTGTTAAGAATAGCCCGCTGCTATCAGGCAATTCAATGCTTCCTCTCAATGTACTTGTTAAGTTCATTTTGAAATATCTGCAGAAGACACTTTTTATTTTAAATCCTTACACTGGCTCCCGGTTAAGTTTAACGGCAGATTTCAAAATCCTCCTTTTAACATATAAAGTATTAAATGGCCAAGGTCCGGCTTACTTTTCTGAACTTATCATGACTTACAAACCTAAGCGCACATTAAGATCTCAAGATGCCGGTCTGCTTATGATTCCAAGAATTAATAAAATAACGGTGAGAGGTTGAGCTTTTAGTTACAGGGCCACTAAACTGTGAAATGGTCTGCCTGCTACTGCTATAAGAGGTGCCCCTTCGGTCTCAGCTTTTAAATCCCGGCTGAAGACTCACTACTTCAGTTTAGCATATCCTGACTAGAGCTGCTAATTAACTGTACAGACTGCATCTCTGTTGTTAATCATTAGCACTAAAACATAAGTAACATGATAGTTATAATTTGTTACTAACCCTCACCTATTCTGCTTCTCTTCTCAGTACTCAAATGTGGCACTTGGTGCCACGGCCCACCTGCCAAGTTGTTTTGCCTGCGTAAGGTAAAGTCATCCCTGATGGAGGATCACAGGAATCATGGGAAAGAGGGGTCCTTTCATTGGATTAGCGCTATTTCAGCAGTGGAATGGCCAAATGGTGGAGGCAACTTGATGAATGAGGTCTCCAGGACTCTAAACAAATCCAAATCATATTATGTGATATCATCTACTGTTAAATTCTACTCTGTACTTCTAAAATTTTTATTTTTATACTGTATTTAGGATTTGTTCTGTATTGTATTGACCCCCTTCTTTTTGACACCCACTGCACACCCAACCTACCTGGAAAGGGGTCTCTCTTTGAACTGCCTTTCCCAAGGTTTCTTCCATTTTTTCCCTACAAGGGTTTTTTTTGGGAGTTTTTTCTGGTCTTCTTAGAGGGTCAAGGCTGGGGGGCTGTCAAGAGGCAGGGCCTGTTGAAGCCCATTGCGGCACTTCTTGTGTGATTTTGGGCTATACAAAAATAAATTGTATTGTATTGTATTGTATTTTACTCTGTTTATTTACTTATTAGTTGATTGATTGATTTGCTATATTGTCTGTATCTTTTTTTTTGTTTCTGCTGCGGCATGCATCTGAACTTTCCCTTGGGATTAATTAAATTTATCTAATCTAATCTATTTTGGCATAGTCTGACCTGCTTTTTTTGTAATTTTGCCCTGTCTCACTTACTGCATCACAAGAGAGAATGACTTACACTCCTCATTCACTCTTAATCATTGTACAAACTTTTGTAAAACAGACAGGCACTCTGTTCTAAGTCCAGTGGGGTTATACGGACACAAGGTGTTATGTCTGCTTCTGTCCACAGCCTGGGTGGTAAGAAAAATATTAAATTCATTTCTTTAAGAACTAACTTTGAAATTGCCTGAGCGGCAGACAGAAAATGTCATTTATGGTATGAGACAAAGGAGTCTTTATGAAACAGGATCCGATACTAAATCTTTCACCTAAAACAAAGAAACAGCACACTACATCACTGCTTAAAATTGAAACCCTAAATCTTTTAACCAGAGATTGTTCATTGGAAAACAACTTATCAACATGGAGGGATTTATTTGGAAACACAGATGACCTGCAAACACCCGGTGGGACTTTTATAGCATTGGTTCAGTGGTGCTGCATGTCATGAACTTTTAGTCAATTGCCTAGCAACACAGTACCAGCACGATGTCAAAATGAGGATGACCAATAGAAAGATATATAAAAATAATGACTACATGTTTGCCAAATAAATTTATGAGCAACAAAAATGGATTCTACATGTCTATAAAATCCCCAAAACTTGTCAAAAAATGTGCAAAATGTAGAATTAGGAATGAACTGAGCTCATAACACTTGTGAAAAAGAAAACAATAACAGAAACAAGCTAAATGTGGCCAAACATAAGATAGAATGCCTTCTATGATTCAGATATCACCAAGATTTTGAATATGAAACAACTGCATCCTCCCCACTAATTTGTTAATCTATAAAGAACTCCACAGAAAATATATTTTTTATGTAAAAAAATAATATCACATAAATCTATTTAGTTAAACAAATGGGCCAACTTTAAGGTGCAATTTATACTAAGATGAGCCTCTAAACCATGTAATTTACTGTATCTTCAAAAAGTGGTGCTTGGTCCAAAACACCAACTGATCTGCGGACAATTCACTAGAAGTGAAGGTGGGTCCACCTGCGGACCTCTGCACCTTTGAGATTCAGTAGTTCTGATGGACAGCCAACTGGATGGCAGGTTTTTGACACTTTGTTTACTTGACTTAAGTCAGATAGTGTAACCAGGTGTTATCACTTACATCCATCCATCCATCCATTTTCCAACCCGCTGAATCCAAACAGGGTCACGGGGGTCTGCTGGAGCCAATCCCAGCCAACACAGGGCACAAGGCAGGGAACCAATCCCAGGCAGGGTGCCAACCCACCGCAGGACACACACAAACACACCCACACACCAAGCACACACCAGGGCCAATCTAGAATCGCCAATCCACCTAACCTGCATGTCTTTGGATTGTGGGAGGAAACCGGAGCGCCCGGAGGAAACCCACGCAGACACGGGGAGAACATGCAAACTCCACGCAGTGAGGACCCGGGAATCGAACCCAGGTCCCCAGGTCTCCCAACTGCGAGGCAGCAGCGCTACCCACTGTGCCACCGTGCCGCCCTATCACTTACATCTTCCTATATAATACGCTGCTGTGGCTGTCCGCTTCTCAGTCCAGGATTTTGAATCACCTATAGCTTGCAAACCATTTTAACTATTGATCTGAAATTTGGTACACATACTGTAAGTCTCCCCAGGGATGGGTGCTAGTCCATCAAAGTGTATGTACTGTATATTGTACAGAATGTGCATCTTGCAGGGGGGATGTGTTCTGAGATCTCTTTGATTTCTGACTAGGTGACACTTTATAGTAACTTTCATGAATGAGTCATTAGCAATCATTGTATAGAGTTATTAACATACATTCTGTAACAAGAATGTACAGGAGACATCAACGGTTTGGGGTAGCCACCCGTATAATATGCCCTGGCTGCAAATGGGAAAATTTGTTTGAGTTGTGTTCAGCTCAATGTCCAAAACAGAACTGTCTCATAGAGGTAAAGCTGGCGGCTTTAAAGGTTGGAATCGGACATCATGACATCATCATGGGTGCTGAAACCAGATGTGACATCATCATGGGCGGCGGAACCAGAAGTGACGTCATCATGGGTGCCAGAAAATGGAAGTGATGTCATCATCAGCGAGGATTGAGAGAGAAAGCCAGTGCACCTCACCACCCCCTGGTCTGGTGTGGAATTATCACTATTCAGACTCATTAGCTGCCTCCCATTCGCACGTGTGTGACAATTCAAATAGTTGTAAATGCCACTAAATGATAATTCATAAATGAGTAACACTTCTTAATAACTAGTACATCAATAACAGACATTAAGTACATGTACTATAATTTTTTTTTTTACAACAGTGTTACAAATTGTTTATTCATTAGCTGCAGATCTTATTGCAGTACTTAATCTAAACTTCTCATCTTAGAGAATGATAAAGGTTTATTGATGAAAGTTATTGTAAAGTGTTCATTCTCTGTATTTTGCCAAACCAAAGCACACACCATTAAGCACTGTGAATTATTGAAAAATAGCACTTAGCTTGACTTTTCATGAATCAAAACATGTATTAAGGTGAGAAAGGTTACACTTCATCAGAATAAGAGTCTCTGGTCCAAAGGATCATGGGTTAGTTTTGGCTATTCAGTTGTGTCGAGAAGACACAGAAGTCAAAGGGCCAGATGGATGGCACAATGAATTCCAACAAGACAGTACTTAGATAGTCAACAAGTAACACATTGCATTAGCTTCTTTCTAAATTATCATCATCATCAACAGCATTTAAATATTGTATACAAGAATTAGTCCAATAATTGTTTTGGTTATCTCAAATGCTTTTTATTCTTCTCTCTCTCTCTTTCTGTGCACCCAGATTGTTATGACACATTCTTGGTTTCATAAAAACAGTTTATACTTGCCCTTTTTTAGATTGCATGTTGATGTTTACGTGTCAACAGGGGCTTTTCTTGTGGCATGTATGACACATTATTCCTGGTTCTGATTTTTTTATCTGTAAATTCAAGCTTAATAGCTACTACTTTAGGATAGGGGTTACCTACTGTAGGTGGATCTGTTAATTAGTTAGTGACTTTGTTATGTAGCAGCAAGCGACAAATAGATGTGCAGTGGCAAGCCATAAAAGCCCCAACACTAAAGTGTTACTCTTAGCTCGATGTGTAAATATAGTAAAAAAAACAGATATACTATATGTTTGGGTTACTATTTAATGTATACATTAGAGTGACATATTGATTACATTTGCTGTATACTCCAGGATTTCTGATTATCCATTTAAAGCCTAAATCATAGTGATGACTGATTTATTGATTATGTTTGCTGCACGCTATGACATACGTCAGTTGGCACTGGGCTGCAGTGGTTGGATCTGCTTGTTCTCTCTGTTAATTTGGCTTTTCCCCAGGACCTCTGGCTTCATCATAGAGATGTGCAGGTCAGTCTGGCTGACAACTTCAATTGCCTTGGATGGACTTGGACCTCATGTAGAGTTTCACTTGTACCAAATGCTGCATATTCCAGAGAGAAGAGCAGCTTCAGCGACAGACTGCTGTCAATGTCCTGCTCCACTGACAGATTGAGGAGATTGTTCCTCCCCCAAACTATGCGACTCTTCAATTCCACCCGGGGGTGTAAACGTTAACATTTAACATTATACAAAGTTATTGTCTGTTTTTCACCTGCATTATTATCATTCTTTAATTTAATATTATTTATTGTATCATTATGCTGCTGCTGGAGAATGTGAATTTCCCATTGGGATTAATAAAGTATCTATCTATCTATCTATCTATCTATCTATCTATCTATCTATCTATCTAAAAGAGCACTAGCTCCCTGTGATCCTGATATGGAATAAATTGTTTCATACAATTGGTTTATTCAATGCTTGAGCATAGGTTTGTAAAAGTTAAGTCAGACCACATCATTAATAAAATCTCAAAATGGAAAATTATATCTGCCCATATTCTATGGCCACTTTATCCTGATCACAACTACGAAAGCTAAGTACAGGATGAGACTCTAAATTGTATAGCAGTTCTCTGCAGATGAAAAATGTAATTCTCGGCTAATGAAATAGGTATTATATTCACATGTTTCACATACATAGATTCAACTTTGTATAGTGCCGACGTCTGAGTGCCTATCTTGTATTAATTTTGCTTGAAAAGTGCAGAATAGTGTGTTATAAAAGCTCTGTGTTGCTTTTTGACAAGTTGTTCTTACAGCATTGTTTCTGATATATCACTGACTGTTGCAGGCCACAATTTCACAGTAAACATAATGCTTCCAAGGTGTTTGATTCGACCTTTAGATGAAGAAATATGCTAAATGTCTGTTCTTTTAATGGCGATCTGAAATTCCTCCTGAGCCTGGGTATTAATTCTCCATTTGTCGTGTGTTACTTTTTTTGTTGTGCTTAAATGGAAGGAAGGAATGAAGGGTTGGTAAGAATGTTGCAGCATTGCTTACAGCTGTTCTGAAGTACTGCTGATAAAAAGGAAATCCTTCCAGATAGCTGCTGGGCAACCGTGTTTGATAGGGGCTAAAAGTCAATATCCTCTTGTGAATTTCCCTGGGATAGATGTTTGACCTTCCAGGTTTCAAGTTAAATCTTGTGATAATCCTAGCGATGCAAGGTCTTGCATAATTATGAGTTCTCCTGTGGCATTACACCGAGGCAGTCCGTTTGAGGATTTGGTTAAGGATACTTGGAAGCAAGTGAAGTTCACTACCTGCTGTTTTTAAATGTTCTTTGGTCAGAAGGTCCTCATAGGGAATGCTGTTCTAAGCTCCATCATTTTGGGAAACATTAATGAACTTGCATTTGCTTTTAAGGATTAAACGATAATATCAATAGTAAGGTCAGGTAGCACTTGCATGAGAATGAAAATGAAACTTTGACATGGATATTTTTTATGAAGGAAGTATTTTTGTTTGCTAATTGATTATAATTTAACATGTTTTTGGTGAGTAGTGGTACAGTGTTGTACCGTGTTAGCCATTAGAAAATGCCTGAAGAAGGGGCCTGAGCTGCCTCGAAAGCTTGCATATTGTAATCTTTTTAGTTAGCTAATAAAAGGTGCCATTTTGACCCCTCATTTTTTTGGTGAAAAACCCAATAAACTCTTGTTGCAGACCTCCAGAACTTCATTTTGTTGAGGATGTTGTCGCTTTATGTTATATACCAGTAATGGCACACTGCACGATAACATGCAGTGAATACACTTGACCTGAGAATTCCTAGTTTTCATCCTCTTTCTCTGTATGTTTAGCATTCATTTGTTCAGAGGTTGATGTGCTTGCTGCTTCCTGAGCAGCTCTTCTTTTCTCCACCCTAGTGGCCCGCTTCTTCTCTTCTTTTGTCGCCATCTTTTCGCTTTAAAACTGATTAAGTCAGTGTTTGTGTTGTAATGACTTACTAAGTTTTATTTCATTTTTCACTTAAGCTGGCACTTAAGTCTTCAATCTGCCTCAAGAATGGCTTAAGAAATGAAGAGGCAGGGGAAGTGACAGCGAAGGTGGTAGGGATGAGAACGGTGCCCGTATGCATGCGACGCACAGCTGCCCTGCTGGCCACTGCCGAGAGTTGATTCTACAATAAAATAAAATAAAAATAAAAAGAGGAAAAACCTTGGAGGTCAATCATCACTCCGAAAGCGGATAGTAGACGTCACATAGTATACTGTACCTAATTCTCAACGCTGCCAGGTGTGGCAGACGACCGGGGACCTTGCCCCACCGGGACGTCTGGGGAAGGGAAGGACCGGGAGAGGGGCAATAACTACCCAGGGGCGCAAGATGGCAGCCCCCCTGGATTACATTATGGCCACGGATTAGAAGCTTGGAAGCTCAACCCTGTTTGAAGCACCTGGACGGCAGCACTTACACCACACCCGGAGGTGCTGGCGGAACAAATTCCAGGTACATCCGGAGTGCTTCCAGGTGCCCATGCAGCACTTCCGCCACACCAGGAAGTGCTGCAGGAAGTTCAACAGGGCGCACCTGGAACACATCCGGGTGCAACATAAAAGGGGCCGCCTTACTCCATTCAGGGAGCCAGAGTCATGAGGCAAAGAAGAACAGAAAGATAAAAAGGAAAAGAAAAGGACTGAGTTATTGTGGCTGTTTTGCTGCACTGTGTTGTGAGTAGAAGAACAGAAATAAACGTGTGTGCTTTTGGACTTGGGTGTCCTGTGTCTGTCTGTGATCCGGGCTTCTTTCACAAAGGATAAACTTATCTCCCAGCACCCCAGAAAATGTTATGCAATTTATGTCTAAAAATGAATAAAAGATCAGATATTTTAAACTTTTAACAACACATAGAGCACGGGTGTCGAACTCCGGGCCTGGAGGGCCGCAGTGGCTACAGGTTTTCATTCTAACCCTTTTCCTAATCAGTGACCAGTTTTCACCGCTAATTCACTTTTTTCCTTCATTTTAATAGCTCTGTTAGAAGGATTCACTCCTCTGAATTGATTCGTTTCCTCATTATATGACAGCCAAACAGAAATGAGATATGAAACGAACCAACAGATGACCAGCTTAACCTGGGGCTTCAAAGCCAATGCTTGCTGTTAATTAAACCCATTATTTAATTATTCATTCTGCCACAGCAGACATTTCCAAAACTGATGATTTTATGTTTTTTTCTAAGAACACCATCAAGATGTTTTGATGACCTGAGAGATCAGCCTTACTGAGACCTCCACCTTTCTTTATTTTCAGATTCTGTGTGATGGGCACAGGTGAGCTGGTCATGTGGCCACTTGTTTTGTGTCTCATTATTGTTTGGCAGCTAATTAAGGAAAAAGAAACAACTAAGATGCCTGAGTCAAGCTAATTAAAAGAAGTAATTAGCAGCAAAAACTGGTCACTAATTAAGAAGATGGTTAGAATGAAAACCTGCAGTCACTGCGGCCCTCCAGGACTGGAGTTCGACATCCCTGCCATAGAGGGTAACTATACATCATCTGTGACTTTACTAATACAGTCAACACTTGATATACGACCGGCCTGACATGCGAACAACTTGCTTTACGACCAAAATTTTTGTTTTGAATTACGACCAACATCTTGCGTTACGACCTGAATGCGGTCACGTGTATCCGCTTGTGCGATTGTAAACAAACAGCCGAGAGCGTTTGTAAGCGTCAGTCGGAGCCCAGATACATGTGTTTGTGGACGTAATTTCGGTCAGTGCAGTGATTTATATCATTTTTTTTGATAATTGCTAAGGAAGGAAGAGAAGGTAACGAAGGTAAAGAAAACGATCACAATCGAAACGAAGAAGGAAATTGTGTGTAAATATGAGGGTGGCGTTCGTGTGACCGATCTCGCTAATATGTACAGCATGTCGAAATCCACCATCTCGACAATTTTACAAAGAAAAGATTTGTATAAGGAAACTCCTTTCAAACAATAACCAACTTCCATTTCATTCTCCTCCTCCTTCCTTCCTGGTAGCCAAAGATGTTAACTTAAATGGTGAGTACAGTATGAAATTGTTGTTTCTGGTAGGCTAGGCACTTTTTATAACTTTTTGGTTAGTACATTAGAAAAATTATTGGTGTTTATGGTAAATTATGCACATTATACAACCCTTTTCTATTAAAAAAAAGTTAAGTGTTGCTGTGGGCGGTTCGGAACACATTAAGGGCATTTCCATTATTTCTTATGGAAACAATAGTCTTGACTTACAACCAACTTGAGTTACAACCAGCCCTCGCAAACGAATTGAGTTCGTAAGTCAAGGGTCCACTGTAACAGAAAAAGGTATCCAGTTTAAATGTAAAAACGTAGCTTGGCTTGTTTAACTTTAAACTGTGATATTTGGCTGCAATGTTGGTTGACATAATTTTGCAAAGAACCGCCACCACTAAATGACACACTCATGATCCACTAGTGGTAAATATGTGACCTATTCATTTTCTGAAGCTAACACTGTGTGGAAAACAGCCACAGTCTATCCAAGCAGCATGTGCTACAAAGCAGGATTTAACTCAGGGTGGCTTATCATCACAGTACACCCTTACATGTAGGAACATTCACCACATGGGGTCGATTCAGAGTTTCCAATTAGCCTAATCGTCACATCTTTGGGATATGGGAGGAAACCCAGAGGAAATGTACGCACACAAGGAGATTATGAATGGGTCGAGAAGGTGGAAGGCAGCAGTGCTAGGCCCGTTAACACCACACCACGCCACTGCACTTGTGAAAAATGCACACATCTTGTCAACTGGAGTCACCATATCTAATGCATGTCTGTTAAAAAAAGATCTCAGTAACTAGAATGGGTCAAAGCACAAGTGGGATTCCAAACTCTGCTTATGGGTTTTGACTTCCCTAATCTGCCTGCCAAGCCTAAGCAAGACTAATGACAGACCTGACAGCAGTTTATACAGTATGCACACATTAATAAGGAATGGTTAAACAACTCCTTTTTAAAAGAGTAACCCTGTTGAGAATACCAAGCAGCCAGGCAAAATCTCTCAACATGAAAGTACACTTTGGACACAGCAGCAGACAACCATAAGACACATCGACGCAGTCCCATTACATCTCAGCGTCCTGAGATAATAAGGGCATGTTTTCTTTGTGATCATAGGGTTTCCCACAGGTGCTCTGTTTTTTTCCCACGATCCCATTACAGACTGCTGAATCTGACTGATTGACCCAGTGTCAACAGAATGGCTTTGTTATAGACTGAAGCTCCATTCAAGACTGCTTTGGTTCGAGATTGTTGGGTTCCTTCTATTTATATAACACATTTTCTGCATGGGGCGGCATGGTGGCGCATTGAGTACTGCTGCTGCCTGGCAGTTAGGAGACCTGGGTTCGCTTCCCGGGTCCTCCCTGCATGGAGTTTGCATGTTTTCCCCATGGGTTTCATCTGGGTACTGCAGTTTCCTCCCACAGTCCAAAGACATGCAGGTTAGGTGCATTGGCGATTCCAAATTGTTGCTTGGTGTGTGCGCCCTGCCTGGGGTTTGATTCCTGCCTTGTGCCCTGTGTTGGCTGGGACTGGCTCCCGTGACACTGTAGTTAGGATATAGCGGGTTGGATAATGGATGGATGGATGGATTTTCTGCCTATTCTTCTTTTTTGAGTGAAAGTAAGACCATGTTGGAGGGTGTTTAGTATGAATTTTGGTCCAGCCCCATAGTTCCGACCTTGTACCAATCCCTATCAAGTCAGACTCTGGTTTCCACCAAATCTAAAATTGGACTGAAGTATGGATATGAATTTGAATATTCCTGTAAAATTCACAAATGCAGGTCACACACAAAACCCAAACTTGTCAGCTGGTTTCTGAGGGCTCATATTCTATACATCACTGCTTTTTATTGGGTTGTCTAATGAAACACAAGCCTTGTGTCATTCGCATGAGATGAGTTTTCAGGTTACCAGCAGATTCACGAAACCTGCCTGCATTTCACCACTGTGAGTCTTCTTTGTTTTATCTTTACTATGTAATTTATAAAAACAAGAACTCACCTCATTACTAATTCTCTCACCAGTGAAGCTTCTGGTATGTGAAGCTTGTAATAAGGCAATTTCATTTTCACTCCAACTAAGAAACAACGGGAAAAGAGAATAAACTGAAATAACTAAGGATCCGAGTGTAAAATCTCTTCTTGCAGCTAATTAGTATGACGAGATACCGTTAATAAATATTTTAGTACTTTGCAGCTTTGTAAACAAGTTGCACTATTCAGTAAATGTCAGTGTGCTTAAGCCTCCTTATTAGTGGGAACATATGGATCTTCCTTAGAGACGGTGCTACTGAGGAAGAGTGAGCATGTCAAACAGCACTTTTGACTGAAATAAGACAATACGGCCTTGTGGAATTAAAAACTTTTGTTTCTTAAAGATTTAACATTATATAGTGCCTTTCCTCCTCAGTGCAATTATAAGAACGGCAAATCTAAATGCACTTTGACTGAAATAAGGCATTCAGCTCATTGTCAAATTCCTATTCACTTTTCATTCCAACCGACAAATTCTTTTTTATATAGCACCACTGCTAATGATGAGTCTTGGGCATGTCAAAAACCTTGACTAAAATAAGGCTTGCAGCATACAGTAGCTTGTCAAATTCCTACTCACATTTACATTCTAATTGATTGATTAATTAATTATTATATGGTGCCTTTCCTACTCAGAGGCAGTGCTATTTTAGGAACAGCAAATCAAAAAACACTTTGATTGCAATAAGGCTACGAGCCCATTGTCAAATTCCTAATTATCTTTTCATTCTAATCACTTAATTTATTTTTATGTAGACTCCTTCTTCCTCTTATGACGATGCTATGTCAAAATTGTGGGCACTTTGACTAAAATAAGGCATACGGCTCATTGTCAAATTCCTATTCACCATTTCATTCATAATAATCATCATCGCGGGTTTATCCAGGTTTGCAGTTATTGCTCCAAAAACATTTCCTCCACTCTCTGTGGTCCTGGGCATTCTTTGGGGTGAGATCTATTCTTTACATTTCATCTTCATCTTATGCTTCAACCTCCTTCTGGGTCTCATCCCCTCAATCTCCCTCTTCACACAATCACCCTTTGCCTTTTGATCTACATCTCCAAATCACCTTAGTTCGTTTCTCATTCAGCACAACACCTACTGTATGGCCTTCTCAACAAGTATTTCCTTTTACTTGGCATTTATCTTCTTATCACTTCCAGACACTTCACACATCCATCTGATCAGTCTCATCCCTGTTCTTTCCCGCTTTGCTTCCATCTCTCTACCATACACCATATTGCTTCTCACACATATTTACACTTCAATTCCAGAGAGACTTCTTTAAAAGTAAGAATGGCGGGCAGCTCCCAGGGTTTCTTTCACACACCTCTCACCCTCGCCAGCACCTCTAACTGCACTCAACATGTCAGCTAAGTAGCAGAACTTCACTACTTTCTTCAAAACAACTCCATTGCTGACATCTCACCTTTAATTCCATCTGATAAATTCATTTTTACATAGCACTATTTTTCATAGACTGTACTAAGGGAGTACAGACAAAATTTAAATAATACTTACGGCCCACTGCAACTTTCTATTTCAATTTTTTAGATTACAGTCACTAGATTATTTTTTTATTGCCTTTCCTCCTCAGAGACAAGCCATATTAAGTACTAATAAACAAATACAAAATTGATTCCAATAAATTAATTATGTTTTACGTAGTGCCTTTTATCCTCACCCTTGAATAATCATTAAGTAAATAAAAACACACTGACTGAAATTAACTCTTTAGCTGATTAGTAATTTTTCATTTGATTCGAAGGAAATATTATATATATATATATATATATATTGTGGCGGACAGCCGGGGTCCATGCCCGGCTGGGACGCCCCTCACAGGGGGAGCAGCCATGGACTGTGAAATACCTCTCCCTGGACTGTAGATGGCAGCCCCCCTGGGTTGGAGCGGTGCTTCGGTTTCCCGCAGGGCTCCATGGGAATTCAAGTTGGGTGCAGCCCTGTTGGGTCCCGCAGGTGCCACCAGGGGTTGCTGCAGCTGGAACTCCTGAGCCCTTATGGGCAGTGTTTTCACCACACCTGGAAGTGCAGCCGGAACTCGGCAATCAACCACCTGGAGCACTTCTGGGTGGACTATAAAAGGGGCCAGCAGCCACCACTCAAAGGCCAGAGTCGGGAGGAGGAGGACTACACTTACTGGGAGGAGTGGTGGTGCAAAGAGGAAGAGTGTTTGAGCTTTTGTGTACTTGGGACTGTGTTGTGCCTGTGGGGGTCATGGGGAAGAAGTGCCCCACAGGTGAAGAAAAATAAAAAGTTTCTTGGTTTAATACATGCCACGCCTGGACAAACTGGTGAGGAAAGCAGGCTCTATTGTAGGCATGGAGCTGGACAGTTTGATATCCGTGGCGGAGCGACGGGCGCTGAGCAGGCTCCTGTCAATCATGGAGAATCCACTGCATCCACTAAACAGTATCATCTCCTGACAGAGGAGCAGCTTCAGCGACAGACTGCTGTCACTGTCCTGCTCCACTGACAGACTAAGGAGATCGTTCCTCCCCCACACTATGCGACTCTTCAATTCCACCTGGGGGGGTAAATGTTAACATTATACAAAGTTATTGTCTGTCTGTATATCTGCATTGTTATCACTCTTTAATTTAATATTGTCTTTATCAGTATGCTGCTGCTGGAGTATGTGAATTTCCCCTTGGGATTAATAAAGTATCTATCTATCTATATAGCACCCTTTGGTTACTATATATATATATATATATATATATATATATATATATATATATATATATATATATATATATATATATATATATATACAGTAATCCCTCCTCCATCGCGGGGGTTGCGTTCCAGATCCACCCGCGAAATAAGAAAATCCGCAAAGTAGAAACCATATGTTTATATGGTTATTTTTATATTGTCATGCTTGGGTCACAGATTTGCGCAGAAACACAGGAGGTTGTAGAGAGACAGGAACGTTATTCAAACACTGCAAACAAACATTTGTCTCTTTTTCAAAAGTTTAAACTGTGCTCCATGACAAGACAGAGATGACAGTTCCGTCTCACGATTAAAAGAATGCAAACATATCTTCCTCTTCAAAGGAGTGAAGCAAACAAATCAATAGGGCTGTTTGGCTTTTTAGTATGCGAAGCACCGTGGCACAAAGCTGTTGAAGGCGGCAGCTCACACCCCCTCAGTCAGGAGCAGGGAGGGAGAGAGAGAGAGAGAGAGAGAGAGAGAGAGAGAGAGAGACAGAGAGAGACAGAGACAGAGACAGAGACAGAGACAGAGACAGAGTTTGTTTTTCAGTCAAAAATCAATACGTGCCCTTCGAGCTTTTAAGTATGTGAAGCACTGTGCAGCATGTCGTTTCAGGAAGCAGCTGCACAAAAGATTGCAACGTGAAGATAATCTTTCAGCATTTTTAGACGAGCGTCTGTATCGTCTAGGTGTGCGAACAGCCCCCCTGCTCAATCCCCATACGTCAGGATCACAGATAGTCAGCGCAAGAGAGAGAGAAAAGTAAGCAATCTGGCTTCTCAGCCATCTGCCAATAGCGTCCCTTGTATGAAATCAACTGGGCAAACCAACTGAGGAAGCATATACCAGAAATTAAAAGACCCATTGTCCGCAGAAATCCACGAACCAGCAAAAAATCCGCGATATATATTTAAATATGCTTACATATAAAATCCGCGATGGAGTGAAGCCGCGAAAGGCGAAGCGCGATATAGCGAGGGATCACTGTATATATATATATATATATATATATATATATATATATATATATATATATATATATATATATATACTGTATATAGTGCCTCACATCCTTATGAACAAGGCTATTTTGAACAATCATGAACACATAAAAACAATCTGACTGAAATAAAGCTTTCAGCTAAATAAATTCCTTAATGATTCTAATCATGCAATTTTTATGCAGAGCCTTTCGTCAAAGTGTTTAAAAAGTAATTAACAAATACAAGAACAAAATTAACATTAAGTAGAAAACTAATAAAACAGTGCACTGCGGTTACTTTGGATTCATATTTCCTGATACTGCTTCTTATGAACAGTGCTCTATTTAATAAATTTTCATTTATTCCTGTTCATTGACTCCTACTGAGCAGAAACAGACAAAAAAAGTCATCAAGACAACGCAGCATGAAGGCAGAAAATGAGGTAGACTGAAATGAGAATATCATCTTCATAAGGCAATGGAGAAGAAGCGGTATTTTTACCAAGACCTATATATACAGAATGGAGCCGCTTTGCAGACCTTCACAGACTGGAAGACCAGGAGTGACGAAGTTTTAAGAGCATGGTTTTGGAAAAGAAAATGCTAAATGTAGAATTGAAATTTCCCAATGTGCAACTGTATTCTGCAGAACTTATTTCGTACTCTAAACAACTTTTCTGTTGTCACTTTTAGGTTCAGCTGGTTTGCAGATCAATCACAATATAATTTTGGAGCTTTGTTTGTCTGAGAGCCTGTATGAAGAAACAAGTGTCCCACACATGAAAAAAAATAGCATGCATAGTAACCTCTTCTCTCAACCCAAAAATAATTAAGTTAAATTTGAGTGCTCACACTAGAACTTCAGCCTTGTTTTTCTTGCCTGTGTTCATTACTTTTAACTGGACTTCTATTTCAATTAAATCAGGCTTTATTTACAAATATCCGCTTTTAATCCATCAATCCAGGCTATCCAAATCAAGTATACAAAAAGTTAATGCATAGTGATGAATGTGTTTTCTTTTCTTACTTGTTAACAATTTGCTGTTTTTATTTCACTTGAAATGCATTGGTAATTTCACATAAAATAAACTAATGATCACATATGTGAAGAAACACCAAAGGAGCTTTTTTCCCTTACAGCATTCATTGCCACTTGCACCTGTGTCTGTTTCATACTTGTTAATTGGTAGTATATGTGTTGTATACAATTAAGAGATCACATTCTACTGGAAAGGGTAATTTAAGTATAATAATTAAAGAAATAGTCATTGTCAAAACTATGGCTAAAAAATCAAACAATCCATTCTCACGTATTCCAAACCAGCTAATACTAATACAGATTCAAAGGCAGCGGGAGCCTATTGCTTAAGCAGCATCGAATGCAGCACAGGAACAAACCTGGAAAGGAAAGTCAGTCCATCCATCAGAGGGTGCACTCATTGCTTTAGTCTCACCTGGCTACTCATATCCAGTAAGTTTAAAATCTTCATTATTGGTTATTTTATGATCCAAAGGAAAACTTTATAAACAATGTACATGATTCAAACAGAAAATCTGTGCATTCTCCTAGTGTCTAAACTGTCTCTGTTTCACATTGTTGGTTAATTTCTGAAACCCAACTATGAAATCTATCCAAATATCGTTTAATTTCTAGAACTCAGTACTTCCACTTCAGGGTCATAGGCAGCCTTATCTATCCCATCGACAAAGCCAGTTCCTGATTGGGCACACCCACAAACATGCTCACATTCTTTTATTGTTGGCCAATCAAACCGGAATACCTAAACAAAGCTAAACTGAAGTGATGGACAGGCGGTATAGACAGGCTGAGATTTAACCTTCACTACCGCAACACCAACTTCTCCACCCCTACAATATTACTGAAACATTTTTAAAGATTCAACACATTCTCTTCTTTAAGATTATCAAGTACAGTCTGGCACCATTTATTTAGCTTGCAGTGTACGCACTATCACCCCAACAATGGCTCATTTATGCCCTGTGTGAAATGGCTGTCCAAACAATATTAAACAACTTTTAAAAAATCATATCACGACCCATTTTTTCGCTTGCACAGCAAGTCTCTCTGCGACACACCAGTGAATTGACTGCAATCATCAGAGCAGCAACCAACCATGACCCACTACCATCATAAACAACAGCAAGTCCAGACCCATCTGTGGCAGCAGAGTGGTGGGAAAACACTGGAATTGTCCATACTGTTGTGGTAAAGTGAGGTTCACGGCTGTTTGGCATTTTTATTAAATAATCACTGCATTTGTATCTTCTTGCATGGTAGAGTGGTGAGCAGTTCCTGTGTGCGATATGGGAGTGGACAGCCCGGCACTTAGTGCACAGGTGTAGGATCGTCCCCCACCCTGACTGATGTCGGGAGCTGCTGATTGCCTAGCTGTGCCATGTCCCCATTTTGAAGGGAAGCACATATGCGAGAGAATCATGAATCAAGGAAAAGAAAGATGGAGGTTAAAGGGAGAAAGAAAGAAAGAGACAGCAGGAGGTGAAAGGAGCCGGTGTGAACGAGCCAAAGGGAGCAGGCTTGAGAAAGAGAAGGCAGACAGCTGTGAAAGAGAGCCCCTTGAGAAGCACGAGAGGCTGACACCTGGGGGGCTGAAGGAGTGATTGCTGTGGCTGAGCAACTTGGGGAGCCACAGTGATGCACACTAAAAGGAGCAACTCGCCATGGAAGACTGGGAAGGCAGCAGGGGTTGAGGTGGTTCGGGAGGAGAGCTTCAACATGAGCGCTATGGCCATTGGGGTCCCAAGCCTAGCTCTGCAGAGGGAGCCTTACTGTAGCCATGGGATGGCAGGGACCCAGACATGCGGAAGGTCAGCTGCATGTGTCAGGAAGGCGACTCCTCTGCTGCAAGGCCCGTAGGGGATAAGCAGAGGAGCCACCGGTGAGGAAGAAGGCACCAGGTTTTTTTAGTAAAAACTGTTTCCTGCCAGTTGATTTTAACCTTGTTTTTAATGAATATTTATTGGGATTTTAACCTCCATTTCAGGTTCAAGAGGCTCCCAAAAATGAAGAGGGAGCAAGGAGCCAACCCGCACCATCACACCGGTACTTCCAAGTAAATTTCATGGTAGTGATACCACAGGAAATCACACAACAGAAGACAAGCAGAACATGCAGTTAGCCAGCAGCAGCAGCAACAAGCCAGCAGATGATCCGACTGCTTCTCCTTAGCGTGTGTTCAGCCTCCCCCCTCTTCACAACACGAGCAGCATTATACATCCTGCGAAAAAGAGATTTAACCACGCCCGGGGCCGGAAATAAAGGACAAATATTGTTTTTACAAAAGTTTTAAAGTAAAAGTGAAAATAATGCATATGTAACAATTCCCATGAAAATAACAATCTCTTTAAATTGTATATCCGGTAAACCAAACCCGGTGGTGGGCAAGCGAAGTGAGCGGGGGGGGCAGAGCCCCCTAGTTTATTATAAACACAAAAAATGTAGAGTACAATTAAGAGAAAATTGAATGAAGTGATCAACTGCAATAAAATTTGATCTGAAGTGAAGCTCATTGGATCAAATGACGTGAACAAGCCGCACAGAGAGATTTGTCATGTCAACCTTTATAGACCTAAGTAAGTGTTTGTGTGTGTGTGTTGTCAAAAGCACGATAAAGAGTCACTGAAAAAAAAAGGTTTGGGACAGCCACCCGTATATTGTTCCTGGCTGCAAATGGATAGAATAAAGGTTCAGATTTGTACAGGCTGGAGGTCCACAACTGAACTGATTTGCTGGCACCAAAATGGCATCTTTTAGGGAGACCAGAGGAAGCAATACCAATAGTGGGCCTGGTACTGAAAATAGTGTCGTTGGGGGCCGAAACTGTAAATGGCATCATCAGTAGGGGTGGAAGTGATGTTGAAGGCGACATCATCAGTGGGGCAAGAGACAGAAGTGGCGTCATTAAGGCCGGAACCAAAAGTGACATTATCGGGGCCAGGTGGAATTTCCCGTAACCGGTCTTCAGAGAAGTGAGAGAAAGAGTGAACACTGCCGCCCCTTGGTCTGGCATGGAATTATTTTCATTCGGGCCCTTTAGCTGCCTCCCATGTGCACGTGCATGACAGTGTGCTTGTGTGCTCATTTCTTTCTCTTCATCTTCCAGCATGTGCTCTGGTAGCGCAAACAAGCTGTCAACTACAGTAACGTCTACATTTCTCTGAATGTGTGCATATGTGTGCGTCTGTGCCTCATTGTGTGTGCAAATGAATATTTAAATAAATTATATATTTCAAAAACTATTTACGCAAAATTTTTTGGAATCAATACGCCTGGTTCCATGACTAACTTTAAGCAGACTGCAAATATCCCTGTTAAATTAAACAATTCCTACAGGAGTTATTGTTAGACATTGGTCAAACTGTTCTTGAAGGATAAGTACTATACTGAACCAAACTGGACTAAAATCAATACACCTGGAGCTTTTAACAAAACAAACACAATGTTTTAAAAGTTATTGTTGCACATAGGTCTTGGCGTTCACGGTGGATATCTCGGATACTGTTTGTTCTAAAATGTTCTATCTATGCTGAGATGTATTCATCCAGGAGCTCCACACACAAAAAGCAAAACTTTCAGATGAAAATCATAATTTTAAGATGTGAAAATAAATTTACATTTTCCACAAACACACACCCACACACATATACAGTCGCACTCAAAATGATTCAACCACCATTGCAAATTAGGTTTATTGGCAAAATTTACAAACTTTCAGCTACTTGCATTAAACAAATCAAACAAGAACAATTTAAATAGCACAACACAACTAATATTACAAGTGGTCTCTCCACATTCAACAAAAAATGCCACTTTTAATGATTGCTGCAGTCTTAAAATTATTCAACCCCTCCATGACAAGCATCTACTTAGTAGAGCACCCTTTCACTGCTATGACCTGTTGCAAGAGTGGCACATAGCCAGACACCAGCTTCTGGCAGCGTTCTGCCAGCGATCCTGAGGAATATTAGCCCAGTCCTCATTTGCAATACCCTCCAGCTCATTAATTTTCATGGGTTTTTTGTGCTGCAACTGTCTACTTCAAATCCCACTAGAGATTTTCTGTGGGATTCAAGTCAAGCAACTGTGACGGCCACTCTAGAATATTCCAAGACATCATCTGAAGCCAAGCCTTGGTGCACTTTGAGGTATGCTTGGGATCATTGTCCTGTTGGAAGGTACACTGATGACAAAGCTTCAGCTTCCTCACAGATGGCATGACGTTTACTCCTAGGGTTTCTCAATACTTGATTGAATCCATCTTGGCTGTCACACACTACAGTTTTCCAGTGCCAGAAGAACCAAAGCAGCCCCAGAGCATCACCGAGCCACCACCATACTTCACTGTAGACAGGGTGTTCTTTTTAGTATATGCTTCATTTTACCTCCTCCAGGCATATCATTGGTCCATAGGCTCAAAAAGTCCCAGTTTTGTTTCATCACTCCACGGGACAAAAGCACAAAACTTCAGCAGCTTAGTTAAATTAAGTGCGCTTAAGACAACACCCAATTTGCAAATGTGTGCTCTTATGAGGGATTCTACTCAGGGGGTTGAATTATTTTGAGACTGCAGTAGTTATTAAAAGTGGCATTTTGTGTTGAATGTGGAAAAACCACTTGTAATATGGAAGTAAATGAGTGATTACAGCAGTAATATGACCCTTACAGCTCCTCAAAAATAAAAATACATAGGAGACTACATACACACATAAAGTATTGTAGGTGCATCGCTCTGTTCTGTGTGTAGGGAATTTGGATTTTCAGTTTGTCCAGATTTCAGCTTTCACCTCCATGTTTTCTGGATTTTTTTTGGCCTCCTGGACCACAGGGAACAGTAACAGTCTTGAATACTTCCTTGCACACTCTCCACATGCAGTATTTCCCTTTCATCCTTCTGTTCTCACCAAACCTTTGGAATGTTCTATATGCATGTTAATTCTGTGTAATTTATGCTGATTCTTGTAAATTGGCTAATAGTTTTGGATTTGGTGGTCCTTCATAACTACTCCTTAGAGGTCAGCTCTAATTGTAAATAAATTATTTCTCTGAATTAAAGCTCAATTACCTGAGAATATTTGATATTCAGGTATTTATATCAGCTTTAGTTGGATATTATGGAAAGTACTATAGCACTGTAGCAGTCAATATAAGTAACATACTATACAATGGGGTTGTCATCAGCCAGATATTCCTCTTTTAATCTTTTCTTTCCAGCTTAAGCTATGTCAAATATATACAGTATGTAAATCACATAAGAAAAAAAATGTTTGTTTACCTGATTACTCAATTGCGTTCTTAAGTTTTCCTCCATTTTTACTCTTGTTTTCTACCTTATAAAAGAGCCTTCCAGGTATGAGTGGAAGCTACAAAAAGTTCACCCAAAGTGAGTGTATTTTTCATTTCATTTTATTTATTATGAGATAAGTCAGGTCATCATGTTTCTCAAATAAAAAGTAAGAGAGTGTTTCCTTAAAAATCTCAAACCACTTACAAGTTAAAAAAAGCAGCACCCCACGGGGTTTACTTTCTGACAGCTGGGGCATTCTCTACAAAAAATACACATGATGCCGGGCAGAAAATAAATGATATATATATATATATATTTATATATATATATATATATATATAAAGATAGAGACAGAGAGAGAGAGAGAGAGAGAGAGAGAGAGAGAGATAGATAGATAGACAGATAGATAGATAGATAGATAGATAGATAGATAGATAGATAGATAGATAGATAGATAGATAGATAGATAGATAGATAGATAGATAGATAGATAGATAGATAGATAACCTTGCTATGAACCTTAACCACCTTTACAACTCAGAGTTAATGGCGTATGTATGATCATAACTGCTTTGACATCAAATAGTACATGATGCAGTTACTTAACTAAAAAATACCAAAGGAAAAAAAAACACACATTTGTTTTTACTTATACTATTTTAAAAATTAAGTAGCCATTTTTATACATGTGTAACAGTTTTTAAGTTTTCAAAACTAAACCAAAATACTGCATTTTAGAAAATTTTAGAAAATTATCTTAAAATGTAGGTATGGTATGCTTTGTAAAAATAAAGTAAGGTATATGAATATAAATGGGAGAATTATTTTATAGACCTTAAAATCAAACTTTGGGTGTCTGTTTAAACTGGATGATCAAAATATGGTCACAGATTACACAAGGGTCACACAGTGCATTTAGCATACAAGGCAGTGAAGCACCTGAATAATAAAACTCAGTTCCTACTCAGTGTCCTTTGCACATCAGCACAGCAAACATGGCTGCAATTCCACAAAATGAAAATGTTTTCTTTTTTTTTTTGTTTTATCCTCTCAAACTTTACAACAGTGGCTGCTTGGACAAATTAACAAATCTCACAGATTTAAAAATATGAGAAAGTGTATCAAGCCGCAGGGTACAAGGAGAACAGTCCATTCCAATACAAAGAAATAATAAAATATAACTTGAAGGCATGCAGTAGCTCCCAATATAACTATTATTTTTCTTTACTTTTCTATTATTGCACCCGGAGGAATCTATTACAATAAACCTGAACAAAAGGAATCGATATCAGCCACAATCCACCAAAAATCCAACCCCATCCAGTAGTAATGAACACACAAAATGAAATAAAACTCTCAGCGAGAAGTTAAAAAAATAAAAAGAACAAGAGCTTTCCACCTCAAGCAGAAAGACACAAAATCAGGGAGCAACATTGTAGAAATGAAATTAACAGATGAAACTCCGTCTGTAGAAAGCAGGATCAGAGCACAAGAGAAAGTGACTACTAGATAAAGAAAGACAGAGTGGAGACTAATAGCACAAGGCAGATGGCCACCGCTCAGGTACAATGGCCATGATCTCAACGTCAAAACAATTAGATCTGAGGGCAGGTCGCCAAAATGCAACCTTTGCTTTTGGGCTTCATTGTTTGAGAATTCTATGTATTTACTTAATTATTTATTTTGCACTCTGTGACTCTGTGAGGAAGAAGCTGGTTCAGAAAATGTGTATTAATAGTTTTATTGATATAGCGCCATTTGTTGGAAACTGCTATAGTACTATAATTTGTTTACCTACCAATGCAAATACATGCATATACTGTATATACTGTACATAACTGTGTATACATCCATCCATCCATTATCCAACCTGCTGAATCCGAACACAGGGTCATGGGGGTCTGCTGGAGCCAATCCCAGCCAACACAGGGCACAAGGCAGGAACCAATCCCGGGCAGGGTGCCAACCCACCGCAGGACACACACAAACACCAAGCACACACTAGGGCCAATTTAGAATCGCCAATCCACCTAACCTGCATGTCTTTGGACTGTGGGAGGAAACCGGAGTACCCGGAGTAAACCCACGCAGACACGGGGAGAACATGCAAACTCCACGCAGGGAGGACCCGGGAAGCAAACCCAGGTCTCCTAACTGCGAGGCAGCAGTGCTACCACTGCGCCACCATATATCTTGATTGAGATTATTTAAAATCAATTATATAATGATATGACATCATTAACAGTTTGTTTATGCTGTTTGTTTAATCAGACTGTCATCATTAGAAAGGGCGCTATATAAATAAAATGTATTATATTGCTACTATAATGACTTAGATGAACTTCACTTCCCATTTTAGAAGTCATTCTTTACTTGTTCCTGCCTATTATATAATAAAGAATAAAGTGTATTGGAGAAAGGAGTACATCAGGCAAGTTGATTTATATTTTCTTTTAAATAAAATGAACCTATGTATTTTAACACTTTTTTGTTCATCATAGCACCGAACAGAAGAGATGTGATGCATGTAGGCTGGTCATGTAAATAAAAGAATCTCACTGTATTCTGTAAATGAAAAAATATCACTACTGCTACTGAGCAAAGGGGTGTATCCAGAGATGGGATGGCAAAGTGCACTAATGCCTGTTTTTCTTCAGCCGCAGATCCTCAAAAAAGATCCCGAAGATCCACCCATTAGCTTCTCTAACTGACATTCCTGTCTGAAGTTTAATATAAACTCCCTGCAGCTAGTTACAAGCAGTCTTATGTTAGGCTCTTTTGTACATTGCGATTTGTTTTTTTTTTTTTGCTTTTGTTGACAGTATACGGTGTGGCGCCCCAAATCTTTTCGTTGGTGTTGCCACTTCATTTACACTATACTGTACTATCTATCTATGCTTTAGCTCCTTATGTTTTTATATAAAAAGAACAGGCCAAGCGCAGAACGTCTCTGAGCCAAGTCTGAAGGCCATGTCACATTGTGCAACTTTTCCAGTAGCCTTCTTTTCCATTATCTTGGCGAGTTGGAGCACAGTTGGCACCAACGTAATGTGACATGCCCAGCAACTCACTCCAACTAGTCCATGGTTCAACAAAATCAAAAGACTGTGCCTTTAGTTGAAGAGGTTGGGCTCTAAGTGCTTGAGAGCTGCCAACCAATGAATGCTCATTTGGAAGTACAATGCATAGAATGCAGCAACAAGTTTTTTGGACTTCACAAACAGGGAAGAAGCTTGTCTATCTGATTCTTTGTTATTTACATAACATGACAAAATGGAAAAAAGAAAATAAAAGAGCAGAGATTGCCGCTGAACATGCCATACCCGTTAAACCCTTGCACAGCACCGGCTCTGTCAGGTAGCATGCAATTGGCTGTCACAAAAAGTGGTGAGCACAACTGTGCTGGAATGTCAGCATACATGGCCAGCGATTTTTCAGACATGTAAACTAGAATGGTTTAGTAACGTGATCAGCAACTGCAGCCAGCAAATCTGACAAACCAAACAACAAGAAGTCACGTAATGTGACATCAGCTTAAATGGTCCATGACTGCAAAAGCTTAGGCTCTTAGGGGTTTTGAAGATCCCGAACTACATTAGGGCTGTAAAATCTTCTAGCAGTTACCTTTTCTCCATCATTCATAACACTTTATATCTCACATCCTGTAATCCCTGTCAGGTGATCACTGAGTGCTGTGCTTACGCTTCAAATGTGCAAAAAGAATTTGGTTAAAATAAAATGTGGGCCTGTCATTGTTCCCCATGGAATGAAGTTAGAAAACCAGCATATTAAAGTTTCACTTGCTTTTAAAGCTTCATGAATAAATGAATAAGACAGGCAATATGAGATGACTTATAAAAGCTGATTTTGCTACACTATATTATTTTTTAATTAGCTGACTACAAAGATAAGGGGCTGGGTAGAAGGAACAGTACAAAAAGCTAAGCTGATAAAAATCACACAGACATTTTTTTACCTTTGATTTCAGATGTAACGCAAAATACTTTGGTAAAATTACACAAATAATGATATATTGTAGGTCGAGAATGAGACAGTTTTGGCCCCTTGGTGACACAGTTAAAAAAGGAAACACCAAAATATGAATGCCACACAACACTGCTCATTATAGTGACAGCCCATTCTTGTGTTCAGTTTGAGATCCCAGTTATTCCAATACGGGGTCATGTAAGGCCCAAGCCTGTATCAGCCGCACTGGCCACAAATCAGGAACAGAGAAAGGTGTCTTTAGATTACGCATAAATATATAATCTAGATGGTTTTAAAGTGCTCAGAAGCTGAGTAAGACATTCTAGTCCATTTTTCTAGGCTTCATTAAGTTTCAGCACAAACAGTTATGGCCAAAGTTGAGTTCTAGAAATTTGGCATCCCTTGTAATTTTTAATCCAGCCTTTTCTTTTCAAAGAAAGAAACTTTACTGGACCAAAATATGTACAGCCTCTTGATATTATTATTACAAAAATAAATGTATTTGTATAAAGCTCACCTCCACGTACAAGCCTGCAAATGTATTAGTATAATAGTTAATACAAAATAACATGAAAAATAAACAACACAATGGTGCTGATCAACATACATTATGCTGTACCTATGCAGAAATCTGCTTGTGTCCATGATCAGACTGGAAGACCCCCACCTCTAAAATTTGAAGCGTTGTCCAGTCCATGCTCATTAGGGGGTCAACACGTGGGCAGTGTCCAAAGCAAGACATGCTACAGTAATTGACTTCTACCTCATTTAAATGTTGAATTGTTTTATTTTTATTAGGGAAGTGACATTTAGGAATTAAACATTCCAAGTCTGAAACAATCACTACTGCTGTATTGTGAAATACAGCTTAGCCTCCTACTGTATTCTCTTCACAACCTGATAAACTCAATTGGTTTTACATTCTTCATATGATTCTTTTAGCATCAAACAAATGTTTAAATGTGTTAGAAATATACTGGCATCTACAGTATTGTTGCTAATGATTTTGGCAACAGGCTCAGATGTTATTAGTGCTGCTCCCTCACTTCTCCTGGGAGCTTTTTTTCAGTTCTTCTGTCTCCTAGGCTCAACCATCAGACCATCTGACTTCAGTTTGCACATTTTCTCCAGGTACTCTGATTTTTATAAGAATGACCTCTCTTATATTAACTGGACACTCTAAATTAGCATTAGCATGGATGCATGACTTTGACTTGTAGATAATTACTTTGCCTTAAAATCCATATAAGAGACACTAGACTAATCCTTCATCACTCTACTGCTATGGAGTAGTTCAGAAACACCAATCAATCTGTCTTGCCCATCTTTGGAATGTCAAAGAAATCTGAAATACCAATAAAAAATAAATATAAATAAGCTAAACAAGCACAGGTTCAATATGAAACATTCACACAAAATGACTTAGCCAGGAAATAAGCCCAAGTCCCAAGAGTGAAGCAGTGAAGCTAAACTATGCAGAACCTGAACCAAGTTGGTGAAAATGCCTTTGAAACACGAGTAGAAACTGAATCACTCAAAAAAAATGGTCTGAAGGATCAGGGGAGAACATGCACACTCCACACAGACAGTCAACAGACTGAAAATTAAGTTTAACTTCAAGTTCATTGTCAGCTGTACATAGCACAATTAAATTATTAGTTGTTTGACTTCATAAGGGAAGGACCAGGAGAAAGAGCATGCAGGGGGCAGTACTACCCCAGGTACAACAGAGTACAGTCCCCCTAGGATGTTACAGTGCCGTGGGTTTGGAGCATGTAAGCTCAATCCTGTTGGGGCCCGTGGCCTCCGACAGGGATCGTGTGGGGAATGGGGGAGCATTCTATGCAGGACTGCTGCTACAACCGGAAGTACTCCTGGAAGGAGATCACAGGACACCTGGAGACCCTCCAGATAGATGCTCTACTAAAGGAGCCGCCTCACTCCACACCATAAGCCAGAGTAGGGAAAGAGAGGACCACACTTGTCTGAGGAGGAGTAGAGGTAGAGGGATAGAGGGAAGAAGTGCTATGTGCTGTGTATTTGACTGTTTATTGTGCTTAGTGTACTGTGCACAGGGGGAAGCAAAAAAAAGAAAGCACTGCCCGTGTTTTAATAAAAAGTGTTGGGGAGCTGGTGGTCCCATGTGGCATCCCAGATGGAACTTCCTGGCCATCTGTTGACAGGAGATTCATTATTACAAAAAAAAAGTCTTGTAGCCAACCCTGACACACAGCGCAACAGAACACACATGGCAGCAGTCCTGCAGAGAAGGGCTCTGCCATTCCCCATGCGTCCCCTGGCGGAGGCCATGGGCCTCCAAACCCGTGCTCCATGCTCCAAACCCACAGCAGTTTAGCAAGCCAGGGGAACTGTCCTCTGTTGTTCCAGTAGGGGTACTGCACCATGGAAGCTGTTTTTCCAGGTGCTTCCCTTATGTAGGCTATCTGGCCGAGTAGAAGTTTTTAATATACTGTATATTATATATATATATATGAAATACTTGGTGGGCCCTAGAGCTACGCTGCATCATCTTATTTCCCATACAATGTCACTAATAAAATTAAGACTGTAGTGCCATCTGATATTATTTAACTTGTAACATTTAAATGTCCCAATCCACCAATCACTGCCAGCATTCTATGCTAGCAGGTACTGTATGAGTACCTGTTAAAACTGACAGGTTTTCTTTCAATAAACTGCTATCGTATCGTAGCTCCATTCAGTCCCTGTAGGGTTTGATAATTTTCTAATTACTATATGAGAAGCAAATTTTTCTCCCCAAACAAACACAATTCACAATATAAGAAAACTAACATTCAGCAGCAATAGGAGTTCCACTTTATTTTTTAAGGGCATTACAGGCAAGACTAATTGGAACAAATGATTTATTGTTATTCATTTTGTTTTTTATGGATGTCATCATGTTGAAACTGAACATGCCACGGTGGTACTGTCTGATTTTTAAGGTAACAGGCAATTATGTAGCTGTGTGAATAAACTTGTCCACTCTACCATTTCCTTATGCAGTTCTGGGAAACAAAAGTGACCCTGCAACAACAATCCTTTCATGTCATCCTTTATGTCATAAAAGAGAGAGAGAGAGGAGAGGAGAAAGCATGAGAGTGCAAACAGTAGCTGCTGGCTCATTTCACAAAATTACATGCAGCAAAAAAAAAAAAAAGACGATAAATGCACTTTGCCCTTAGATATACAAGGCACGCTACCACATGAAGCTGACATTCTAGTTTTTGCAAGGATCCCACGAGAACTAGTCTTCAGAAAATAAAGTAAAAAGAAAATCAGCTATTTTTATCAACTTCACACAAGCTTACTGTACCAAGAAAAATTATTAAATTTGTTTCGCTTCCTTAGCACATTACACTAGATCTCTAAGCAACCCATACAGTCAAATTTATGACCTAAATAAGGACTGAGAAAAAATGTTAAAATATCTGTTGCCATCATCTGATTTTTTTACCTTTGTCCTCTGCTTCTGAGTAATTCTCACTTTCAGAAAAAAAATGTGTTTTAAAATAAACTTGCTCAGTGATTTAGAAAAAGTGAAACGCTTGCAAAACAATTATTACACTAGAAACTGAAGGGATGCAAACTAGTGTAGCTGAACAGCCTTTATAGAAAAGAGGCCAGGTGACAGGTCTATGTGGCAAAAAATGGTGGCATATTTTATACTCTGTATTACACATAGTAAAGTCAACATTTCCTGTGTTACAAGTGTTAATCACACACTACATTACATAAGCAGAAGATAAATGGCACTTCTAAATTGGTGGAGTGTGAGTAAGCCTGTGAGTGTGCGTTTGCTGATGTCATTGTCAGGCAAGTCTTGTCCCTTACTCAACTCTTGACTGCAAGGTCGTGCAGCTGAGTGATCAGAGGTCCTTTAAAAGGCTGACCCTGGGAGATTTCAGGAGCACTGAAGTACTTCTGGTATGCTGAAAACATCATGGGAGACATACTGTACAGTTGTCCCCTTAAAAGGGCAGGTGCTCATAACTGCTGCTGGGGTGCAACTGTAGCATCCTGATGCTTCCAACAGAAACAGAGAACTGACAGCTTTTTGACCTCCTCTGTGACCTCTTCCAACCCCAAAAAGGCTCATTGATGTGCCACTGAGGTAATGTTCTAAGCTAACTCTTAGGCAGTGCCTGTACCCCATCCAACAGATGACCTGGGTAAATCTTAGCATTCCATCCAGACAGAGGCCCGTGTATATTGCAGACACACACACACACACACATATACTCATATATTTACTGGTGTGTCTGTATTTGGGATCACATCCAAAATTAGTTGTGGCCATCTACACAGTGGTGCCCTGAAAGGCTTGTCAATGGATAGATGGATGGACACATACAGTATATATACCTACACATACTGCCTATACTGGCCAAATGACAAATTACTGTGCAAAGCAAACATCAGGAGGGAAGATGATAAGAACATTAGAAATATACAGGAGGAGACCAAGTTTGTTTGTTTATCTAATAGCTAAGCTCTCCCAATATCTTATCAAGATACTTCTTAAAAGTTGTCAAGGTTCCTGCTTCAACTACATGTCTTCGTAGTTTGTTCCAGATTCTCATAACTCTTTGATTAAAGAATTACCTCCTGGCATCAGTCCTAAATGTACTTCCCCTTAATTTCCACTGGGGCCTTCAAGCATGGCATTCACCATTTAGTGGAAAGATTTCAGTTGGATCTATTTTATCCATGCCTTTGAGAATTTTGAAGGCCTGAATCAGTTCCCCATAAAGATTTAAATCTCTGAGCCTTTCAGAGCAGGAGATGCCCTTTAGTCCTGGAATATACTTGCCCTTATTTGCTATTCTCTGGACAGCTTCAAGTGCTGCTCTATCTTTTTTTGTAGTGTGATGACCAGAACTGCACCCAATACTCCAGATGAGATCTAATTAGTGAATTATACAGTCTGAGGATAACATCTCTCGATTTACATTCAGGTTTTTACTGTATAGCTTAACATTGTATTTGTCTTTTTGAAAATTTTAGCACATTGTTTAAATGATGAGAATGTGAGAATGCTTACTATAGGATGGTGTTTCTTATCCTGTATTTAAAATTAATGTTCCTTTGGCCCACAAGTTACACTCTGTATGTTTCTAACTTAAGCATTTTCCAAGTGTCTGCCAAGTTGTGAACATTGTCCAAGTCTTTTTGAATTGCTTTTGCTGCCTCCTTCCTTGTGTTCTGGCATGGAGAGGTGTTAAGAGTGCACAAGGAAGGCATGGGAGTGGCCCAAGTATCGGTGCAGCGTCCTCTTCTCCTCTCCATACACACCTCCTCACTGGGTCCTATCATCCAGTCCCATGGTTTCTCTTGCACTGATAATATGAAGCTGTACCCACTATTCCCTCCAGAGGACCACACGGTATCTGCTAGAATCTCTGTCTGTCTCAATGATATTTCACCTTAGATGAGGGAGCACCATTCCCAGTTCAACTTGGTAAAGACAGAACTTCTTGTCATTCCAGCTCACTCGGCTGTTCTACGCCCCATCTCTGCTCAGCTTGGTTCATTATCACTAACACCCACCAACTTGGTACACAACTTTGGGGTGGTAAATGAAGACCAGCTGTCCTTCAGGGTCCATGTTGCTATAACCAAAATATCAGGTCATATTTGACACAAGTATGCAGCACAACTCCAGGTCCAGACTTTGGTCTTATCATGCAACTTACTGCTAGAGGGATTACTGGCATGTGTCCCCAAGCTTCTGCAGATGATTGAAAATGCAGTGAAACATCTGGTGTTCAATCAGCCAAGGTGGGCACATGTCACCCCTCTATTCAGATGACTACATTGGCTCTAAGTAGGGGCACATATTAAGTTCAAGTCCATGATGCTTGCCAATAGAGTAGCCAATAGATCTATGATCGTTCACTCAGGTCTGTTGATGAATGACACCTAGTGATGCCGCTTCTACATTGTATTAAATCTCAGTCCAGATTCTTTTCACGTGTAGCTCCAAGCTGGCGAAACAAGCTGCCCACCTCCATTTGGAATGCTGAATCTCTCAGTGTGTTTAAGAAGCGTTTGAAGACTCTCTTTCTCAGTGAATTTCTACATAACTGATACTAGCTGATATGTTTTATTATCTAGGAATTATAACTTGCTTGTACTTTCTTCTGAGCTCACCACTTGTGATGACCAATTTTGCATAATTGTCCTGTAATATTTGTCTCCAAACAGCCCCCCCGACCGATGTTTACTTGATTATGCTGACCTCTTCTCAAATGCCCTCAGTATTTGCCATCCCTCCAATTTTAGTATCATATGCGAATTTTACAAGTTTACTATCTACACCAAAATTCATGTTACTCATTTAAATTAGAAAAGTAGTGGTCCAAGGTCAAAAAAATGAATCCATGCAGAAAGGAATGGAGGTAATGGACAGCCACTAACTTTGCTGTTCATAGCTAAGGTTTTGAATGATGGACTCAAGTAGGGCCATAGGTTAAGGTGAAAGGATTAGTAAATAAGGAAAAATTGTAGGATTGGTAAGAAAGAATCCTGAGTTACTCTTTCATTTTAGCTAATCAAGTAAAAAGACTGGGACCACATGTTTGCCTTGGCATTTAGATGAGTTTTATGATTGTAGAATGAACCCATATGGAGAAAGTAGACTATAATCCAGGATTGACCATGTAGTGTATAGCGAGTTTGCATGAGAACTGACTGCTCTAAGGAGGCACACATACAGTATATTCTCAAAACAGCTCAATCCAATTCGGCTTCTCTGGAGCCATGGCCTACCACAGCAGCATTGGGCTCAAGGCAGGAACTATCCTGATTTCAAGGGAATCACATACTCACATACTCATACAAGGCCAATTTACTGGTACCAATTAAAGTAAAATGCACATCTTTAGGAATGTTGGAGGTAAAGCCAAGTATCTTGATGAAATTCAGGTACACACAGGGAAGATGCAAAACCCAGATGATGACAAGATTTAAACCTAGGATCCCAGATTTGTGAGGCAGCAGCATTAACTCACTGCCCTTATATCCTATAGTGTACAGAGCAGTTTCTTACAACAGACTGATAAATGGATAAATGAGATGCAATTAGTTTGATTTTTAACTCTTAATCACGGCAATGTGATTATGATTGTCCTTTGCATGCTCCATTACAAACTGCTGCTCCATTCTGTGATAGTATCTACTTTAGTCCAATACAGATGGCATGGCTACTGACTCTCCAATACCTTGATTTAGATAAGTGAGCCCAGAGAGGGATGTGTTGTTTTTAAATAAAATGAATTCTAAAAATATATGATAATTTCTAAACAAGCTGCTTTCTCCATCAAGGTCTCTATAGCAACAGAGAGGATTGCCCGCCAATATTCACAAAATCTGCCACCTTGTCATGGGCCACAGATCAGTCTGCACACAATGATTATAGCAACAAGCACAAGGCAGAATCCCTCCCAAGGTGTGCCACCATTCACTGACCATACAAACATGCTAGGTGTTAGCGGAGGATTGTGTCAGCCTGTAGTTGTAAAAGAAAAAACAGGTAGGTTTTGCCTAGGTAAAAAACAAAGCAAATATTTTTTTTAAAAAAGGACTAGGCAATGAAAAGGAATAACAGACCAAAACACAAGAAGGGGTCTGAGCCAAAAGACTAAACAAACCAAAACTACCAAATTCAAAAATACTAACCAAGCTCTTAATCAAAAAACATGCAATATCCGACTCCCTAAAGTGATTTTTAAAGAGCTAAATACCACAAAAAGTTTTTTTCCACACAATTCCAAAGTCTTGGATACCAGAAGTACACAGACATAATCCTAAACAGTTACTGTGATCAGGCCATATCTGGGATTAAATTAAGGGGAATTGAAATCAAGACTAAAGCCAGGAATCACTTTTTTACAAAAGAGTTATGGGACTTTGTAACAAACTACCAAGACATGTAAAGGAAGCAAAAACCTTGACAACCTTTAAGAATCTGGATGAGAAATTGGGACAGCTTAGCTATTAGCTAAACAAACAAGCTTGAATCGAGTGAATGGTTTCCTACCATTTGTCAAATTTCTTATGAGTAAAATATTTTTCTTGTTATCCTGCTGACTTTTTATATTCTGATATTTTTTGGATAATCACTGACATTTTGTGGCTGGTTCTATATTTTCGTAACAATGTTGTTTATGGTCGCTATACCCACTGTACTGCCAGTTACATTTGTCATGATTGCTTTGCCTTGAAAACTAATTGCTTGACTGACATTGTCTTTTCTGATTAATTCTTGATATTATCGTGATGACTTTTTTATGCTCAATTCATTTTATCATCTTGATGAGAGTGACAACATCATGATGCCATTTTGGGATTCAAAGTATCACAAGAACGGTTAGTTCTTGCATAGCCTTCTCCACCCACATTAATGTTGTATGTGGCTGCATTGCTGGGATGGTTCTGTCATGAGATGTTTGGCATCATTGCACTGATTGTATTTAAAATATTGATGAAGTAAGCCTAATATCCCCAAGCTTAGGGATGTTCTCTCAAACAAACTTCTTTTGACTTATGATTTAAAAAAGGAAAGGATGTTTATGTTACCAGGACACTTTGCCTAATTTTTATACTACTCTTTCTTATCTCAAGCTGTTCTGCTCTACCTCCTTTTGGGCAACTTGCTCATTGCAACATGACATATTTAGTCATCCCACTTCACCTATATAAGATGGTAAACTTTCAGCCTTTCGCATTGTAGTGTTAGTGAGGAAAACATCTCAAATTGGTGTTAGGATTTTATTTACAGTGCATCCGGAAAGTATTCACAGCGCATCACTTTTTCCACATTTTGTTATGTTACAGCCTTATTCCAAAATGGATTAAATTCATTTTTTTCCTCAGAATTCTACACACAACACCCCATAATGACAACGTGAAAAAAGTTTACTTGAGATTTTTGCAAATTTATTAAAAATAAAAAAATTGAGAAATCACATGTACATAAGTATTCACAGCCTTTGCCATGAAGCTCAAAATTGAGCTCAGGTGCATCCTGTTTCCCTTGATCATCCTTGAGATGTTTCTGCAGCTTAATTGGAGTCCACCTGTGGTACATTCAGTTGATTGGACATGATTTGGAAAGGCACACACCTGTCTGTATAAGGTCCCACAGTTGACAGTTCATGTCAGAGCACAAACCAAGCATGAAGTCAAAGGAATTGTCTGTAGACCTCCGAGACAGGATTGTCTCGAGGCACAAATCTGGGGAAGGTTACAGAAAAATTTCTGCTGCTTTGAAGGTCCCAATGAGCACAGTGGCCTCCATCATCCGTAAGTGGAAGAAGTTCAAAACCAGGACTCTTCCTAGAGCTGGCCGGCCATCTAAACTGAGCGATCGGGGGAGAAGGGCATTAGTCAGGGAGGTGACCAAGAACCCGATGGTCACTCTGTCAGAGCTCCAGAGGTCATCTGTGGAGAGAGGAGAACCTTCCAGAAGGACAGCCATCTCTGCAGCAGTCCACCAATCAGGCCTGTATGGTAGAGTGGCCAGACGGAATAAATTTGCAAAAACCTCAAGTAAACCTTTTTCACGTTGTCATTATGGGGTGTTGTGTGCAGAATTCTGAGGAAAAAAATGAATTTAATCCATTTTGGAATAAGGCTGTAACATAACAAAATGTGGAAAAAGTGATGCGCTGTGAATACTTTCCGGATGCTGTGAAAACTTTCCGGAATACTTTCTGTAGCTGACTATGAATTTAATCTTTTGTTTTGGGTTTGACAAACTACATAGTTTTCTTGTCTTTCACTCCCAAAGGTCATATCACTTACAATATCTTTCCAGCAATTTTTATTCTTAGCCATCATTTACATAATCTTAGTAACTCAGAGGCAGTCAACTGGATGCTCGTGAAGTCAGTATCATAACATGACATACCCAGGAACTCACTGCAGCTAGTCCGTGACTTGCCTGACAAAATCAAATAGGATTGATTCTGTCTTTCTGTGTATGAATGCGGAGGACAACAACAACAACAACGACATTTACGTATTTATATAGCATGTTTTCATACAAATGATGTAGCTCAAAGTGCTTTACAAGCTGAAGAAAGAAAAAACATATAAAAATAAAATTAGGCAATGCTAATTAACAAAGAATAAGGTAACATCCAATGGCCAGGAGGACAGAAAAAAAACAAAAAAAAACTCCAGACGGCAGGAGAAAAAAATAAAATCTGCAGGGGTTCCGAGGCCACGAGACCACCCAGCCCCCTCTAGGCATTCTACCTAACATAAATGATCACAATCAGTCCTCAGGGTTTTTAGGCTTTACATGGAAGAATTAGACGAATTGGCCTTTAATCCATCTATGTAAGGACTGCATGGTGCTTTGATGAGGGGGTGGTGGCTCAGATCTCCAATGAATGCTTATCAGGAAGTATAACAACACATAATTGATCAACGAGAAATAAGGAATGTGCGTGTTTTTGGACCTCACAGGCAGAAGAGAAGCTTGTTTTATGTACCATGACGGAAAAATGAAAAAAGGGCAGAGATTGTGGCTGAACTTGCCATAGCTGTTAATCCCTTTGTACAGCACCGTCTCTGTCATCCTGCACATTATTGACTGTCACAAAAAGGGGAGGACAAGAATGTGCTGGAAGGTCAGCATGCAATTGCTAAATATGACGTGCCCAGCAATTTTCAGTCATGTAAAGTGATGTGATCCGGTGATGAGATCTGCAACTGCAGTCGGAAATTGTGACATACCAAACGACCGGAAATCATGTAATGTAACATTGGTATAACCTGCTTTCGGACCTCAGTATTGCCTCACCTTTCTGCACTTCTTTCCCTGATTGCTTCAACCTGCTTTTCCACCTGGTAATCTTATTATTAGCAACAGTGTCACCATAAGGATGATGGCACATACTGAAATGCCATAAGTTATAGGATAACAACCAACAACTTTCATCCAGAAAAGAGATTTTGGGAAACACTCCTGTTACTCTAACACATGCGTTTTTATGATGAGGATGTGAATGTCCAAACACTAAACAAGTAGAACCAATACTGGTATTTGAACCCAAGACTCTGCAACGCTTCTGTGCTGCTTGGGTGTATTCAGAAAATTACCTGTACATTGTGTGTATGGTGTGGTGTCTTTTATATTGAGCATTCTCATTCTGCTCACAGTTTCTGCCTTACGTTCTGACCCACAATAGCCTTGCTTCCACTAAAGGACTTTATAAAAATTAATAACACAAATATTTCTATAGTAAGTTTAATACAAAACGTTCAACTACAGCTAATCGTGCGATTGCCACCCTTGCGATAGAAATGGGAACACTAAACTAAAATATGTGTGCCGTAATTTGTTTCTGGTCTCTTTTGGGTTTTCAGAGCCCAAGGTGGTGGTATTAAACACCGAGGCGAGAAGCAACAGTAACATTTGGACAGCCTAGAGGCTGGTGATAATGATAAATTGCACATAAGCACCTCATCTCATGAAGTGAAAAGTGAAGGCATTCATAAGGCTTCCTAGGAGGCAGAAAAGAGCCACGGGGGACCCGTCCTTTCCCGACACAAATATCGATGTATACACAATGTACATCGAAGTCAAGAAACAGAGATTGCACTTCACTGCATGTATTTTTTTATATTTCATTCTTCAGAGGATGACATCCTCTTGTTTATTGTTTGCAGATACAGTGCGATCTCATGGGAGCTCTTTTTTCTATGTTTCCAATGAGACCCTGTCTTAAAAGATCCAACCACGTTAAACTTTCTTTATTTAAAAAAGAAATACAGCTGTCAACATCTGCTGCACAGCTGGCAGTAAAAGCCAACCCTCTCTGCAGCGCACACACTTTAAACTGTCAGTCTTGCTCTACTCCTCTGATCTTCAACTGTCTCTCAGGCATTAAATGTGCCGGTACCATGCAGTTAAGCGAGTTTCCTTTTCTTTTCAAAGCCAGCACTTTATTTCGAGGTTCCCTCTCAGAATGAACAGTAGCAATTACACTGTGACCCTTGCAATGCAAATTAAGGAACTAATCTCTTAAACCTGATCAGTGTCAGTCCCTTAAAAATAGCCACATTACATCTTGTTAGAGCTATGGATTTTTTTCCCCAAGCATTCCAGCACCAAGAGCACTGCTCCTTTTATGATCAATTTTAATTTTACGACTATGATTACCATTACTCTGTGTTGAATTACATTTTGTATTATTATTATTTCCACTACAACCATTAATAGCAACTAATTTATAGCAGCTGCAGTATTTAGTGCTTCTATTCTGTAAACTTTGTACGTTCATAATGAAGGCAGCATTAGCCGCCAGAAACACTTATAAATATATGAAGAAAAGTATTACAGCATAAAATAAATGAGTCTGTTTTTATTTGGGAAGGAGAAGGCCAGTGCATTACAGAATTGTACGTCTCTGCTAAAACCATTCGTCATGTAGTGGGTGCAGCAACACGCTGTATCAGCGCACGCTTCTAACCTCTACCCATCATAAGGAGAAAGAATGTACATTTTTTTAAAGCACACACATTAAATTAATGTGGAGATATGATGTCTCCATCAGTCTAGCATTTAAATCTAAGTGCAGAAGTGTCTCCTAAACTTCTTTAAATTGAAGCAAAATCATTATCACCTGGAAGCAAGCCTCATTTAAATGTATCTGCTGAATGGACATAAATCGGCTCATACTATATAAAAATTAACAAATTAAAATAAGTCACTGAAAAACAATGCACACTATAACAGTACATGTTTTCGTCTTTTTGACTGATGAAGCTTTCATAATTTCCGGGGAAAATACAACTCCTAACACTGGTGTATAACGCATCATATCCAATTCAGGATCAAGGGGCACCTTCAAATACAACCTTGGACGGGATATATTGTAGGGCCACTCATGCACTCACAAACTCAGCTCAGAGTTTACAGTTAACATGAAAGCTTTTATTCCAACTGATAGGAAAAGCAGAGCACCTAGACAAAAACACATATATAGTAGATACCAGAAGAACATGCAAAACCACACACAGATAATGGCCAGGGGTAGGTATTTAAACCCAGGATGCTGGAACTGTGCAGTTACAGTGCTAACTAGTTTACCACCAAGCACTTAAACCACCAACCACTATTACAACAAAGGAATAGACCATACTACGCATTCCACAATTTTCAGAAGCTTGTTAAAATTTCTGTCACTTTGCAGTGTTGAGGAAATGTGTATTTGTATAAATACTACAATTAGCAAAATTTGTAGTGAATAACCCCTAAAAACATTTGGTAAGTGGGGTAGCTGCTGAGAAATGAAAAAGAAACTTTAAAGACAAAAGGCACACCAATGGTTATCAAGAATGAATTGGTAGTTTTTGCCATATGCAGAATCCTCCACTGTAGGTCCCCAACCCTTTTTTTCTACTGTGGAAGGCTTATATAACATCCTCCATGCTGGAACAGTTGTAACAATTAGACACCCAGAGTGTTCCACCAGAGGGTATCAGACATCTCCTTCAAGTGTATGAAATGTGACACTTTCAGACACCAGTCATAAATGTCTTTCTTTGGTATATCTTGGAATAAAATACCATTAATGTGACTAATATTTAAAATTGTGTTTTTAAGACTGATAAAATCTTTTACATTTGGTTTAATTATAATGTCATTTCTGCTTCTTTTATTAGATCTCCAGAGAAAAAATCCTCACACAGGGGACCCGTACCTAAGTGAATTAGTCTTTTAATTTGTTAAAAAGTAGCCCCTCACTCAAAGAGGACAGACCTAATCCCAAGCTCATATGCTAACAGTTGCATCAGACTTCCACTGGTTACTGATCTGATCGATAAAATCAACTGCTTTGGTGAAACCTTTATTAATAAGCAAGGAATTCATTTGGATTCCAAACTGGTGATTCATCAAGTAACCAGAAGATTGAGGGCATGTGAGGTCGGCAGGTCAATCAATTAGATAGATAGATAGATAGATAGATAGATAGATAGATAGATAGATAGATAGATAGATAGATAGACAGATAGATAGATAGATAGATAGATAGATAGATAGATAGATAGAAAAGGTGCTGTATGATAGATAGATAGATAGATAGATAGATAGATAGATAGATAGATAGATAGATAGATAGATAGATAGATAGATAGATAGATAGATAGAAAAGGTGCTGTATGATAGATAGATAGATAGATAGATAGATAGATAGATAGATAGATAGATAGATAGATAGATAGATAGATAGATAGATAGAAAATAGATAGATAGATAGATAGATAGATAGATAGATAGATAGATAGATAGATAGATAGATAAGATAGATAGATAGAAAAGGTGCTGTATGATAGATAGATAGATAGATAGATAGATAGATAGATAGATAGATAGATAGATAGATAGATAGATAGATAGAAAAGGTGCTGTATGATAGATAGATAGATAGATAGATAGATAGATAGATAGATAGATAGATAGATAGATAGATAGATAGATAGATAGATAGATAGATAGATAGATAGAAAAGGTGCTGTATGATAGATAGATAGATAGATAGATAGATAGATAGATAGATAGATAGATAGATAGATAGATAGATAGATAGATAGATAGATAGACAGACTGACCTTAACTGGAGCTGGAAGGTGCAACGTGGGTATACTTTGGGGACACAGATTTATAGATGCATGCTGTTGGGAGCTTCTGCAGATTATCAGAAACAGGAATATCCTAGGCAGCAATCTTAAACATAGTAGTAGTGCACATCAAAGACCTCTGAATACTTTCAGAATTAGGTACAGGGTACACTCAAGTTAAGGTGTGAGGTCTCAGCAGGATTCTGGATTCATTGGTGATTTGCTTTGAATTATAATAAGAGCCAACTGTCTAATATATCAGACTCTCACATTTCCCCCACGTATCGTAAGTATGTGCCTGTTGCTAGGGTTGGGTGCACCGTGGCTTTACTTATATTCTATAACTGACTCAAAAAGTTTTAATTGGAAAAAAATTTATAAGCCCTTCAATTTCCATGCTTTAGGATTTGACCTATAATACAACCTTTTCAACAGCAGTCCAGTAAGTAGCAATCTCTAAAATATATAAACATACGGCAGCATTAAGTCTCCACAACAGGCAATGTTGCCACAACTGAAATTCTCCAGGGACTTGATTAGCAAAAGTCATAATTATGTTACCTTTGCAGTGCGAAATGGGTGATCAATTCAAATTAATTAGCGTTGTCTCGAGTCTGATAAGAAAACCAGTATTTAAATTAAACATTTTTGCTTCTCTTTAATATTTTTTATTTTTTGATGGTGTCTTCTGTCTTTGTTAAAGAGGTGACGAAGAAATTTCCAATCTTCTGTTTTTACTAAATCTCAAACCTTCCAACTATCTAAGCCCTTTGGGTCCATTAGGAGTCTGGTCACATAATGGGACTGTATATCTTAAAAAGAAAGAGAATATGAAGGAAAAGTCCACTGATAAGACTAATTGCGTACCATCCTCACTTCCATGCCACCTCCAGCTTGTTAATCAGAATTAACTTTTCATCTCCTCATTACCGGGACTCAACCAGGCTTTTCTCTCCAATCGCTTTTAGTGAACTGCGGAAAGCCATCACCCGTCCATCATGTGATTTGCTATCTAACTGGCTGAAGTCCCTCATCTTCGCAAGGAACCTTGGAAGGAAAAACTGCTATCAGCATGGAAAGATGTCTCCTAACCTTAAGTACAATTAACAGATAACATTAATCCTTCAAATGTGTGTCACTATACATCTCCAAATATTGCCTTGTGTAATTAATAGTATGGCAGCCTTGCCATTTTACAAATTCCCACATGACAGAACACTAATTTCGCGGCCAAGATATGAAACACTTCTTTCCAATGCCACATAATAGAAAGCAGAGACTGCAATTAAATATTGCTCACCCTTTGCGAGATTAAACCAACGAGCTGCCCTGGAGGGGACAATGAGCCTATAATGACAAAAAGAAAGATTTGCTTCTAACCTGAAATGCTTGCATACTGTCAAGCCCAGCAGAAAATACTTGGAACATGAAAAACATGCATACATGCCTTGTGTACAGTTTACATGTACTGAAAGAGAAGGTCTGAGTATGCCAATTTTTTTAATACAGTCTTTAAAATATTACATTTGTTCTTCTTTAAAATAAATAGCACTACATATCATACTTGTAAATGAAGGGCAGAAGGGTGGCAAAGTGGATACGACTTCTGCTGACAACTCCAAAGATAATAAGTGTATGAGTCTTGGCCTTGTCATCATGTAAGTAGACTTTGGAGGCTCTTCTCACGTTTGAGTGCATGAGTGTGCTGTGTAAAGAACTGCATCCTATCCAGGGCCAACTCCCATCTCATGCCTGATGCTTGTGGGATAGGCTGTGGATTCTAGAGACCAAGTGATATTTAAACTGGGTTCAGAAACTGGATGCAGAGACATTACAAGGTAAGAGAAACACAGTTGATGGCTGCCACTTCGTAACTCAAGAGAAATGTTTGATATTTCTGGCCTTGCAAACATCTAGGAGGACTGTGCACAGTTTCTTTATGAACACTGGATTTTTTGGTTCTCACTAAGACTGACATGTTAGTTTACCTTGAAGGCTAAATTGAGTTGATTTGAATGAACGGCAAAAGGGCTGGCTAGATAGATAGTTTATCAAAATGGACATCTCATACATAAACATCTATGTGTGGAAGTGAGTGTGTCTGTCCGGCCCGGAAATGAGAGGTGGAGTCAGGGTAAGGGCTCCGCCGCCAAGGAAACAGAAAACGAAACATCTACGCATGGAAGTGTGTGTGTCTGTCTGTCCAGCCCGGAAGTATGAGGCTACTACAGCATGAAGCTCAGACAGCCGGCAAAGTGGCCCCAAGTTAACGAGTTGGAAGAAGAAAGCAAAAGTAAAACTGCAGAGAAAAGAGAGAATCTCTTCCATAAGCAAGACGCACACATCGGCAAAATGGTATCCCTTTTACCTTTCCTCCCACTGCTAATGCACAAGCGAGGCGAGCACATTGGTACAACGAAACCAAGGACAGAGATGCCCAGAGTAGTTCCTTTCAATTACCTGACATCTCTACATTTCAATTTTTCAAATTTCAATACTTTCTAGGACCCCAGGCTTTTTACAGCACAGGCTTAAACAGCTAGTATATACTGTATATATTGTGGAAGACCAGCCCTGGCACAGACAGGCAGACACCAGTAAGTCCAACACACACGTTTATTTACACACTACTTACAAATAAATAAAGTCCCGCACACAACCCAGTGTTCCTTCACCAATCACCCCAGTCCGGGCCTCTCCAATGTCCAGCCTTCCTTCACCGCCTCAACTCCTCTCCTCTGAGCTTCGTCCACTTCCACCCGACTCTGGCTGACGACTGGAGGGAGGCAGCCCCTTTTATTCCCACCCGGACGTGCTCCAGGTGCCGCATGAGCCCCCGGAAGCACTCCGTGTGTCCCTGGTATTTCTTTCGCCAGCACATCCGGGTGGGCCGGAAGTGCTGACATCCAGGGCTCCTTACTCATCCGGGCGCCCCTTGATGGTGGCCACGGGCCCCTATAGGGTTGAGCTTCCATGCTCCATTCCCGTGGCCGCCATACAAACCAGGGCGGCTGCCCTCTCGTGGTCCGGGGGAGGCATAGTCCCTGTCTCGGTCCTTCTGGGTGTCCCGGCTGGGCATATATGTATATATACAGTATATAGGAGGACACTATATAAGATTGACCTCTAACATCCTCTGATATATAGGTAAACAGATAGATATGAAAGGCTAGGAGAGACTGAATTTTGCAAAGAAAGTGTATCATGGCCCAAAAGGGGTCTGTACTGCTGCCTACTGGGACATTATTCTGATTTCCAGCTTGTGCGTTACCTGTGCAGACTTACATTTACATTTCTGTATTTGGCTGGCAACTTTATCCACGGTGATTTACAACCTTTGCGATACAATTGGTCACGTTTCTTTTGTTTTTTCAGTTGGAGAACTGGCAGGTGAAGTGATTTGCTCGTGTTCACACAGTGCTCAATCCTTAGTCATTATGCCACACTGCAGACAATGCATGCTCTTCCTGTGCCCATGTAAGTTTTCTCTCTATTACTGTGGTTTACTCTCCCATTTTAAAGATCTGTTTTTCAAAATGACTGGTGACTCTAAACTGGTTCAGTGTTTGTACTCGGAGATAAACTTGCACTTGAGATACACAGGTAAGATGCAGTTCCACAGATATTTTTAATGTGTAAAATGTGATCATAAAATACATAAATGGAGGGATAGACTTTTCAATTTAATAGCGGCCTGGTGACTCAATGGTTGGTGCTGCTGCCTCATACCGTTATGGGATATTTCTGGCCTTGCAAACATCTAGGAGCACTCTGCACAGTTTCTTTATGAGCACAAGGGATTTTTTGGTGCTCGCAAAGACTGGCTTGATAGTTTACCTTGAAGGCTAAATTGAGTTGATATGAATGAACTGCAAAAGGGCTGGCTAGATCAATTAAATAAATGATAGATAAATGTTACCATCTGTGAGATGTTTCAATGTCGTTCCAACATTCATATGGGGTTTATCCAAAACCCCCCACTTCTTCTCACATCCCAAATATTTACATGTTAGTTTAAGAAGAGCTTTTCATTTGATCTATTATGAGTGAATGTGTGTGCACTCGTGCCTATCCTATGATAAGCGATTTCAGGCATGTGTCCCCGTACTGGAGGGAGATTAAAAGGAACATGACAAGACATGGTTGGCCTGTTGGCACTGTAGTTAGTGCTGCTGCCTCATAACTCCAGTAGGGAGTCCTATTAGTTACAGCCTCCCAGGAGCTTGCAGATTCTTTTTTGTGTTAGCATGGGAGTCATCTTTTGGGGTTCGGTTTCTGCGCATATCCTTAAGATATATGAGGTAGGCTGACTGGAGAATGTATGCAGTCTTTGATGAATCCGAGTGTCCACACTTCCACCTAATCACCTCTAATGCAGCACTGCAATAGATGACATCTTGTGCAATAGTGTTTCATGTTCAATTAAGGTCTTATGTTGAATGTTTGTGTTCTACCTTATTTCTTCTTATCCTTTCTGTTCCTTTTGTAATTATATTTATTTATATTTTGAGATTGCAGAGATTGTACCTAATTTCATTGTATTTGTTACAATGACAATAAAGATATTCTGATTCTGATACTCAGGGTTGATTCCTGCGCTTCACATGTTGTTACAGTGGTAGGCTCTGGATCCACATGATCTTAAAATGTATTAAGTGAATTAAAATATGGATAAATAGACCCTACAAGGTAAGCATGGTCTGGAGGAACATTATTAATGCTGTTTCCTAATAACTCCAAGGACAATTTCTGACTTCTTAACCTCACTCTATATGTGACACATTTGCATGGTCTCTCCATGCTCACATTGGATGTCTCCGGTTTTCCAAATTTTCCTCCCTGGAAAAGTCTATTCAGGGGTCCTGGAGAGGAGGGTCCGTCGGATAGTCGAGCCTCGGATTCAGGAGGAACAGTGTGGTTTTCGTCCAGGTCGCAGAACAGTGGACCAGCTCTACACCCTTAGCAGGGTCCTGGAGGGTGCATGGGAGTTTGCCCAACCAGTCTACATGTGTTTTGTGGACTTGGAAAAGGCATTCGACCGTGTCCCTCGGGGAATCCTGTGGGGGGTACTCCGAGAGTATGGGGTACCGGCCCCCCTGATAAGGGCTGTTCGGTCCCTGTACGATCGGTGCCAGAGCTTGGTCCGCATTGCCGGCAGTAAGTCGAACTCGTTTCCAGTGAGAGTTGGACTCCGCCAGGGCTGCCCTTTGTCACCGAATCTGTTCATAACTTTTATGGACAGAATTTCTAGGCGCAGCCAGGGTGTTGAGGGGGTCCGGTTTGGTGGGCTCAGGATTGGGTCACTGCTTTTTGCAGATGATGCTGTCCTGTTTGCTTCATCAGGCCATGATCTTCAGCTCTCTCTGGATCGGTTCGCAGCCGAGTGTGAAGCGGCTGGGATGAGAATCAGCACCTCCAAATCCGAGACCATGGTCCTCAGCCGGAAAAGGGTGGAGTGCCCTCTCAGGGTTGGTAGCGAGATCCTGCCCCAAGTGGAGGAGTTCAAGTATCTCGGGGTCTTGTTCACGAGTGAGGGAAGAATGGAGCGTGAGATCGACAGGCGGATCGGTGCGGCATCCGCAGTAATGCGGGCGCTGCATCGGTCAGTCGTGGTGAAAAAGGAGCTGAGCCGCAAGGCGAAACTCTCAATTTACCAGTCGATCTATGTTCCTACCCTCACCTATGGTCATGAACTATGGGCAGTGACCGAAAGAACGAGATCGCGAATACAAGCGGCTGAAATGAGTTTCCTCCGCAGGGTGTCTGGGCTTTCCCTTAAAGATAGGGTGAGAAGCTCAGTCATCCGGGAGGGGCTCAGAGTAGAGCCACTGCTCCTCCGCATCGAGAGGAGTCAGATGAGGTGGCTCGGGCATCTGATCAGGATGCCTCCTGGACGCCTCCCTGGTGAGGTGTTCCGGGCACGTCTAACCGGGAGGAGGCCCCGGGGAAGACCCAGGACACGTTGGAGGGACTATGTCTCTCGACTGGCCTGGGAACACCTTGGGATTCTCCCGGAAGAGCTAGAAGAAGTGGCCGGGGAGAGGGAAGTCTGGGCATCTCTGCTCAAGCTGCTGCCCCCGCGACCCGACCTCGGATAAGCGGGAGACAATGGATGGATGGATGGATGGATGGATGGATGGATGGATGGATGGATGGATGGATGGATGGATGGATGGATGGTTTTCCAAATTCTCTCATCATCCTAAAATGTGCATGCTAAGCTTAAGTGAACAATTTAAATGGATCTCATATGATTGAATATAAATTTTCCCAGAAAGCACAATGGTTCGTGCTAAAGCCTTGTAACTTCAGGAAGATATATAAAGATTATTGGAGTTCTGGCCTTATGAGACAGAGCATATGTATAGTCTAGTTTACATAGCAGAGAAGTTTAAAAACATAACATGCAAAATGATTTCAGTAAGGAATTACAAAGGAAAATTGGAAAAACGAGTGTGCTTTTACAAAATTGAGCATGGTATGGGAGAGTAGGACCATCAATATTACAGCTAAATTGTATATGCTGGATGCATTCATGATACCTACATTGTTATAAATCATAACACTGGAAAAGGAGGAGGGGATTGTTAGGAAATTAAACATACTCAAAATGAAGATATCACGAGAAAATAATTTTAAAAAGTTGGAAGGATCAGGTGAGTAAGAGCAAGGATTTTAATAGAAGCAGAAAGGTTGTGGCTAAGATCTAAGCAAAGAAACTTTGAACTGTCTGGGTAAGTATGCAGGATGGGTGACTAGAGATTGTTGAGTAGAGACAGTAATATTCAGAAGAGTGGAGGGAGTGAGGATAAAGAGGACTACAGAAAAGAAGATGGATTGAAAGTATCCAGGAATAGAATGGGTTGAGCATTCAAAAGAGCAGTCCACATGGCCCAAGATAGTAAAGAAACATGGGAATGGAATGTGACTTCCATTATTTGCTCTGATAATCTATAAGGATTATGGGGTACAATGATCACGATGATGATGGCTTTGACACCATCAGTGAGAAGTTTGCATGGCATCCTTATGTTTGCTTTGGATTCCTCTGACTTTCTCCACTCCCCATATATAGATATGATGCACATTTAATACTAATAAGAGTTTAAATTGACATGGTCAGACTGAACATTTGGGTTGCTGGGTGGCACAGTAATTAGTATTTCTGCCACATAACCCAGGGGTCCTGGTTTGATTCCCAGCCTTATATAACAGAATACTTTAAATCAGCTGTTACAAGTGTGTGTGTCCTTGCCCTATACTCAAGGCTGCAGGGATAGGTTTGTGCTTAACATGACTCTATAATTGTAAAAGCAAGTCTAAAAAGAGAGACAGAAAAGGATGGGTTCTGCAAGGTTCTATCTAAAATGGAACTGTGCAACAGCACTGGAATCAAAACGAATACTTTTGTCTGCGTTAACCAAACGGGACACTAATATTGTTGATTTAACAAGGAATCACTGAAAGAACACAGAAACTGCACTCCCTTGTCAATCTGATACCAGAAATTAGAAGGTATTCACTAAAGATTTATGGAATAAAACAATAAAATTGTCAAAAAACTAGCGCTACAAGGCAAAAGTGAGCAGCATGGGCATATTAATACGCTCTTCGTAGTGATAGACGGCTTGCATGCCTCGTTAAACGCTGAACGTTCCCCGACGTAATTGCTGTAATGAGTGAAAAGCCAAGTATTATTACAGCATGAGGCCATTTTCAAAGATTCATTCCCTGGTCAACTTCCTGCCCCCCAACCGATCTTATTTCCAACAAATCCCTTTTGTCTCCTCCACGCAGATCTGGTAACTGGCAAAGCAACAGTGAATCAGAAATAATTACCATACTGATTAGCGCTGCCTTCTCTCCCCGTGTATAGCAGGAACTAATGACCAAGTCAAGCAACGTTTAATCTAAAAGCTTTATTACTGTACTCTGTCTTTTAATGAAAACCACAAGGTGTGTATGAGCAGCAGAAGACAGGCCCGCTATGCAATGGCAGTAGAAGCGAGAGCGCTGCAACATGGAAAAATTAGAGGATTCACCAAGATACGTAACTCGAAGAGACATATCTAGGACTGTGCAATTATTTGGCATGCCAGGGGCTGCAGGCTTGTTCTAATAGTGCATTCCCAGGTGTAGACGACAGAGAGGTCAATGCGCTTGCCTAGACGCTGGCTCATTTTTGTTAGGGATTGGAGTTTGACACAAGGAGCCAAGATATAAAGTGGCACTGGGAAATTTAACATTCCTTCACATCTGTCTTTCCTCCTGCATACTCATTATTGAGTAGAAAAGGTGAGGGAGTACTGGTTACTAAGGAAAGGAGGACAGGCAATGGGCCAACATGGCTGAATAAAATGATGCATGGGCTTGAAGGATTTAGGAGGTAAGGTCTAATCAATAATCCATACATGTCCAAGAGACTGATCGATGCTTGGAATGGAAACAAAATCCCTGTCAATAAAAGTACAACATTGTGAGTATTATTATTTATCACTTTTAATTATTTGGAGTGGCATAGTGGGGCTGTGGCTAGCACTGCAGCCTCAGAGTTTTCAAAAATCCAGGTTTGATTCTCAGCTTGGTTAAGGTCTGTGTAGAGTTACCATGGATTCCTTTTGTGCACCTGAGTTGTTTATTGTCTAAAGATGTGAAGATTTGGCGCCTGCTCCTTGTTGTTTTTATTTTCTTTTCCTCAGTACACTTCTTTCCTCCATGTCCTAAATGAATGCAGGGTAGGTTCACCGGCACCTTTAAAATGACTCTGCACAAATATGTATTTTATGCCACTGCCTTACAGTTCCAGTTCTAGCCTGATTACTGTCTGTGAAGAGTTGCCACCTTCCTCTTTTCCACTCTTGACACTCCACTTGCCCCCTGACATCCTAAAGACTTACCTGTTAGGTTTACTGAATTCTCCCAAATATATGTGTCTGCCTCACAATTCTAAGAGACTGGGCCTTCAGTTCCACTCCAATTACTATCTGTGTAGAGTCTGCAACTTCTTTAGACTTCTCTAAATACTTTACTTTCCTTCCAGGTTCTAATGACATGCAAGTTCAGTAAACACTCTGAACTGATTCTGCTTATGAGTACATGTGCTGCTGGTTTAGAGCACTAATTAAGGTGTCCTTATTTAAATTTATATTGTCATAAGTGTGACCTTCAGTCTGCTTTTAAGTGCAAAAAATAAGGGGCAGAGTCTTGACACATATCAAACTTTGCTGTCAATCCTGATCCTACAGGAACTGAAGCGTTGCTCAGTTGGAAATGGATGAGTATTACAAGGCTAACAGTAAAAGGGTAACTTGAACCTCCATGAATGATGGGTAATACAGGTTTTAGTTTTGAAAGAGGCAAACAGAATAATTAAAGGGGCTGAACGCGCCCAGATATTAATGTTCTATTTTATGATGCTTAAGTAAAATAAATCTGTGGTTAACCAAATACTTTAATGTCATTGCTACATCTTTCTATGACATGTATTGTCAGACTAGGGCAATATATCGGTACAGTGTTTTTAATATGCAGACAGAATCACAGTCTAATTACTGGACTTTTACTGACAAAGCTCTTTTTACTTTTTTTTGTTTTAATCATTTTAGTTATGTCATTGGAACTTTACATCTCTTTTAAGTCTATTATAAATTTACATATCTGATTTATGCATGTCATACACTTGGAAATATCTTTTGCATCTGTTTACAGTATATTACTGTGACAAAATGTAGCTCCTTAGTGGACAAGTCTATTATCATGAAAACTTTGCTAAACAGATACTGTCAGTGTTTCATGAAAATTGTCTTACTGCAGAGATGTAAATTCACATCTTAAAAGTTTCAAAAAAATGGCCTAATCTATAAAAATTACTATTCATTAATCAATAAATCTGAATAGTTTAAAGATGATGGGAGACTATCCCAGCAGCATTAGGAGCACGGTAGGTAACAACCCTGAATGGAGCTCCAGTCCACACAGGGCATGCTTACTCACACAGAGTCCTCAATCTGTACGCATATTTTTGGATTTTGGGAGAAAAACTGGAACAAACCAAACAAATCTGAATACTGAGAAAAAGTGTAAACTCTCCCCAAAGAGATTCTGAGCTAGGATCAGAACCAGAACTGCCTAAAAACCAACTAATCAAACAAATTATTCTCAAAAAATACAAAGTACCACTATTCAGAATATTAAACTTATTGTAGAAGCAGAAATTTCAGTGGATGATGTAGGAATGTCCTCTACAGTCTAATCCATTCATTGGACCTTTGCATGCCTCACACATCTCCATAAACGTTTGTTTAACTTGTCGATTTTTTCAATTGAATACGTAGTAGCAGGATTGCTCCACTACGACAGTGTAATTGATGATTTTGACTTCTAGAAGGCAAAGAATTTTCATTTAGAGTGAATGAAATATTGGATATTAGTCATTTTGTGTCCGTGCTCACACTAATTCAGTCTAATTAAATATTTATTAAAGTTCTCATTACTTTGACTTTTACAAAGAGAAAGATTCTTCTTATAGATCTTACAGTCTATCCCTGTCAGCTGTCTTTGACAGACTAACAGCCTTAACTATTGAAAAGTATTCTGTACAAATATATTAATGAACTGTATATAGGATGTTAGGCTAATTTAACGGGTATTTGTGTGTGTAATGGCGCCCAGTGATGAAGTGTCATCCTGTGCAGGATTATTTCCTGCCTTGCACCCAAATGTTATTGATTGGATTCCCAGATCCCCATTGCCCTAAATCAGATTAACACGGTTTAAAACTGAGATGATATTGATGAAAATTAAAACACATAACAGCTGTTCTTTTTTCTTGCCGAAGTAAATAATTCATAACTAACACTGAGCACTTAATAAAATTACTATTTTATACCAGGGATGTATGATAAATTGATCATAATCGGCACAGAGTCCTTTGTCTACATTATTAACAATATATTTGACTGATTTGATGACACATTAAGCATGTGCCTAAGAGCAAAACTTCTCATGAACACAATCCAAAGAAAGTTGTGTGGTCATTTTTTCACCATGAATGCCAGTGACAACAGCATAGCAACATGCTATGTTTGGCATGGGGTACACACTCCACATAAGCTAGATCTTTTTTATCTCAGCTCCAAAGACACCCCCATAAACACACTTCAAAGGAAAAAACACTCGGACATTACAGGAAAAGTAATGTTTAACTTGACTGTTAATGCTGCTTTTACTTCTTGAAACAAATGGCTTTGAAGAGCACCACATCATTATCATCATCATCATCACACAAGGGTAAGTTCCATATCTAAGTCTCAGGTTTTGTCTCTCCGTTTGTGTCTAGGTGATGTAGTTCTGAGAAAGGTCCAAAGACTGGACAGCTTCATGTCCTTCAGTAAAACAGCACCATTGTGACAAACAGCAGCAGGGTGTGCTAGTTTCTCCTTTGCATCATTTTCAATATTTATGCAATAAACAATACAATTGTATTCAATCCCATTCTTCTCACTCTTTCTGTCTGCAAACAAACAAACTGTGGCAATCTGCAACCGGCCTTAAGCTGTACTTTTGAATTCTAGTTTCTCTCTGGATAGTTACAGTTCAAAATGGCCTTGATCTACCATTTAAACACATCTTCATATCACCAGTACAAACTATATATACACACACACACTCACACACACACATTGTGAAGTCAACACCGACACAAACAGGCAGGACACAGTTCTAGCACACAACATACAGTTTATTTACACAAATTGCCTTCACAGCTCACAAGTCAAATTTCAAGGCACAACACACTCCTTCTGCCACCAGTCCTTCTGCCTCCACTCTTCCTCAGGCTTTGTCTTCTTCCTCCCGACTCTGGCCTTTGAATGGTGGGGACTAGCTCACTTTATAGGGCGCCCAGAAGGACTCCAGGTGCCCAACAAGCTTCTTCCAGCAGCACTTCTAGGTGTGGTGGAGGTGCTGCCATATAGGGCCCTGTAAAAGTCCGGCCCCAGTAGGGTCGAGCTCCCATGCTCAAGACCCATGGCCCCACTGGAAACCAAGGGGGCTACCCTCTGTCAACCCGGGGAAGAAACTGTCCTGAAAATATTTTTTTCCCTGGTCCTTCCATGGCTCTGGTGGTCCTCCACACTATATAATTATATATATATATAAAATTAAATATACTGTATATGGTGTGGAGGACCGCTGGAGTGTATATATATATATATACACACTAATAACAAAACATATACATCGGCATAACAATTTAAAACATAAATCACAGTGACACATGCAAACATTCATTATACTGACTACATGCGATGTACTACATGCATATTTGTTCTGCAGATGGCTTGGGTGGCATCAATAATAATAAAAATCTTTACCTTAACAACTATGTCATCTAAAAGGGGTGCCAACTGGAAAAGTCCACTGGCCACCTAATCCAATCTAACTGTACACTGTAGCCTAGTGTAGCCATACTTCAAAACAGACTCGAAGAAAGTGTATTAACTCTTATATTCATGGCAACAGTACACCATGTTTCGATGTAAAACAACTAAGAAAATTAGAGTGTATGCTGCTGTTACTTGACTTACTTGTAAAACTAAGATAATTGGCAAGAGGTCAACAATGTTAAAGGGATTAGTAAATTAAAATATTTACATCGTTTAACTATTCTGTACTCATTTAAGACATCAGTTCATACAGAAGCTTGGATGCAACTGACATACAAATATAACTCTGAAAAAAACAGAAAAAAATGAATATTAATATGGATATCATGAAATATAACACACAGAAAGGATTATTGGTGGCAGCCAAGAATTTGCATATTGTTGTGAGCCTTATTTTATAACATTACCCAATTAAATGTTAGCAATACAGTTTTTCAAAATATAAGCATATTCATAAAAAGTACACTATAAAGTGAAGACTGAACTTCAAGTTCTCATCCCTGGTTTTATTTCAAATATCTTTGTGCTGCAATGGACATACATCCTCCATCCAGTTTGCATGTTCTACTTGTCAGCATTGATTTTCTGCCAGTCTCCCAGAGATGTCAATGTTTGTTAATTTCGTGACCGTAGATTTGCCCCATGCGATTCTGAGAGTGGGTCTATCATGTGATGGGTTGTCCAGTGCTTGTTCCTGCCTTGTGCTCCATGCTGCCAAAATAAGCTTTGGCCCACTTGTCACCATAAATTTGATAAAGCTGGCTTGAAACTGTTACGTTATGTAAGTATAACACCTACTACTTACAAACCAACTCATTTTTAAAATGAATCCGAAGAACAAGCTAATTGCTAACCCAAATTGAACACTTCACTTTAAATCCTTTATAAATGAGTCTGGGTCTGGGAATTGGGACTGTCTATTTTCGTCCCATAAAATATCGAAAATACTTTGTGAATTAGTGTCCTGTGTGATGTAATGCATATAACATTTGGTACCTCCATGGTATTTATTCATATTATTTTGGTGTCATCTACAGGTTCAAAAGTTTGCTGTCTATAACTGAACCCACAATGATTTGCAGTTATATATCATCCACCAACCTTTTCTTTATAACTGAACACAGTCGGTGACAGCATCATACGTGCCACTAGTCTGCAACACTTTAGCAGCCTCCCACATTAATCATTTAAAACTGTTTTCCACAATTTTAAAAACTCTCAGTTATCCATCTATCCATTATCAGGCCCACTTAATCTCATTCGCTGGGGAACCAGAGCCCATCCTGGAAATACCGACTGCAAGGTTGATTGGGGTAGTAGCCCATCACACTCACACTGAGCTAATTTAGAATTGCTAATTAACCTAACATGCATGTCCCTGGGATGCATGGAGAAACATCACACAGACAGCCCCAAACCCATGAATCCACAGGGCTGCTAATTCAAAGACCCACTCAGCCATGAAGCTTTATCCTACCACTGTTACCTGTCTGCAAAATGTCTGCAAACCATCACATGAAACACTGAGCTCCACCTGGGCGGCTTACCTCCCCCAATATTCATTGTGTAGCCCCTCTGAGCCCCTTTGAGAGGTCCCATATGCATTATTTCCCTTCTGGCTTGGAGTGCTTCTCTAAGCTAACCGAATCTGTTCAGTTTCCATTTACAAGAGATCAATACGCAGTTTAAATCATTTAAACAGAGTGGGAAAGGCATTGATTTTATTCTGCAGCCGAGAACAGGATTTTATCTGTAAAACCGTCACTGTCATGTTCTTTGAGATCCAGGGGGAAAATAGCAAGTAGCTGTGCACATTGCACCAGTCTGAGACATTCGAATGAGGGGCTTGCCTACATTCAGTTGACTTTTGAGTCTCTTGTTGCATCATGTAATTGAACAGTCTTTCAGGCATTGCCTTGAGAGCACAGATGTACATAATGCAAAGCATATTTTTAAATTGTTTCTCTGGTGTCAGAGACAACGACAACTTACTCAATGGGCAATAGGCGAGTACTAAATCTGAATAGGGCAGCAACTCACTGCAGATTATGTACGCCCTATAACTGTCAAGGAAAACAACACAGAAGATCAAAAAATCAGTTGCTAAGGCAAAGAAGGAAGAAACTCTTTCGACAACACCTCCTGTCCACCTATCAATTCCACAGTGATAAATTATTTAGAAAGCTTCTGATGTTATGTAGAGTTCACATTTTACTTTCCTTCATCTTGAAACATAGCAGGAAAGTTATGCAACTGAAATCACTATGCAGGGTAACATATAATGCTGATTGCAGAACCAGCACTACACTCTGCAGCACTCAGATACCAAAGGGGTTGTGACTACTGAGCCTGAGGGTCATACGGAAGCCGAGAGAGGACATGAAATACTGTTAATTTTTAAAATTGTTTCCTCGAGATAGCAGACTAATTTTATCGAGATCTCAAGAAAACAAACTTTGTTTTCTCGAGATAACGTAATAATTTTATCGAGATGTTGAGAAAACAAAACTCAACCTTTGCTCCTGGCATCAGGCTCGCTTAGATTGCGACACCTATACATCTGAAGCCTTGCTAACTAAATGACGGACACTAATGTTATTTTCTAAACTAAGGCATAAACGTATTTCAGCCTGCGTCAGCCCTTGATGAACAACAATGTGACGCGCTGATCAATACAGTTCTGCTCTTCTGCAATATCAAACAGGGCTTGGCTTCAATAACCTAAACATTAAACGTTAGATACAATCTTCTTCTATAATACGCTACTGTGGCTGTTCGTTTGTCTGTCCAGGATTTTAAATCACCTGTAGCTTGCACACCGCTTCACCTATTGACTTGAAATTTGGTACACATATACTACGTGATGTCTACTATTCGCTTTCAGGGTGATGATTTGATCACTCTTTTTATTTTTATTTTATTTTATTGTAGAATCAACTCTCGGCAGCGCGCAGCAGGGCGGCCGTGTGGCGCATGCGTATGGGCACCGTTCTCATTCCCTACCACCTTCGCTAATCATTCTTGAGGCAGATTGAAGACTTAAGTGTCAGATTAAGTGAAAGATTAAAGAAAACATACTAAGTAATTGCAACACAAAAACTAACTTAATCAGTTTTAACGCGAAAAGATGCAGACGAAAGAAGAGAAGCAGTGGGCCGCAAGGGTGGAGTAAAGAAGAGCTGCTCAGGAAGCAGCAAGCACATCAACCTCTGAGCAAACGAATGCTAAATGTACAGAGAAAGAGGATGAATACTATGAATGCTCAAGTCAAGTGTATTCACTGCACGTGCAGTGCGCCGTTATTGGTTATTTCATAATTTCGAGAAAACAAGATCTTTTGTTTTCTCGATATCTCGATAAAATTATTCTGTTGTCTCAAGGAAACAATTAAAAAAAATAACAATATTGCATGTCCTCTCTCGGCTTCAATAGGGTCATTTCCTAGATATACTGTATACATACTTTATTTCATACTAGTCATTTAGCCCGTTACAATAACGGGTGCTAGAACAGTAGTGCATAAACATTAGTAGGAACAGTCTATATTAAATGGCAAGGGACTTTGACCTCATTCTTTTTGTTGGTCGTATTTTTCTTTCTTTCAGCCTTTCTTTTGTTGATGTTTACTTGCTGAGCTGACCATTCTTCATGGGCTGCCGCCGTGTATTGTGTGTCTTTAATTTTCTGTTACAGTAATACTGTCTTGTACGGCTCTATTCAATAAGGGCGCGCACAAAAAGGCGAGCTTCAAAAGGGCGACCTCAATTGAGCGCGGCAAATAAAGGCGTTTGTAGATAATTTAGTTCAAATGGCTCTGGAATATGTGAAGAGCAACAAAGGTGCAGATCTTTATTTACACGCACCTTTATTCGCTGAGCCCAATTGAGGTCGCCCTTTTGAGGCTCGCCTTTTTGTGCGCGCCCTTATTGAAGGATACCGTCTTGTGCGTCCAATGGCTTGTACGTCCATAATATACCTTTAATTTTCTCTGGCGGTAATACAGGCGTGCACGTCGGTAATATGCCTTTAATCTCCTCTGACAGTAATACTGGCTTGTATGTGGCTGTAATATGCGTCACTGTATTGTGTACCTTTAATTTCCTCTCGCAGTAATACTGGTTTGTATTTCCGTAAAACGCCTCTAACTTTCTCTGACAGTAATATCGCGCATCGCACCGTGCCCCGCGCATGCGCACTTCATCAGAAGACACCCACACACGGACACCTGGACGCACATAGGGATTTTATATATATAGATAGGGCCTTTCCATAGTATACACAACCCTAAAGCACTTTACGGGCACGCCACTATGATACCATTATCCATATCTTCTATGACCATATCTTAAGGATACATCTCAGGTTAAATGAAGGTAAAAAATTGGCCATGTTTGGCTGAGTGTGAGTCTGGGAAGGCCATGTGATGGCCTTGAACCCAGTGCTAACACAATAGGAGATTTGTCACTCTGTAATCCTGAATTGGATTAAGCAGGTGTCAGAAAGTTATGTGTGGTAAAGGTTTATAGAGTCTTTACTGTCCACATGTACAGAATATTGTGAAATTCTTACATGCACGTGTTAATCAACATGCAACACGTCACCATTATGGTCTAAGACTGAAACACGAGCAGTTCCAGTAACTTGCTTTAGGACCAACAACTATATAGTGGGACAGCCTGAACCAACAACCCTCTGCTTTACTGTGCAGCTCATCATCTTAATAACTGGGTGCTCTATTTTGGCTTTTGCCGATGTTAGTGTTTCTATATTGCTATGATCCGGATCCAGTGCCGGATTAACCAATAGGCACATGTAGCATATGCTACGGGCCCTGCAATTTCGGGGGCCCCCAAATGGTGGACCCAATATTTAATGAAAAAGTGTAGCATTGAAAAACTGGTCTTTAAAAATATTATCTTTACGTTTTTAAACTGTAAATTTCTTACACAACAAAACTTTAGGGGCCCAACACATAAAATTCACATAAATATTATAAGATTCTTATTATAATCGAGAGTAAAATAATTATTTAGTCCGGTTTGAACTGTTCAGAATCTAAACTTCAGATGATGCAGACCAAAAGGGCCCCCAAATTTGAAATGTGCTACGGGCCCCCAAAGCTCTTAATCCGGCCCTGTCCGGATCTGAGAAGGTGCCCACAAACCCGTATACCTTAGCTACTTAGCATCCCATTATTCTCCATTCTTATTAGACTTCACTTGAAACATTCGCTGAGCATTGGTGTGTGTAACTTCTGCTAAAGTTAATTCAATAATGATCCAGCTGGCAGAATAAAAAAGAGGAAGAAACATTCTCATATATTTCTCAAAAATGGCTCCTTAGAACAAATGACAATGGTGATGGGGTGTCAACTGCTTTGGATTGTCAAGAGTTTGGCCCCTGTAGTCATAAGTGCAGTGGTGGGCCGCATCCTGAGAGATGTGCCCTAGAGGTGGTATGCTGCTACAGACCATGGAGAAACATATTCCAAGTGGTATAAGTGGAGGAAATTAATGAATTCAGATCCCAGAAGTGGGCTTCTTCTGGGTGTCACGAGTTGTATATCTGTAAGAAGAGATGGGAATGTGTCTGCTGCTGTGGCTTTCTTGTTTTACAGATTTAGTAACATTAAGACTACAGTGAAAGAAGTACAATGTACTAGCAAACAAGGACTACAGTATCATTGTGTTTTTACATACAAATGCTGTTTGATATTATCTGTGGAAAAATGTTCTAATAATGTTTTTACAGTTCAACATAAAGTTTTGATGACAGTATGGTGGTGCAGTAATTAGTGCTGCGGATGTGGCTTTTAATCTTGGCCCAGATGCTTATCACTGTAGAGTCTGAGTGTTCCCACCATATCTGCATGTATTTTTCTCCAGGTTTCTTTGTATTTCCCAAAGACATAAAGATCAGATTAACAGGCATGAGTGAATGTGGCTGTGTGCATAAAGCACTCTGGATAGGCTGCCACCAAATCACAACTGTTTCCTGCTTTGAGCTTGAAGCTTCAGAATATGTTCTCGACTCCCATGACTCTTAGATTAAATACATCTCAAAATAGATGGCTAGAACTTTATGGAGTTACAGTCTAATTTTTTTTTTTTTTGTGCTGGTTATATTAAATGAAAGGCCAATCATGAGTAAAAATTGCATTGTACATGTGACATCTGGCAAGTAAACTTATAAACCGAAAACTGAAAACTGAAACAATAAAAGGTATTTTTCCCAAAATATAATACTGTCAACCCCTTGAGAAAAGCCTGCTGGTGTTTAGCCTCCTGTGGAAAAAATTGAAGAAATGCGTTCATTTAATTGTGAAACAAAGATGAAATAAAAAGACATGATTCAGTTGTGTTGAGTGACAGGCTCTGTACTTGAGCTTTGCAGGTACTTTTTTTTTTTTTCGTTCTTCTAACATGTGCAAGATCGCCATCAGAAAGCTAAAATGTAGGAAAAGGTTGCGTAGGAGTGAAGCCTCTCTTGGCTAAGCTCATGAATGTCTTTCAGCAGCTGGAAGGCAGTAAATAACACAGGTTGCTTTTAAAAGCCCACAAAAAAAGAAGAAACTGAGCCATGCAGAACAGTAAGCCAGACACAAGGATACCCCATTGTTAGGCAATAGTCAGAACAGCAAGAAATTATAAGGTTCCCCATACTGCAAAGCGCTTTATGTAACATGTAATGATACTTCAAGATGCCAAGCTGAGTGACTGGCGCATTGAAAAGGCAACTTGGTAGCAGAATTACAAAGCTTTATTACAGTCCAATCTGCTCAATTCGTTTTAGGCCTAAAGGCAGTAACTGTCAAAAACTTAAAAAAAAAGGTATATGTGAAGTAAATCAAGGCAGGAATGGCTGGGTCTGGGAGTGACCTTACATGTCCTCTCAGCCATGTTCCCAGACTAGAGGTCTTTCACAGCCATGACATCACACAGATTCTCAGCACATGCTAATATCCCAAAAGAGTCACCTGCTCTCTATACAATAAATTATGGCACAAGAATATTGACAATTGCGAGTTAATCCATTGATGACAGCTAAAGCCACGTCATCTAAAGCCCATGTATACATTTAAATGAGAGCTCTACAATCTCCACTAATTTCATGCAGAGCCACTGTTTTGTATTTCATTTCTGTATAGTCCTCTCATTCTGCTTTGTGTTGACCTCTGATTATCTTTATTAATCTACAAGTATTTACCTATAGCTATGATAGGGTAATTAAATTCTGGTTGATGGATAAAAATAAACATAGCCCTTCTATGTTCTATACTTGGAAGTATATTTTAGTATCAGATGGGACAGTGATGGTCACTTCAGCAGTACCAAACATGAAGGGAGTTGACAGTGTGACTAGGAGATTACTCTGCTCTAGGCTGCCTATTTATAATGTCACACATGTGTGTCCATGCATCACCTTCCAGGCTAATCTGAGGTAAGAGCTACCAATCCAGAAAACCAGGGGGTGCAATCACTAACACTTGTATTGGTGGCACAGTGGTAGTGCTGCTGCTTTGCAGTAAGGAGACAGTGGAAGATTGTGGGTTCGCTTCCCAGTTCCTCCCTGTGTGGATAGCACTTTGAGTACTGAGAAAAGCGCTATATAAATGTAATGAATTATTATTATTATTATTATTATTATTAAGAAGAAGCCCACTGAGGGCAACTCACCACACCCCTTCAAGACCAGGAGCTATAAAAGTGAGGAGCTCCCAAGAAGTGGCATCTCATTCAGAAGATAAGACTTAGAGAGCCTTATATATAAATGTAAAGAATTATTATTATTATTATAGAGCTCAGATTGCTCTCCAGAACCTATCGCTGTGAAGCCAGTGGCTAAAACCTTAACAGCTGTTAATCCTGTGCTAAAACATGCCTATCCGTTTTCTTTTTTTTCTTGTTTCAAGTAAACAGGGTGGTCTGGTTGGCACCCTAACCTTCCATTTGGCTCCTGTCCTTCCTTTGACCGATGACAATAGCAACAAAAAAAAATAACGTATCTCAGGGTTTCAACACTGCAAGTTAGCTTAAAGGCTGTCCTTTGAATTGCAGGGACATACCATAACGTCTTGGCTAACTTACTAATACATGGAAATGGCCCTTCTAAAATAGAACTAATCTCAAGTATTGTGTCTGAGTCCAATTTTAGACTCTAAACTGTGATAAAACTGTGCAACACCATCCAGACTTCAGTTAACTTTAAATTCATTACAATAAAATCAATTAACTGACAGTGTTCATAGCGGACATGGAGTTTACAGACATCTAACCACCCTGTTTTTACAATTCCCAGCTGTTACCATATACATTTAAAGGGTGATAATGACTGTGTTATTTTTATCTTACCATGTACTTTGTAAGTGCCGCACAGGTTGGACGAGCATCCCGACCAGGAATGGGGATGGTTCTTTCCCTGGACAGGAGGCTTCAGGAGGTCAATCAGGCATCCCGACAAAAGAAGGGAAAGAGCCCATACCCAAACATTTCCTTACCTGGACGGGAGGTCCCGGGCAAATGGATAGGCATCCTGACCGGAAAATGGTTCCAGTGCCTTCCCTGGATGGGGGAAAAGAAGAGAAGAAAAGGGAAGGACTGTCTCTGAGGCCTGTAAATTCCACCCAGGCACTAGATGGTAGCAGCCATCCATACTGGTGCCCATTCGGGAACCAGCAGGGAATACTGGGAACTGCAGTCCGTCAGAGCAGCCCTGCTGGAGTCCGTGGGTGCCACAAGAGGGCATTTTAGGGATAAGTGCTCCCTATTATATGGGACTTCCATTTGACCCAGAAGGACTTCCAACAGGCAAAAGCTCTGGCACCAGAAGTACTCAATAAAAGGGACCATACTCCTTTATCCAGGTGACACGGAGCTGGGAGGAAGGAAGGCAACACTTGACTGGAGGAGGGCAGTGTGGTAGAGAAAGGAAAGATGAATGTGTGAAGAGAAAACCTGTGCTTGTTACTTTTTGGAGGTATTGTGTATAATAAACACCTGTTTATGTGAACCTAGGACTCTGTATGTGTTCGTGTTTGGAGTTTGGAGCTTGCTGGTACCCCAATTTCATCACAACATATAATTTCCAAAGTCTGTCATTTTACTGAACTCACTAATTCCACTAAAGGATTGCAGAATAATGATCCCATCCTAGCAGCAAATGGAATAGGAGAGGAAATCTGTCTGAATAAGGAACAGACACTTTTGCATCCACTTTCAGTCGTAAGAGTCATCATACTTGTAGACTACAGGAAAAGCCATCTTCTTCTGTACCTATCTGGTCTATCTACCATCACTACAAAAAAGATATTTCTCTTTGCGCATCACTACAGGACATCCATTCAAAAATTACTGGAACACTATCTATAAACCACGGAACTCTCTGCATCATGGAGTTACAGGCTGTCCAGTTCCAATATCAGGGAGGTGCTATCTGCTCCACAGCTACTTGGGCACTGGATCTATGGTGATCGATGATATGAGGATCTCTTAACTCTTTTGGCCCTTCATTTCTCCCTGGCTACAGTCTCCCTCATAGTTGTCTTTGCACTTCTGTCATTTCCATTTAATTCTTCATCTCTCCTCATAGGGACGGGGGTCTTTTTATCTTTTTGTTTGAAAATCAGTTGAATGCTTTTCACTTTTTGTGTTACTTGAATTCAATAAAAATTTTGATCACAAAAAAAAAAAGAGTACAGGAGGAAATAGAGTCTAAGAGCACAGTGACAGTGTTTACTCTCTTTCCCTGGGTGGATCAACATAGAGGAAATCACTTGGAAGAGGACAGAGACCTCCTGATACTTCAGAGTTTGTTCTGACTCCTTCTTAGAACATGACACATGACACACATGGGGTGAATAAAACTAAACAGAAATGGGGATGGACAGCACACCTTAAGGACAAAATGATTTTTTCTTAAACTTTAAAATTCACTGCTCCATTTCAGGCTTGTGAAGGCCAGAGCCAATCTGCGCGTTTGGGGTTAGGGTGCCTGGGGTGAGGCTTATCCCTAGGCTCAAAACAGAATCAGGATTAATCATGTGTTTTCTGTGTGGGTCTTTGGAGGCCTTTATTCATTTTTGCACTTTTTTGTGGCAGATATCATTACAGAGGTGATTTATTTTGGATAAAAGAAATTCTGTTCAGCATGGTTGGGCTAGAAAATTTGCTGAATACTTTCATATCTTGATTGGCCAAGTGCCCCCAGTAGTCACAACACAGAGAACTATTTTACTGCATTACTGAATTGAGCCCCAGCTCTGCAGGAAAGCAATAATGCCACTATGCCACTGTTCCCAGTTTATTTTGGAAATATACTGAACCAATTTTGACCTTAGCTCCAATCCTGGCTAGCCCCCACACACAGAAATGAACTCCATTCTTTACATTCAGAGCCCTCATGACAAATTAATTACAATTAAAAATGAAAATGATAAAAATAAAAAATGATAACCTCATGTTTCATAAAGTATTTTGTCCCTATTAAAGAGAAGAGCAAATCCAACTTGATTTGCCACCCATGGTTGGCAAAAATTAAGTCCCAGTCTACCATAAGAAATATGTGGACTCCAGCATGGGCTAGAAAATTAAAGTAGCTCCCCACAACCAATCTCATGATTTCAAAAGCTGACTAAGACCCACAAAAAGTGAATATCTGGGGACAGTCACTTAAGGTCAGAGCTACTGAAAGAAAAAGTAAAGGAACAGATCTTTCAGTTTTAAGGCGGACTTGTGTGAAGACCAGGCACAAATGTGTATAATTGAAGAAAGGAAAATCCCTCAAGCCCACCTGTTACAAGAGACCTGATAACCGTCTTTAAAGCCTGAACCGTGACTACTGCTTTCTAAATTACCACCATCAAAAACAACTCCTGGGATAAATTTAATCAAACAGCAGTGGGCCTTCATGTGAGTGAGATTCCAGACAATATTTAGAGCTTGGCAACACCTCCCAGAGGAGCCGCATTAGAGAAAAGTTTAAAACACTTAGCTGCAAGATGAAAATACTCCATGCCCCAGTCCTCTGCAGGTGGGCATAGAATGGTGCAAACTTTACTTTTTAAAAGGGGCACAGTTCGCAATGAAATAAATCTTATTATTAGAAGCTCTCGTATACTAAATTAGGTGCCATTCAATTGATGCTACACTTCATATGTTCTCTGACTGCAGGCATCTGCAATTGTATAAAACTCTTAAAAGCTGTGCCTTCTTGTCCAAACTAAATGAAAGTATCAAACTATTTTATATTGTCAGTTTTCATTCTTTGTAATGCTCTTTTTGGAGTTAAGAAACATCAATAAGAAAAAAGTGAGAGTCAAAAGGAATTGCCATTGAGCACAGCAGTCAGATATCACTAATCCTCCTCACTACAAGGGAGTGTTCAAGTTCTTTGATGAGTCTAAGGCCTTCCTTTAGTTAAAATAAGGGTTTCCCCTGGCAGGGACCCTCTTTTATTCTTATCTACCATAAAACTGTCACCAGGGTGCTTACCTGCACAATGAGAATCACTTCTCCTTAGTGGCTAAATAACAATATAGAAAATCCCAGTCAGGATGGGCGCACACTAGATAGTTTTCCCTACTGTTATGAAATCTGGAGTTTTGGTGTCCTTGTACACTTAATTGCTAATTTTTACTGATAGATGATCAGAGACTAGCTTACACTACAAGATTTGACAAGCTCATGAAAGGATGGAGAACTTTTGAACAATCTCACATGAGACTGCATGTCAAGACAGTTTTGTGAGACTCACAGTACCTGTGAATTTTGACAGTGTGAACAATGATTTGATATTTCACTGTTTTCTCACTAGGCTAAGTTCACCATCAGCATTTGCTCATTTAGTCTGCATCTTATGACTAGCAGACTATATTACTGATGTTTAAAAAGTACAAACATGCAGATGCAGTGCTTTCAGGAATTTGCACCTGCTGGGCAATCTTTCTTAGTAATTCTTCTTTAATTCTTCTTGTTTCACAGTAATTTTTCTTTAAAGACCCAGTCATGAAATTTCCTGCAAGAAATATCATAGAGTGCATGCTTCTTGGGCCACAACTTTACCTGTTTGCATGTCCTGACTGGTTAATGGGAACATAAACACAGAATTGATGGGTGGCACAGTGGTAATGCTACTGCCTCACAGTAAGGAGACCTGGGTTCGCTTCTCGGGTCCTCCCTGCGTGGAGTTTGCATGTTCTCCCCATGTCTGCGTGGGTTTCCTCCCACAGTCCAAAGACATGCAGGTTAGGTGCATTGCTGATCCTAAATTGTCCCTAGTGTGTGCTTGGTGTGTGTGTGTGTGCCCTGCGGTGGGCTGGCGCCCTGCCTGGGGTTTGTTCCTGCCTTGCACCCTGTGACCCTGTGTTAGGATATAGCGGATTGGAAAATGACTGACTGACTGACACAGAATTGGCTCATGTGACCTCTCACAACTGACAACTAAAGCCAACAGAACCTGAACTATTTTTGATATATTGAAAAAAAATATCAGTAGCCTATAAGCCACTTGGACTGGGTCAGAACGTATCTCATACCTTGCAAGAAGCAACACTGAGACCTTCCTTGATTTTATTTTTTATTTTTCAAGAGCTGGAAACTCTAAATCGCACAGCATACATATTCCCTTAGAGGTATTGAAAGTGAATAGAGGGTGTCACTGCATTGCAGTGATCTGTGCTTCTGCTTCACAGCTCAGGGAACCTGGATCTGAGTCTTGGCTCAGTAGTCACTCCACAGTCTCCCTCGGCCTATATGGGTTTTGCTCTAAACTCCCAAAGATGTTCATGTTTGGTTACTTGGAGACTCTAAATTGTACCCATTTGCGTCTGACTGTGATGTCCTAAGATGGGCTGTCCAGGGTTTGCTCCTGCCTTGTGTCCAATACTGGTGGTATAGACTCTGGTTCACCACAACACTGAATTCGATAATTATAATCGTCAGAAAAAAAAATGAAATGTAGAGAAGTCAGGTAAGTGAAAGAAACTACTCTGGGCATCTCTTTCCCAGGTTTTGTTGTGCTGACATGCTCGCCCCGCTTGTGTATTAGCGGCAGGAGGAAATATTAAAGGGATACATTTTTGCCGATGTGCTCGTCTCGCTTGCATAAGAGATTCTCTCGTTTCTCAGCGGTTTTACTTTGGCAACAGAGTCGCTTTCTTCTTCTGACTCGTTAACTTGGGGCCGCCTTGCCAGCTCTCTGAGCTTCATGCTGTAGCAGCCTCGCACTTCCAGGCCAAACAAACAGATAACACACACTTCCACACGTAGACGTTTAGTTTTCTCTTTCCTCGGATTTGGAGCCCTTACCCCGATTCCACCTCTTACATCCCGGCCGGACAGACACACACACTTCCACCCGTAGACGTTTACTGTATATACAAGATTATCCAAATTACCCTGTGAGGAAAACGATTCATTTGGAAATTCACCATGGCAAAACATAACCCATGATGGGACAAAAAGACATATTCTTAGATAAAAGATATAATCTAGTGAGACAATGAATCTATTATCTAGATTAGTTTAGAAGAAAATGCCATATATACCTGTGGTCCTTAATATCGCACTTTGGCCATTAAAAAACGTTTGGCATGCTGATGATGATGTCATTCATCACCTGTAGAATAAGCTTGCTGTCTGATGGGAACTGTAGTCCCCCACATCAGTGCTTGATCTTGGGATCCCCCCCTCCTGTTATACCCATCTTTCTGATATGGCATATACCCTATAATTATAGTCAAACCAGTGGAAAGGCACATGCAAAAATCCATGAAAATCAGATGATCTATTTTTGTGTGATTATTGAGCAAATAAACAGACATCCAAACGGCTAACAATTGAATTTATATAGATCATATTAGAAAATGGTGATGCTTTCTCACAGTTCAAGAGTTCATTCCTAGTCCATGTCTGTGTGGACTCTGCATGTTCTCCCAGTGTGTGGCTAAATCCTCTTCCCACGTTCTAAACATATGTGTGTTAAGTTAACTGATGACAGTAAACAGAGACATTGTGACTGAACATGTGTAGATTTGTTAAATTGTAAGTAAGGTGTTCTGTGATCAACTTGTGCTCTGTCTAACTCTGAGTGCTCTCGATATTTTCTCAAGAGATGCTGATTAAATCTCTTTTCCTAAATACCCGCATGTTAGGTTGACTGATTATCCTAAATTCACCTGGTTTCAGTGTGTTTACAAGTCTACACCCTACGATGGACCAGCAACTCATCCATTGACTATATTTTCTCTGGGTTTCTGGCATTTCTCTCACTTTCCAAAGGTGTGAATTTTAGGTTAATCTGTGACTCTGAATTGGCCAGATGTGTACCCTAAGCTATCAAGCATTCTATCCAGGTTTTCGGGGAACCTGAATGCACTCTCTTTAATGAATATGTGACTTTTAGGATGATTGTTAATTCAAAAATGGGCCCATAAATCTGCCCTATAACACAATGGCCTGGCATCCAGGGTGGGATTCTGTTTATATTTTCTCTGCCTACTCAGGTTTTCTCTCTCTTGCCAAAGACGAGGGTTTTATGTTGCTTTGAGACTGTGTGTTAGACTAGCACATTATCCAAAGTTAATTCCTCTTATGTGCACAGTTCTGTCAGGTTACTTCTCTCTAAAAATTAAGCAGGTTCTTTAAATGGATGGATTAAATTATGGTTATGCTTTATTTTTAGGAAGGTCAAATCTTTCACTTACACACTGCCATTCATTCAAAACATACTGGCAAACATCATAAGAAGCCCTTGGGGGCTACACTGGTCCTTAAGACCCTTATCTACATACCAGATAGTGTTATCTAGTGACCACCATCCTAGACTGCAAACCACAAGGCTGCCAGTCAATCCCTGCCACAAATTCACTAAATGGACACTGAAAAATGAATTGAGCCATCCCAGAATAAATCAGTTAACAACTGGATTGTACTTGCAATTTTAGCTTGGAAATGATGTTCACAATATAAATACACTATTTAAAATAAAAGTTTCTTGTTTCAATTACGTTCAGAAATATCCCTCCAAAAACCTCTAATTTAGTGAGCTCTCTCCCCTTCATTTTGATGAACTTGCTAATAACAAGATCAAAACAGTAGTGAAAAAATAAGCAAAATTGTGGTTGACTTCAGCACATTTGGCTGAATGTTATGAAGCAAATCTGAAACTCCCTAATGTTCCCTTGACTCTTGCCGACCACGTGTGCAACCCTGTGCTGAAACGAACAAAATCAAAAAATGTGAAAAATAGAGTTAATCATTAACGTTCTGGCCAATACAGCTTGTAGCTGTTATTGTGCTTGTGTTTCTGTCTGCAGGGCTTCATTGTAACCTTTGGCCAAGTGACCTCTTATAGCTGTGAAACACTGAATCACAGCACACAGTCTGAGCCCAGAGCTGGACCTGCTCCATCATTTCCCTTGTTACCTTCATAGTATTGAGCGCTCGCCCAGACAGTTTTTCTATGTACAGTTAGTCTGCCCAGGGAGTTGAAGGTGGCCAACTGCCTTATGCTTTTTCAACATTCTTTTTGCATAAGGATTTTGGGACTAGATTTCTGTTATAACCCACCCAAATTATATGAATATTTTTTGATCACTTTACATATTTGGTATGTGCTGCATAATTACAGTATAATATGTATTATAATATGTACACATCATCTATATGTTTCTGAGCCGAACAGCGGTGCAACGTTTCAGGAATCTGACCTAGACCTCTAAATGAGGAGGTGTCAGAGTAGCATGGTAGATTACACTTCTTCTTCATGGGCTCCACTTCTTGGGTTTAAATTAAGCACCCAGTCTCTGTCTAAGTACAGGTTGCACATGCTCCCTGTTTCTGTTGGGTTTTTTCTTTACATCCTCCAGTTTTCCCCCATTTCCTAAACTTTAAATGACCTAGTGTTAGGAAATGTTTGTGTGGCCATATAGTGAAATGGCATGACTTCCAGAGTTAGATCCCGCCTTGGATCTAAATCTGCCAAGATATGAGAAGGCTAAGATATCCTCAGAACAGTAGTGTAATATCCTAATTTGAAACATGGCTAGACAGATACTTTATGTGTTTGTAATTTGGGAGTATATGGGGTGTACATGCAGTAGATTGGCAAACTCCCCAGGATTGTATTGTGTTAGCAGGACACACACACAATTTACTGGCATGCTGGGCCCTGTCTTTAACCAGAAATAAAACACAGCATCCAAACATCTTACGGTGAAATAAGTAGATAGATAGATAGATAGATAGATAGATAGATAGATAGATAGATAGACAGACAGACAGACAGACAGACAGACAGACAGACAGACAGACAGACCAAACCAGACAGGGACGCCAGTCTTTCATGTAAAGTGGCTAAAATAGGCAACAAAATATATACAGTATAAATTTATAGTTTGGGTAACTGATTTGTTGCTTTTTGCATTTATCCGTCAGTTTCGTACTCCAAGCTTTATAGAGCTTTATGAAAACAAAATATTTGCTTTAATAAATTCAAAATGACTTCCCACACCTTTTTTGGATGAAGTATTAGACCTATCTGGTCTACTTCAGGGCGGCACGGTGGAGCAGTGGGTAGCGCTGCTGCCTTGCAGTTGGGAGACCTGGGGACCCGGGTTCGCTTCCCGGGTCCTCCCTGCGTGGAGTTTGCATGTTCTCCCCTTGTCTGCGTGGGTTTCCTCCGGGCACTCCGGTTTCCTCCCACGGTCCAAAGACATGCCGGTTAGGTGGATTGGCAATTCTACAATTGGCCCTAGTGTGTGCTTGGTGTGTGGGTGTGTTTGTGTGTGTCCTGCGGTGGGTTGGCACCCTGCCCAGGATTGGTTCCCTGCCTTGTGCCCTGTGTTGGCTGGGATTGGCTCCAGCAGACCCCCGTGACCCTGTGTTCGGATTCAGCGGGTTGGACAATGGATGGATGGATGGATGGTCTACTTCAAACAGGCTCTTGACCTATTGAAATTTGTGCATCAATGTGTCACAAAAAAGTAAAATAACTTCATATTTTTTAAACAGGTTTAAGTGGTCATACACCAATTTTAAGACATGTAACTATGGACTATGTCTATTGCATTGAAAAAAGCATCAAGTAGTAAGAGCACACCATCTTAGTACCTCACCAAGGAATCCAAAATTCATGTAAATAGGCTGTTTATTTGGAATGAACTGCGCAGAGGACAGTCACACAAACAGAGAGCACAAAGGACTAAGAACCTAGAAGACTACTCCTCCTGCTATAATGTTCCCAGTCTGGTGGAGTGGCTCATCCACTTACCCACTTCCTAAGCACAATCAAAAGCACTTTCTTTTCTGAACTCACATCTGCCTTTCATAAACAAGGCATTCCAGCATTAATCCAAAGTATCCTCACAGGTTTTGGCTGCATTTCTTCAATGTGTTCAAACTGTTACTCGGACAGTACAGATTCAAGCAATTCCATAGTCCATGAACCATCATTTTCAAGTCTTTAGTCAATTCAAAGAAAAAAACAAATCAAAAAGACTGAGAAAACTTCATAGTACAAAAAAACAACTTCTTATCTAAAGCATTTTCAGTTTTAGAGGAAGTACAGCATATTATGTTTCATTATCGTCACACACGCATGCTTGGGAGACAACTTGAGGGCTTGTCAACTTGTAAATCCACCCCAAGTCAAGGGAAGGTACTAGCTTATAACACTTGTCCTCTAATTCCCTCTGTAGATGCAGAAATCAACATCTCACAGGCACATGACATCACTTCCAGTCCTGGGGCTCCTGGGCCCACCCCTTCTGTCTTATCACCTTCATAATCAGCACCACCACCACCATTTAACCAGCCTAGTCATAGACTCATGTCTGAAAAGACTTCCCTCTGATACTTGTTAAGTGGCTTTGTAATTCTGACAAGTGTGAGTACCCCAACCCTTTATAAACTCTCTTTGTCTTTTGTTCCATTATGTTACTTTGTGTCCGTTATGTGTTTTATGTAACATTACAATATGTCATGCCCAGAAAACTGTGCACTGTTATGTGTTGGCATTTGCAAGAAAACAAACAAAGTCTATTTTAAAGATGACAAGAACATTACATTTCCATGTTATCTTCCATCTATTTAACTACTGTATGTATTCTATGCAAAGCCAAGCATTTTATCATAACTAAGTAGATACTTAAATGAATACACCATTACCATTAATTTACCAAGACAGACTCTTACAAACTGAATAAGATAAACATTGAGTACAAGGTTGCTTATCATTCCTGATCACCATTATCAGCAGCATCATCATCACTGTCTCTTATCTAATCCTCTTAATCCAAATAAGAATCAGAAGGAAACAGACATTTTCCTAAAAGCATTAGGCTAATTTAAAGTTGCCACTTAAACCAACACATATATCTTTTAGGATGTGAGAGGAAAACTGGAGTACCCAGAGAAAAACCCACACAGCAGTATCAAGGCGGCATTTAAATTCATCACTTTGGGGTTGTGAAACAACAGTGCTAAGAACTGCACCGCCTGTCAAAAACAGAAAGAAGTGGTTTAATAAAATTAATAATAATAATGATTTTTGGAGAAGTATTAATCAAATGTCAAACAGGTCTACATGACAATTCACAAGCAGGATATTTCAGTCCATCCCTTACAGTTTACCTGGGGAAAAGTCATATTTATTCTGTTAAAAATAACAAACACCTGGGAAAAAAACCTGTGTTGAATATAAAAATGGAGAAATAAGTCGCATTCTATCATTTTTAACTTTCTTTTGTAAATGTTGAAACAAGATCTATGGAGATTGCTTGCATTGAAAAGAACAGTCTGACAAAAAAAGTCTACACAATTTAACAATCTGATGTTACAGAGCAGGGTGGCACGGGGGCGCAGTGGGTAGCGCTGCTGCCTCGCAGTTAGGAGATCTGGGTTCGCTTCCCGGGTCCTCCCTGCGTGGAGTTTGCATGTTCTTCCCGTGTCTGCGTTGGTTTCCTCCAGTTTCCTCCCACAGTCCAAAGACATGTTGGTTAGGTGCATTGGCGATTCTAAATTGTCCCTAGTGTGTGCTTGGTGTGTGTGTGTGCGTGCGCCCTGCGGTGGGCTGGCGCCCTGCCCAGGGTTTGTTCCTTGCCTTGCACCCTGTGTTGGCTGGGATTGGCTCCAGCAGAGCCCCGTGACCCTGTAGCTAGGATATAGCGGGTTGGATAATGGATGGATGCACGGAGGTTACAAAGCAGAGGTCGCCAACTCCAGTCCTGGGGACGCACTGTGGCCGCAGGTTTTTGTTCCAACCAGTATCTGTTTTTAATTGTGACTCCTGGGCTAATTAAGTGAACTTCTGTGTTTTGGGAACAATATAGAAATTAGAAAACTAAGCTTGGTAAAAAAAAAAAATAAAAATATTAAAACATACCAAGCAGTTATATGGGAATAATGTATTTTTTTCTTTTTAACAATATTTTCATCTTGATTTTCATTCTACTTTTCCAGGTGTTCTAATTGTTTAATTAATTCATTATTTACTAAATATTGGGTCTGACACTATAGTAGTTGCAGCCTTTGATTATTCAGTGTTGCTTGCCAGGGTGTCTGCTCTGCTCATTTTTAATTGTCATTAATAAGATAAAACGAAGGGGAAAAACTGCACAGAGGATGGGCAAAATATAATGAAAGCAACAAAAGTGAGTTAAGCATTTAAATCTATAGCAAAAGCAGACATATTTCTAAATGTCTTATAAATGTAAAAATTATGCTGCTGTGCTTTTCAGAATGTAAAATAAGAGGAACAAAAATACCAGCTAATTAAATGAGCTCAGTGTTATCAGGTATTGGCAATGATTATGAATTTGGTTGGAACAAAAACCTGCAACAACAGTGGGTCCCCTGGACCAAGTTTGGAAGCCATCTCCATCAAGCTAAAAAGTAAAAAGATTAAGCAAAATGTAACAGTTTGATTTTATGGAGTCATACCCATCCACCTATTTTTCTGAACCTATTTGATCCTATGCAGGTTCATGGAAATCGAAGACCAATGCCAGCAATTCGGCTACATGACAGGAGCCAACACAGCATACACTCACTGACACTGCAACAATTTAGGTTACCAATAAGCCCAAACTGAAATCTTTAGACTTAGGCTACATCCATACTACTAAGTGTTCATTTAAAAATGTCATTTGTAAACCAAAACAATGTCCATCCAGAACTTTCATATTGTTTACAAATGTATCTCTGTCCACACTAAAACAACCGAAAACGCACAAGACATACAGGTAGATGTTCACTTACACATGCCACACTCACATCAGCAGAAAAATCCTTTAAGGGATATTAATGCCACTGGCCAAACAGATTTATTGCAAAACCATATCAACCAGTAAATTATTTGCTCCTTCTGTACATACACAGCATTCAAACTGTATAAAACGCAATTTTGGTGCACACTGGTAAGCAATTCAGCAAGCGTCACGGAAATCGTCTCTTTAATGCCTTCCCTCAAAGGTGATCAATCAGAGACATTGTAATGGGCATGATTCAATCACAGATCAACTACATAATAAACACAAACAAACCAGAGCATGTCCACAGTCTCCATTTTTGAAAGCAGTGTTTTCGCTCATCCACATTACAACTCTGAGGCCGAACTTTCAGAAGTATATGGCTCTGTAGAGCATTATCAAAAGTCTTTGTTTTTGGGGATTGAAAACGCCGGGGTAGTGTGGATGAAAAGCAAAAACAAACACTAATGTCTGCATTGTTAAACCAAAGCAAATAGTGTGGTAGGGATCTTAAAGTACCTAGTAAGAAATGGACACAGAGAAAGGAAGAATGGTCAAACAGCACAGAAAAGAGAAATCTGTGCGTCTTTAAACAAGCATTTCCCTCACTATTGTGGCATGGATCCACATCTCCCCCAATCGAGTAATTACGCATCTGGAATTATTTATTTCAGTTTGGGGTTCTTTGCACTGGATCAAAAAAAAAATCACTGTGCTACCCACTGATTATTATGTATCAATATATTGATATCCAAGTTTGACCCTGCTTAACTCAAACGGGGGCTATAGATAGCTGGACCCCAGCAGCTTTGGTTGTAAGACAGACAGAATTTACCTATTTATTTACATTTTTTTTTTATAAAAAAGCAAAACCCAAAATTCATTGAAATGCTTTTGGTACAAAAGTATTCTCCTTTACTCAATCCACTCTTGCAAAAAATCCACAATTCCCATTCTTAATATCCAGTGCACATTTCTGAAATCTATATATATAAAAGCCAAATACCACTGACTCACTCATCACGAAATCTCCCGTACCAGGAGGACTTGGGACTTGAAATTTGGAATGTAGGTTACCCTTGGCCCATAGGTGCTTGCTAAGTAACGGTTTTAAAAATTTCATGGTCCAAGCGCGTTCTGTCTGTAGTTCTGTCCGCTTTTCAAGAGAGAATTACTTAACAGATTTAGATCTGGTTGTTTTCTATACTTTGCTTGAACTTTCTGGTTGATTTTGCAACTTCTCTCATCGCGCTAAGTACCATAGTTCGCTTGCGGTACCGATGTAATTATGCAAATCCAAGAGAGTGGCTGTGGGCTGAGAGCAGGGGGGCAGGGCCTTCCTCATTCACTCGCCAGCCTCTGTTCGAGTTGGTCTACGTCTCGCCACGTGTTGGAGTGCACCTTGCCTTCACTTAGCTAGTGATACCTGTTTGTTTGTGTTTTAGAGGGTAGCTGCTGATTGCCAGAGATATCACGGCCATAGGCTTTTCTCCCCACGCATGGAACGCTCTCCCGTGAGAGCTGAACACAATCAGATATAGTGCCAATGTCTATTGATTTTTAAAGTTTGTCCTGTTTCATTACTATGTGGGCGCAACCACGGAGTACAGCTAGTACACTATAAAAAGGTGCTATATATATTCATACTGTTCTAAATGCTGTCTCTCCTTACCACCAAGTTAATGCTAACCAATTCTAAAGCAGACATTTTCCAACTCCTGACCTTTCAGCACAGCTCTCAATCCACATACACCCCCCCCACCCCCCCATCAGTTGGTAAAAGCCTGCATTGTTCATTTGTCTGGCTATTACTGTAAGGCCTTAAAGTATATAATTTACTCATTAGAGAGTGCTCGCGGATCTATAAAATGCCAATAGCTCCAATTTAGCTCATTTGCAGCCATGCTTTGAGTAGAAACCTTGAAGATGAGCACATCTACTGGGTTTCTTATAATAACCATCTGCCACAACCACACAAAGAAGACTTGTGCATTATTTAGCAATTAAGGGAGAAACTTATTAACTGTAGGAGATGTAAATTTAATGAGGTATAAATTATAATAAAAAGTAGATCATGCTTAGAAATGAAGCGTTGTACAAAAAAAGGGGAAAGTTTAAATATTTCATAGCATGAGTGAAAACAGAGACCTCACTGCTGATCATAATCATTTTGAATTAAAAAAAAAGAAAGCTCTCGTTTAACAATGAATGAACGCTCATTATGTTTCTGAAACAAAAAAGGAAAAGGTACAAAAGCTCCTTTAGTTAGCGAAATTTCAAAGTACACTTGTTCTACAATGGCTTATTTTGATGAGATGCTGGCCTTATGGTGACGCCAACCTTTAACAGCCTTAAACTATACTGGAATGTTGTCATGACAACAGAGTAAACTCATGTGTCAAGTCATCTACAGTATGCCTGTTTTGGAGAAGTCGAGGGCAACAGCTCATTATGGTTACCGTTCAATTTTCGTTAAGTTAAAAACACACTGAAAAACTTCTTGTACTCCGGAGAACTAAAGCCTATCTCAGCAACATCGGGCATAAGGCAGCAATGAAAACAGGATAGGACATCTGTCTACCAAAGGCTACACTCACTCACTCACACTAAGCAAGTGGAGGTTTGCCAAAATAATCTAAAATAAACATCTTTTGGAAATGGAAGGTATACCTTTATGGACACAGGGAGAATTTAAAACAAAGATCAGGCTGGGTTACAAAGCCAGTCCCCTGGAGCGAACAATGTTGCAATCACACCAAACCATGAATACCATTTCTGCTTGCATCCACTTTTTTAACAGGAATTTAAGACATCACAAATTTTATTTTCAAATTCTTCATGCTATCTGGACTGGTGCCCCTTCTATGCTGTTTCTTGTCTTGTGTGCAATGCTGCCAATGTGGGCTTTGGCTACCTGACCACAAACTTTATTATTAATAGATAGATGTTAAACACTTTTGTTTCTTTGGTGTTTGGTGTCAGTAGTGAAATATGTTCCTAGCCATCAGTTTAACAAGTAGCATAGGAAACTACTGGAAAGTTTGGGAAAAGTGCCAATAGTAGTGTTAAGATTCAATAACAATGTTTGAAAGCAGCACCATGGAGTTTAAATACTTGGGATCAACAGTACAGAGTAATGGGGATTGTGGAAGAGAGGTAAAAAAGAGAGTGCTGGCAGGGTGGACTGGGTGGAGAAGAGTGTCAGGAGTAATTTGTGACAGACGGGTATATCAGCAAGAGTGAAAGGGAAGGTCTACAGGACGGTAGTGAGACCAGCTGTGTCATTTAGGTTGGAGACGGTGGCACTGACCAGAAAGCAGGAGACAGAGATGGAGGTGCCAGTGTTAAAGATGCTAAGATTTGCATTGGGTGTGACGAGGATGGACAGGATTAGAAATGAGTACATTAGAGGGTCACCTCATGTTGGACAGTTGGGAGACAAAGTCAGAGAGGTGAGATTGTGTTGGTTTGGACATGTGCAGAGGAGAGAGGCTGAGTATATTGGGAGAAGGATGTTAAGGATAGAGTTGCCAGGTAAGAGGAAAAGAGGAAGGCCTAAGAGAAGGTTTATGGATGTGGTGAGACAGGACATGCAGGTGCTGGGTGTCAAGATGTAGAGGACAGAAAGGTATGGAAGAAGATGATCCGCTGTGGTGACCCCTAATGGGAACAGCCGGAAGAAGAAGAAGATTGTACATAGGGCTTCACTATGCCTTTGTCTCCTCCAGGCTGGATTACTGTAATGCGCTCCTCATCGGGATTCCCGGTAAGAGTATCCAGAGACTCCAGTATATCCAGAATAGCGCTGCCAGGATCCTGATGAGGGTGCGAAAGCATGACCATATCACCCCAATCCTGAAAACCCTTCACTGGCTCCCTGTCCCACTCAGAATAGAGTACAAGGTCATTCTCCTCACCCATCAGTGCATTTATGGACATGCCCCCCTTTACTTACAGGAACTCCTTACCCCTCATACCTCCTCACGCACCCTCCACTCTGTACGCACTAACACTCTCCAAGTCCCTAGAACCAAGCTTCGCAGTATGGGTGATAGGGCTTTTTCATCTGTGGCGCCGAGACTGTGGAACGCCCTCCCTGACTACCTGAGAGCTCCACAGTCGACTGATGCTTTTAAACGGAATCTAAAAACTCATCTTTTTAGAAAGATATTTTGTTAAAGTATTTATAGATTTTCTTCTTTTATTACTTTATTTTTACTTTGTAGCACTTTGAGATTGCTAAAATATAAAATGCAATATAAATAAAATTTATTATTATAATTTATTATTACTATGAACAAGACTGCAGTCTCAATTAGATTCCCCTAATTGAAGAATTATATTAATAAAAACCTAACTTGCATGTTGCAGACAAGTTCAAGCTAACAATAAAATGACAGTGTAGCTTGCATGTCTCTTATGAACAAATGACAATAGTACAATACCGTCAGAGACAATGAAGACAAAATGAAGACAATGAAGACAAAAACAGACAAGAGATTGTACCATATACCACATACAACATCAAATGATGCATACAAGAAATAGACATGCAGTTGTCTGCACAAGAGTCTTTGAGAAACCTTATGGCTTGTGGATACCAAGTTCTTGAATCTCGTGGTGTGAGTGCTATTTGTCCTGACCCGCTTGACAAAGTAGATAAGGAAGAAATTTGTCTAATCAGAGTGCTGAGGTATTTAATAATTGTCTTTCTAAGGCACTGTCCAGGTCAGAAAGATAAAGCATGCCAATTAGATTCTGTGGTACCTTCACCACAAAACCAAAGAGATACCGTATTTGCATGTCATGTAGTTACTGTATGTTTAGAAAGGTGAATTCACTCCCAGTCTTCGGGACCTGTGAGGCAACAACAAACTTTACAAATTTACAAACTGCAATACTGCATTTCAATATTTTTTGTGCCTTAACTTATTAATTTGATATACCATTGGAGGGAATTGTCTGATTTGATATAGCATCTTCTACAGTGAGGACAACAGGAAAGCACCTTACACAACAGTTAGCTCTGCCATCACTTTGTACCAAACATACTGCACCATTAACAGCATTGTCATGTTCATCCACTCACATAAGGCATTATAAGCAGTTAGCTTCAGCTCCACTGGGCCTCAGGCCTCTCGAGTCTCTTCACACAATGCATTGCGCACCATCAAGAAATACAAAATTGATGAACAAAGACACTTTGGACTGCGCCCCGTAAACCAGCCGCAGGCGAGACCTGCTAGTTCCATTACATTGTTCTATGATTTCTAATATACAGGGTGACCCACAATTGAATTTTCTCAGATGTGTCAGTTGGTTTGTCTGAAGCCAAATAAGATTTCTTTCCAAGGGAAGAAATTCTTATGAAATTATTTCTTTCTATTATACGCAAACTAATAAATGTTATGCTTGTACACTTACAAAAATTAATTAGAAATATGTCAATTAGTTTTTACGTTTATATAATCTAAACCTTGACAAATCCTTGGTTATCATTATGAGATGATAATAGTGAATATTTTCACCAAGTAATCGTAAATTCCTAGATTATTGATTTAATCTTCAGAACTAATTACCTTTGTGAAAGTTTTAGTATTTTTAAAATAGCTACAGAGTGGATAGTAAGCAGAAAATAGAAAGTGCAGAAGTCATAGTTGTTTTGGTCTGTTCATGGTCCTTTTCTCCTCTCACTAGGGTCCATTTCAGAAAGAGATCAGATTTCATTACTTAGTCCAAAGATATGAAGGAGGACTTTTTAAAACCTCCCATCTAAATTACACCTTATGATTACTCATGCCCCCAGATGCATTGCTGTTTCTTCAGCCTTTGTTCACTAGGATCTCTGGTGACCCTTCTTATAATGGACTAATAGAGCAATGGCTGTAAGTAGCTTGGATTACTCACAATTATACCCATGTGGCTGAGCAAATCTCTATGAGCGTCAGGTTTGCAGAATATCACATTACATAACATTCTCAAACCAACTCAATACAGGGCAGCACACGGTGTAAGGTGGGTGACAGTCAACTGCAGTACACACACCCACAATCTGCCACACTTTTGACAAGTAACTCTTTTAAAAATATTTACTTAACAGAACATTCCAAAAGTCACTTCACCCAGCTGATCATCATGGGTGGTTGAAACTCATCCTGACAACATCAGGTGCAAGGCTTGAATCAGCCCTGAACAGGATGCCAGTACACTGCAACACCCACATTGGCACTCATACATATCAGTTAGGAGTGAACAGTTAACCTAAACTGCTTGTCTTTTGTGACCTGGGAGCAATAACCACAGGGAGAAAGCATAAAATCCATACAGACAATATCTGGCCTCAGGATTCAATCTAGAAGGCTTGGTCCATAAGGCAGCAGAACTAAACAACACACCAAAGATAGCAAGATGCATTAAAAAATCATTTGCTACATTTTTGGAGAATTATTATGTCAAAAGTCAAAAAAGTCTACACGACAGTTCACAAGCAAAGTGAAAGAAAAGGCCGGGCATTAGAGACCATCCTTACAGTTTACCCACATGTGAAAAGGGAAAGGCCATAGGTATTCTCATAAAAATGGCTAAAATCAGGAACAACAAAACCTAATGCTGAAAGGGACTTTTCAGTATGATTAAACTTCATGACTCACTTCTCCCTTTCATTCATTGGTCAAGAGTCCTACCTTCAATTCAAAAAGTCATTCTCATGAGGCTTTAGGTTTCCTGTTTATGATGTGGGTTGTTAACTTCTGAAGTATATATTTAAAAAGATTTTAGCAAAAAAAAGCAATGCATTTTACACCTTTTAAGCATACGACTAGATAAGTGACACCTGAATTATGAGACACAAGTAACAATAGATTTTTTTTCTGTTTTTCACATTGTTTGATATTGTATAGCATTGGTCACTATTAGCTTCTAATATACCATAAACTTTTTTTTTTCTTCGCTGTTTAAGAAAACTTGAGATTAAAACATTTTCTTGGCCATCACTACAAACTACATGTAAGTAAGTATCAAATTAAAAAAGTATAATTTTTTGGAGGAGTATTCGTTTAATTGCATGAATGGAACACTTTGCAAAATTTTAACAATCCAATTTTATGGCATCAGAACCTTCCATCTATTAGTCTCATGTAGATTCATGGAAAATAAGAACTCATTCCAGCATCAAGGGGGCAAGAGAGAAGACAACAGAGGACACATTCACTGACATTGTGCCAGTTTAGAGTCACTAGTTAGCCTAACCTACATATCTTTGGGAGCTGGAAGCAAATGAGTAGCCAGTGAAAACACACAAACAAAGGAGAACGTGCAAACTGCACAGAAACAGAAATCCTGGTTTGATCCCCGACCATTTCTTTAATCAAGAATTTCCCTTGCTATTTTTCTCATGGCCTGCAGCTGTCTTTGTGCAGTTATATTCACTCCAGAGTTACTTTTGCAATTTGGGGTTCTTTGCATCAGAAATATAAAACAAAAATATTACAAGAAAACCTTCCTGTACTAACAGCAATAGTTATACATTGTTTTGATGGCACTGAAGAGGGGTCAGCCATGCAAGTAAGAATTCTAATGCCAAGATTTGAATCCAGACCCTTGGTGTACTGGTGGAGGCAGTCTGGTTAGTTGCTGTGTCACCATGCTGCCCGAGTCATTCAAAAGAATTTGTTTTCAAAGTAGGCTCTGCCCACGTGTAATTCTTTAACTGGATTCAGCAGGTCTGTTAATAAATGAACACATGATAATAAGATAAGTAATGTATAAAAACTGAATGCTGTTCTTCAGTAGACCTTAACTTCTGGGTAAAAGTTCTGGGTGATAAATTGATTTTATCGATTAATTAGAATTTTTGCTTTAGGGGGATGACTCTGAGTTTAAGGATCTGAGCAGGTATCTGGAAGGTTGCAGATTCGATTCCCCATTACTGCCATAAGAGATCCCACTGTGCTGGGCCCTTGAGCAAGGCTCTTAAACTACAATTGCTCCAGGGGTGCTGTACAATGGCTTACCCTGAGCTTTGACCCCAAGGGGTATGCGAAAACTAACAAATTCCTAATACAAGAAATCGTTCAAGGCAAAATGCAGAACCAAAAAAGGCCTCAAAATGAAAATCTAGATTCACTTTAACCTGGGTAATTGCAGAATGTTGAACAACCTCTGTCAAACTGTCTTACCCATCGCACACAAACACTGTAGCAAAACAGCAGCACACATGTCAACAAATAGAGGAGCTCTTGTCTAAAACAGGCAGCCGTCCTCTCAGTCATTTGGAAGTGGTTAATTTATGCAAATATCAACATCGAACAAACCACTGTCCATTGTAAAGTTTGATGACTAAAAACTGTGTGAACCAAAAGTAGCCCAATAATCTTATTCTTGCATCTAAATCAGAGAAACACAGCCAAGTAGGAGAAGTGTGTAGCTCTGCGAAATGAGCAATACAGTGTCAGCAGGTAACTGGAGCACCGTAATTTTCCAGGACCCAGACACTGATCCACTTCAGTGGTGAAAGCGCCACAAAGCAAATTTCCTAAAGCTTAGGGATCTGGTTGAGAAATATCTCTCTATGCCTGCTCTAAGTGTCCCATCAGAGAGAGTCTTTGTGTAGGGGGGACAGCTTTGTAAAATGCCACAGAGAATAATTCAAACCAGAAGCAGTAGACAGGCTTGTATTCCTTGCAAAAAATTTAAAAATTGTAAAAAAAAAAACAAAAAAAAAAAAAAACATTTAAATGACATTAAAAGAACCCCATGTGTGATTTTGTTATTTTTCAAGTACAAATTTTTTGTTTTGTTTCTTCAGGGATTCAAGACTTTTTTTCAGGAGACAAATCTTTTTTTTTTTGTTCTAATTTGTTAACTTAGGTTTACACTTTACAGATCCCCCTTGGGGACGTTCATCTTTTGCTTTTTACCCAATTACAAGCAGACAGCAGTGACTGACTAACATTTAGGGAACAATTCCAATTCTAATGCTTCCTATACACAACTTTTTGTACAAAAAAAAAATAAGTTGCCAAGAAATGTGTGTAACATTATTAAACATTTTTGTGTTTTTATTATAAAAACATAACTTACTTGAATAACCGTTAAAGAGAAAAACTCATTAATTGGATTTAGGCGTGAAAAAAAATGGAGATTTTAGTTTTAGCAGCTTTAGGTATGCTAAATATGCATCAACACCAGTGGGCTGCACTACTTTTTTTACACAACAAGCACCATGTTTCCCCAATTTAAGTGCAAAGAGCATCAGAGTTCTTTTTGAGTAACTTAAGTTTTTGCATTGTATATAATACACTAATATTCATCACAGAATTTACAAGAAATTGCTACAATTATTTAGGCCACAGGAAGAGGCCTAACTGCAACTTGATGTACATGTCTTATGGGAATGACCTCGCACAGGTGCCACTGTATGCTGAAAATGATAACCAGTAACGTCACATATGAAGAAGAGGACTGAATTCAGCTGTTTAGTTAGTCATGTTATCGGTGTAATGTGGCACTAGTCCAAAGAGCAATCAGAACCAATCCACAATCAAAAATGAGTCAATGATGGCAAAGCGGGTGAAAATGAACTCTGAAGTGAAGCATCAAATCAGCCAAATGTGGTCCCACGTTCTGTTTTTCACAGAAGAATTACATTTCATCATTTTATTTCTTGCCAGAAGTATATTGATTCGGCCTTACTCTAACTCCTTACACGGTACGTGTTTGCATACAGTAAACACTGAGATGCCACTGAGGCTTTTTGGCTCTAGAACCTTATACCACAGTCTGTGAGATTATTTAACACCAGAAAAGGGCACACATAGATTTGCTTTGACAGTATTCTTGGTCAAAAGACGTTGGAGTGAAGGCTCCGAGACAAAGAAGCACGCATATTAGTAAAAAGACAGAGCTGAGACTAATGGTGGTGTTTTGGTATGGACAAGTTAGCAAGCCATTGCATCCCCCAGTAGTGGCGTTACATTACCTACTTTTGATATATTTAAGATATGTGTTCCCCTTTGTGTTCACGTAATAAACATATCTGCAATATTTTTTGCTTTATAGTAAGAGGTTGTCCTATTACAATATCTACTCATCAGCATTTCTATCTGCACCAAACATACAGTGTCGTGAGCTTACTCACCAGTGACATTGTCAGGACAGCAGCAAGGTGACAAGAATTTAATCTCTTCGATTTTGCAACATCAAGGCACAAGCAAAGAAAATTACACAACAAAACACACAGCTAGTCCCCTGCACGCCTCTCTCAAGTGGGTCGTTTCTGTCAGCATTTATGATCAAGTAATGCAGTAATTCACACAGAAAAATCAACCTCAGCAGTAATGTTAGCTCTTCCTAGTTTCCCAAATAGACATTTTCCACTTCCCAATAATAAAATTTGTACCTTTTGCCTTACAGTTGAAGCTTGTACCTCAGAAAAACAATATATCTCTGAAAGGGCTTGATAGACAGACAGACAGACAGATAATTCACTATACAGTAGACAGATAATTACATACACTCACTGAGAAATTATTAAAAACACCACTGCACCTGCTTATCTATGCAATTATTTAATCAGGCGATCATGTAGCATCAGCGCAATGTAAAAACCATGCAGATACAAGTCAAGAACTTCAGTTAATGTTCACATCAAACACCAGAACTGGGAAAAAATACAATCTCAGTGATCTTGACTATGGTATGAATGCTAGTGTCAGATGGGCTGGTTTGAGCATTTCTATAACTGCTGATCTCCTGGGATTTCGCTCACAACAGTATCCACAGTTTACTCACAATAGGGCAAAGAGCAAAAAACATCCAGTGAATGTCAGTTTTGCAGACAGACATACCTTATTCATACAAGAGATCAGAGGAGAGCAGCCAGACTAGCTCAAGCTGACAGAAAGGCTACATTACTTCAGATCATCTCTCTGTACAACTATGGTGAGCAGAAAAGCATCTCAGAATGTATAACGCGTCAGATCTTGAGACAGATGGGCTACAACAACAGAAGACCACTCCTGTCAGCCAAGAACAGAAAGCTGAGGCTATAGAGGGCACTGGCGCACCAAAACTGTTAAGCTGAAGACTAGAAAAACGTAGCCTGGTCTGATGAATCTTAATCTCTGATGATGCACCTAGATGTTAGGGCCAGAATTTGCTGCCACCATCATTAATCCATGCACCCAACCTGCTTTGCATCTACTGTAGAGTTTGGTGGGCAATGTTCTCTTGGCGCACTTTAGGCCCATTAATACCAAGCAATCATCACTTGAACGGCACAGCCTATTTGAGTATTGTTGCTGACCAAGTGCATTCCATTATGAACCCATTTGCACCTCTTATAATGACTACTTCTAGAATGATAATGCACCATATCTCAATCAAACATCACCTCAAACTGGTTTCATGAACATGACAAGGAGTTCAGTGTCTTTCTGTGCCCTTCCCACTCACCGGATCTGAATCCAACAGAACACCTTTGGGATTTGGTAGAACAGGAGATTCACGTTATGACTATGCAGCTGATATATCTGCCAAAACTATGTGATGCAGTAATATCAACACGGCCCAGAATGTTTCCAACATCTTGTGGAATCCACAGCACAAAGACCTGACATTTTTTTGGGTGCAAAAGGAGCACCTACCCAGTATTAGTTTGTTGTTCCTAAAAACATTTTCTCATTAATTAGATTTTATGCATTTGGCTGACATGTGAATCCAAGGTGACTTACAGGTTTAAAAAAATTTTTTTTAATTTGAGCACAGACAGGTCAAGAGACAACACCTGAACCAGGAACTTTATGATTTTAAGTTAAATGCTTTAGTCACTAAACCACATTTACGAACGATAGATAGATAGATAGATAGATAGATAGATAGATAGATAGATAGATAGATAGATAGATAGATAGATAGATAGATAGATAGATAGATAGATAGATAGATAGATAGATAGATAGATAGATAGATAGATAGATAGATAGATAGATAGATAGATAGATAGATAGATAGATAGATAGATAGATAGATAGATAGATATATATTAAAAGATTTTAAGCTCCTAAGGCCTTATGCTTTCAAACTGGCAAGAAATTTACTGATAGAAAAAAAAATGAAATCCGGAAAATAGGCATACAAAATCACTTTAAGGGATGTTAGCCTGAATTAGCATGTCAATTAAAAAGTTTATAAATCCTGAGGTCTGACATTATGCATGTTTATCTTGTGAATTCACTTCCTAAACACATCACAAGACAATTTCATGTTAAATTATTAAAACACTTCGTATTCTAATATACCCTGGGACCCTGAATTGGATTAAGCATGTTTGAGAGTGTTATATGGTATTCCAACATTAATAAACAGTAGTTTATTTTGAAAACTAGCTGAGCCAAAATGGATACAGCAAGCCCTTTGCTCTTCAAACCAAGTTAGCGCTACTCAAGTTAAATTACAGACAAATTCTATTTTATTCCAGAGTTAATACACTGTGTATCCACAGTGCACATCATTAGTTGATCAATCTAAAATAAATGATTTCTGCCTCAGATCAATACCACCGGCAATAAAGGATATTGAAATCCCTATGACCTAAGGAAAAAAATGTTATTAAATTGTATTAATTACTGTTGCTGTGACAAGGGATGCAGTACTAATTTGTCCTATCAACAGTCCGCTAGGGAATATGTTATAAATAGCATTGTTTAAAAGCTTGTTTGCCATGCTATATCTGACAATGTGTGCAAACATTCCATCAAATGACTCTAGATGTTGTTTTTGTTTGCATATTAATTTGCATTGAGAAATTAAAATGCAAACACAGCAAATTTTTTTTTTGTAATTATTTTGTTATATGCACTGGGAAAATACTGATAATACTTGCAAATTTGTTATATTTTAAGAAAATTATATAAATTTATAAACTGTTAAACAATGCTTTTTGAAGGAGGATTTTAAAAGAGGCATAACAAATTTATAATGCTTATTATTTGCACCAACAGAAGACGCCGGGGGCCGAATACAACAATCCTTCAAAACACTAAGGACATTTGAATACAGAAATGCCAAGGATCAACCCACTGCAAAATTAACTGGTTAAGACAAAAGCTTTTATGTGACTTCTCAATGGGTTGAGACACCAGTTCAATTCTCAGTTTGGACCCTCCTGTGCAGAGTGCGCATGTTCTCTTTGTGTGTCCATAGATGTCATCTGCATACTCCCATTTTCTTCCACAATAGAAAGCACTCAGTTAGGTAGACTGAATAATAGGAACTATGCTGCCATCACTGTTAATGTGTGCAACACGTAGCATGCAGTAATCTTCCAGACTTGGTTTATAACACACCCTTACTTGCACCACTTGTTTGTGTAGTTTCCTATAAACCTGTTCTGGAAAAAGCAGATTCAGATAATGACAAGCAGATGGATATAAAGAACAGTTTCAAATCTTGGAATGTTTAGTGTCTGTTTTCACATTCTGCCTGTGTGTAAATTAAATTTAAGGTAATTTATCTTTACTTTCATATCCTGAATATATGCAGGCAGGGTTGACTGATGAATAAATTGGGCATATGCTGAGGTGTATGTAAGGCAGGTGTATTAGTGTGCATGTGAGTGTGCCCTGTGATAGACTGGCCTCTGCCCAGGGTTGGCACCTACATTGCACTTAATAATGTCAAGCTCCAGTGTGACCCTTAAATCGAATTATACAAGTTAAGAGAACTGCTATAGGTTCAGCTTCATAATATTAATAATAATATACCTTTTGTATCACAGTACTTATAGAATAACTGATGAAAATTTCACTGCAATTCAAGAAGTTAAAGTACCGTATATATATTATAGGTGTGTAGAAGTCGGGTCTTGAAACCTGAAAAATTGATCATAAAATCAAACCCCGACTTATACGGCCATTCAAAAATCCGACACATTATTATTATTATTATTATTATTTTTACATTTTCTTGCCTCCTCCAATCTCGCACCAGTTTCTCAGACACATTGAATTTTGTTGCAGCAGCGCAGTTACCAATTTCTTTCGCCACTTCAACTACTTTTAATTTAAAACCAGCTTCATATTTTCTTCTGATCGAATGCTCCATCATAGATAAGGGATGTTCTCATGATAAAGGTGTATGAGGGTGTGAGATACAAAAAACACAAAACAGTGCAAACGTCACTTCGGAATAGTTCGGGTATTACCGTGTGGTCACGTAGGTACAATACATAGAAAAAAAAGGCAGTGTGCTCCATGGTTACTCTCTCAGGTGTGCGCTAGCATATCATAATCTCTTGGACCAATAGCGTAAGATTTCTGCATTCAACTTATACGACCGACATTATAAAATACAGGAAATTAAATGGAAAATCAAGCCCCGACTTATCCGTGGGAGAACTTAAATGCGAGCATATACAGTAATCAGCTGAAAGTTTAAAAAAAAATACAAAGACCTTTCAATAATTCATTCATCCTTTTACTAAACCCACATAATCCAAGTGTGCTGCAAGGGATGGGAAAAAGGCAGAGACAAAATGTTGGCAAAAAAAAGACCAGGAATTGGATGATTTAAAAACTCAAGGTCAAAATAAACATCATTAACATTAAAAATACCAAAGAAAACATCACAACATCAAATATTTAGTCAAAGAAGCACGCAAAAAAATTCTTACGCTCTTTAACCAAAACACATACAAAACATCTTAATATTATCCAGACTCCTGGACACCAAGGAAGAAGGCAACACCAACGTTTTCATCTAAATGGTGACATCACACAATGTACAGTTGTCAAATGGTAGCAACAAAGCTAGCAACATGCAAAACCACTATGAAATAATTAAAAGAACTTCAGAAAGACTGCAAACCAACAAAATGATAAAATGAATAGATTCCTCGCAGTCTAAACCCTTATTGGGCAGAAATATGAAAAAAAAAACATGCAAAGCAGAAAAATTCAAAAGTGTCCAAAATCAGGACAAGGCCGTACAGCCTATTTCAGCATCACTGAGAGCAAGGCAGGAACCAAGCCTGGATGGGATGAGTTACAAGAAGAGATCAGCATTTAGCCCCAGCCCCTGCTCATCCACAACCAGGGATGAAAACTATCAACTGGCCAACCTTCCTTTCATCTCAGGTGAATGAATTTCTCCATTTCCGTAGACAGTTGCACTGCTTACCTTAGCACTTGCTATCAATCTCATTTAACAAGATGGGTTCCACTGTTGGATTTTTGTGTTGGCCAAGAGATACTTACAACATACGTACACTAAGTGTGTGTCAACATAAAGCCAGAGTCTAGCTTTAGAGTGTCACATTTTTGATCACCGTATTATCCACCCATTATCCAACCTGCTATATCCTAACACAGGGTCACGGGCGTCTGCTGGAGCCTATCCCAGCCAACACAGGGTGCAAGGCAGGAACAAATCCTGGGCAGGGTGCCAGCCCACCTCAGGGCACACACACACACACACCAAGCACACACTAGGGACAATTTAGGATCACCAATGCACCTAACCTGCATGTCTTTGGACTGTGGGAGGAAACCCAAGCAGACACGGGAACAACATGCAAACTCCACGCAGGGAGGACCCGGGAAGCGAACCCAGGTCTCCTTACTGCAAGGCAGCAGCGTTACCACTGTGTCACCATGCCGCCCTCATCACCGTATTAATGGATTTAATTTACTAATATAATATTAGGCTAAATTACTAATTCATATAATACTATGCTAAATAGGATTTCACTTCCACACTAAATTGTGTTTTCTGAAGCTGGGATTCAACAGTATACATTGCTATCACTAGTTGATTCAAAGCCCAACCTGGCGGAGAACATTCTTACATACTAATAAATACAAACTTTGCATTTTACAAAGCATTTGTACATTAAGTCTAGTGCCCTAAGGCTCTTCAGTTGTATTTTCATCTTGCTCATTTCCATTTTATTTTGTTCAGCTCTTCTCCAGCCTTTAGTTTTCAGCATACATAATGCAGCATTTCCAAATGAATCAACTCCTGTCCTAATTGTCTGTGTGATATCTTGCACTTTACATTAGTTCCTCTACAGTGATATTGTTTTAGATATACAGTAGAGAAGAGAATGTGAAAAGCAATTGCAGCAGCTGAAATTAATGAATTTTTGATGATTTAAAAAAAAAATGTGCATCCATATACTATCCTATTTTACATTTTATTGTCATTATCAATACTGGGGCAGCATGGTTTCGTATTGGTTAACACTGCGATTCAATTGTTTTCTGTATGGAGTTTGTACTTTCTTCTTTCATCTGTTTGGGCTTTTCTGATTGAGCTCCAGTTTTCCTCCCAAATTGCAGAGACTTGCATGCGAAGATAAATCTGACACTAAACTAACCTTGTGTGATGGATGATGGAAGACGGACGGGACCGTGACTTCAGTGTCGTCTACACAGTGCCCACATCTCATTACAATACAGCCTGTCAACCTCACTGGTAAAACATATTTGCCTTATATTGGTTCAGTTTTCTAAACATTTATTTAAACTTGTCGCTTAAAAATATGATTTTCTGAATGTGAAAATAGGACTGTAAATGATACTCATCTATGACTATTGATTATCTTAAGGCTGCTGGAGGAAGTTATTGACACATTCATTAATTTTCTGAACCTACTTATCACAGTAAAGATTCATAGAGAGTTTGAGTCTACACTGAAGGATGGAAAGCAAAGTAGGAATCAAACATAACATAAGTTAAATAAAATTAGATCATTCATTTGATCAGGATCTTTGGGTTAGCTAATATCTAGGTCATCCCATACCTCATCCAAAACTGTCAAAGATGAGGTAGAATGGTAGTCTCAAGAAGACTATGTGGCTATGAAACCTGCAGGAATGATATGGTGCTTTTAAGTGTGCATGGGCCGAAATTTCTAAGGAATGTTTCCAACTCTTTGTTGAATCCATGACTGAAAGAATTAAAGCTGTTCTGGGGGCACGGAGGATCCTGCCTGAGACTACATAGGTATACTTTAATAAGGCAGCCAATGAGTGGATTGATTCCTACCTTGCAACCAATGTTGCCAGGTATTGGTTCTGATCCCATCCACCCCCATAATGATGAATTGAATTAAGCAGGATTAAGAATTTTTCATGTTATTGTACATTATGTTACTTTAGTAATGACATGATGGAGTGACGTCCCGTTCACATTTGTGTTTCTGATACAGATATGAGCAACACTGGAGCACCACAAGGAACAATCCTGTCTCCTTATCTCTTGACTCTGTATACCTCAGACTATAAATATAACACCAGGTCATGTCACTTGCAGAAATTCTCTGATGATTCTGCACTTATGGAGTGTATATAGGGGATGAGCCCTTGATGCAACGAGAATTATGTGCATCTTAACCAAAGAACTGCTCATTGACTTTCGCACACAACAAACAGCCTCCATGCCTGGTCGCTATTCAGGAAGTGGAAGTAGAGGGTCCACTCCAATGAGAGGTTGGACTGGTGCTTGAAACACAGAGGAACTATATAAAAAAGGCAGAGCAGGCTCTTTTTCTCCAGGAGACTGTGTTTCTTTAATGTGGGAAGTGACATCTTACACATCTTATATATAAACATCTATGCGTGGAAGTGTGTGTGTCTGTCTGTCTGTCCATCCGGCACGGAAGTGCGAGGATGCAGCATGAAGCTCAAAGAAAGCGAAAAGTGAAACCGCCACCACTAATACACAAGCTAGGCGAGCACATCTGCCAAACGAAACCTCCGAAGAGAGAGAGACTCGCTTAGTCGCTGATAAGCACTGGAGGCGAGAAGGTCAGCAAAACGAAACCTCCGAAAAGGGAGAGAAACTTGCTTAGTCGCTGATAGACAATGGAGGCAAGCAGGTCGGCAAAACGAAACCGCTGAGGAAAGAGAACCTCGCTTAGGTGCTAATGCACAAATGATGTGAATGATTGATTGAAGTGCCAGAATCCATGGTTTCTAGGAGCCCAGGCTTTTTACAGCCCAGGCGTACACAGCTAGTCTTCTACAGTATAACTGTGATGGCCACTGCGATTTTTTAACCTCAAGAGACTCCCACCAGACCATCAAGATAATTAAAGGGCAAACTCAGTTATAGGATGCACTCTGGACCTCCTGGAGGTAGTACCAAAGGAGAGAAGAAAAAAAACCTGAGTGACACTATGAACAATGCAGCACATCCCCTCTCTCACACAAATTATTCAGCAGAAGCATGTCAGAAAAAAATAAATGGGGCTCCTTTATGCCAACAGTAATACATCTGTATAATGCCTATCTGTGACTGTGACTCTAAGACAGAAGTATTCTTTTTGTTAATTGTCTTTCCTCTAGTCATGTGTTTTCAGAAAATAGTGTGTACTGTAATCATTTATTTATTTAGAGCTTCTGTAAGTATCTATCGAGTTCTGCAAACTGTTCACCTCAAACCATAACTAAAGGGGTCATTCATGAAAGCAAAGGGTTATTTTTTCACTGTATAATATGAAATAATATTCTTATAAACTACACTAAGCTGCAAAAAACATTCTGTAGGACAAAATAAAGAAGAAATATTTCAAAAATGCTGTGTCTCAGATGGTGGCCATAAAAACTGGGCTCCTGCCACAAAAACAGCTTACCATCTGAAGGCACTTGATTCAAAAGCTTCAGTATGTAGAGTCAGTCTTATTTTGAATGAGATCTGTTCCATCCTCCTTCTTTTTCTCTGTTAATAGGCATCAAAAGAGCTGTCCAACATTTTACTGTAGTTTCATTTTTTTTTTCATAGTAGATGAAGTAAAAAATTACCAAATGGTTGGAGGATAAAGGCTAATGGCCTTCACAGTTGTCACAATTATCATCTTCCCCCCAAATCGTTTTTTGATTGATGTCAACATTTTGTCCAATCAAAACTGAACCCAAAGATATGGTATGTTTGAAAACAAATCACAGTTCAATAGATGGCACCAGGGAAAATAAAAAAAAAAACACCACAGGATTTCAGTCAGGAAAGGGCTTTGAAGAAAAAGCAAATTATGATTATGCTTCACAATACAGAGAAAGTGACAAGGACATTTTTTTGCGAATCATTTTCCTAACTGACATGCTGACACATTCTACGTTACATGAGTATATTTTCTGTGCTCTCTGTCTGACAATGCCAATTGACCTGAGGGATGTGATGAAGTGGTTTGATTGACTTTTGTCCTACGGGAATTCTATTTTTTCCTCCCAAAACTTGTTAGGGTGCTTAACAACACTAAGTCTGTCCAGTAAGAGTAAGTTTAGGTGTTTAAGTGAGAGTGTCCTAAGAGGGATTTGTGAAGTAACTTAAAGAATTTTATATTGGCCAATATTCACTTTATCAGAAAATGTCTGCACAAATAAAATATCAACTTACATTTTGAATAACATTCAATATAAATAAAGAGATGTTATACTCAGACTCTATAAGACCACAATTGGTGTATCGTGGACAGTTTGGGTCACCTTGCCACACAGTAGCACTAGAAGCTGTACAGATGAAAACAGCCAAGTACATCCTGGGAATAATGGGTCTGTCCTGCTCTAACAGGCTAAGGAAATTATACCTCTTTAGCCTCAAACAGAGGAGACTGCAAGATGACTTGAGCCAGGTCTTCAAACTTCTGAATGGCGTTGAAAAAAGTGATCCAGCAGAATTATTTTATTAAAATGATTGCATACGTGAGGGCACTTATTAGAAATTAAAAGGGAAGACAATTCGAGGAAAAGTCCAGAAAACACCTCTTCATACAAAGATCTTGGAAATCACAAACTAACAAATCACATAGTTGAAGCGAAAACCTTGACAACATTTGAATGATGCATTAGGACGACTTGGATACTGTATTAGGTATCAGTAGGTAATCAACTGGGCTAGGTCAACTGAATGATATCTTTTCATTTGTCAAACTGCTTATGTTTGGGTTGATTTCTACTTCGATTCATTCCCATACTCCAGGAAAAAGACTCCTGCCTCCCCACAAACCTGTAATGGAATAAGCAAATCCAGAAGATTATATATATGTATGATTCATCAGTCATAGATGTGTGTCATTTACAGACCTACTTTCACACTAAAAAATTAAAGACTGGTGATAAATAAGAAATAATACACAAATGGAACTAAAATGAGTAAAATGGGTTTTGTAAATCAGATTTATGGGCTTTGAATCCTAATTAGGCTACAGAAATCACAATACAGGCTTGAAGAACCTTTTACATGTTCTGTTTTTACATTCAATGGCAGACGTAGTAACATCTGCATTACAGTCTCCTGAACACTGCATTCTCACCTTAAATTTACAAAGCCCACATTTAGGCTCACCATTGGAAGACCCCTTTGAATGCTCTGTATCCATGCAGCCCATCCATCCATCCATCTTTCATTTCCAATCTTATCCATACCGTATTGCTGAGCTTACAAGACAATGTACAAGAACCAACTGCTCCACTGCACAGGTACCCATCGCTTTCAGAATTATCTGTTACAACTTGTCGTTTCAACCTAAGTGCCATTCAGACAGTTTCAATACCCTTTATAGCACAGGGCCCAATCTGGAAATCTAAAGTGGTGTAACAGCTGCCATGTAACAGAATTTCCAGAACAATAACATATGCAATTAGTCAGTGCATGTTATAGCAATGAGCAAACACCATATTAATTTGTCAGCTGCTATAAAACTTACAGGCAAATTCATATTTGTATTTCTGCCAGAACAAACTCAATGCAAAGCAAGACATTTTACACTACAACACTGCATCACTGTTACTAGTTAATTTTAATTCACATTATACAGTACATTTTCTTTGTGCTATCATTTACCAATAAATATGAGAAATCAAATCAAGAAGCACCAAAATTCTTAGGAGGACACCTCAACAATGACTGGACATCCAGTCGTTCTGGTCTCATTGTCAAAATGGTAGGCTCATAGCCAGTAAGGACACATTTGGGAAGTAAAAAAGGCAACTAGGTGCAAAGCTCTTAGAAGCAGTTTCCAGAAAATGGATTAATTTGGAACTTCACTTGTAATTTAGACTGCAAGAGTATGAAGCAAAAGCCAAAAAGATAAAATAAAAAAGGCTTTCCATGTTTCACTTTTGATGGCTTAACCACCATCTGCCCAGCAGTTTGGAGGCTTGCTATAAGGATATGGGCATCCTTACATCCCAGATGGCCAAGGAGCTATCAAGTATCAATTGGTGCTTCTGTCACCGAGCTGGCTACTTATTTATTTCTGTTCATTTTCCCCCGCTTTCACAAATGTGCTGTTTGGCAGCTCCTTGGCCAAAGCACACTCCTCAGGATTCAGTCAAGCATTCTAACTCTGCTGTTGCTTCATTTTTTTTTCTAACAGATTGTTATTTTTTTAAATGTTTGTGTCTTTATGATGCTAGAAGCAAAGACCAATATATGCTAGTGAATAAAACATGGAGAACAGGGAAACAGCATTTTTCTTTTCTGCTCAGAAGTTTGCTCTTGGGTCTTTTGTGTAAGGGCTGAGCATTTCTGTATTGGTTATGGCAAAGCAGGTAGAAGAAAGTTGAAGTCACCATCAAAGACAATGTAAAGCCTATAACTTGGTAAGATATCTGCAGTGCTCACTGTCAAGGAACTAGCTGGCACATCAAATCTCCTTTTAAGTCATTTTATTTAAGCTTTTATCCAGATACTAATGCAAGGGCTCATTATCTCATCGATCTATCCATCCATCTCCATAGTCTGTTTTTTTCCACTTGGTGTTTTCTGAGAAGCTCAGGCCAATTCAGCCTACCTTCGATACAGGTATTAACAAACCCTGGATTTGGTAACAGTGCGTCACAGGACTCATGTCCTTACACATTGTTACCGGCCAATTTAAACTCAATTATCAAATTATATGAATCTGCATTTAAAAGCAATACATACTCAATTGACCATCTCATTGCTTAAACGGACTGCACAATTGTTATTAACCTATGCAAGGAAAGCTGTGCAGTTAGGTTCAATGTCTTTCCCAATGGTGCGTGACGCTATCTTTGCAATGTCAGCTTCTGTAGGAAAAGCAGCTGTCTCACAACTGAAGAAAAATGATGGCATAGCAGAGTGCTGATCACTTCATTCTCAGGTCAACTGTAACTTCCAGTCACCATTTAAGGAGGCATACCAAGAAACTAGGCAGGAAAAAAGAAAAGCCCTAGAATGTAGGCTCGGATTAAAAAAAAGAAACCCGAGAAATTGTGAAAATAAACCAGGTGTTCCATAAATTATCGTCCCCACCTGATCATAAGAGAATATGGCACAAAAACACCAAGCCTCTGTATTCAAATGTCAGCCTGTTAATTATCTTTAGTGTGTGGATTTTTCTGCTGTTCAGGTGACTACTGAGCAGGGATGCAACAAGTTGTATTGAAGTGACAATGCAAGATTTTTTTTGTCCCTGTAGAGATGTACCTCGGTCATCAAGGATCTTATGGCCATCCCCAGTTTAAAAAAAAATGCAGCTATGTACTTTAGTCCATCACTGTCGAAAGAGGGGGTGATCTCATGAATGGGGGGCCATCAAAAGGGATTCCCTCTCAACAGAGAGCTGTAATTTCATCCACTGCTAATGAGGGACAGCAAGGCTATCTATGGGCACCACACAACTATGGGCCCTCATGCAATGCACCCTGTGCACCTCCTCTATCTCTGAGTGAGTGATGAGTCAACCAATGCCTTTTTAGTACCCAATACTCTCAGAATTGCTTCTGACCCCCATAACCTATTACCTAGAGTATGTGAGCCTAGACAAAGCAAGGAAGGATGGGTCCAAGACAACAAAAACTACAGGGAATGACGAATAATGTGGAAGCAGCAGATTCATTAAAGAGGGACTTGTGCAGATTTGTGGCAGATGAAATTTAGAGTAAGTAAAGTGTAACACAGAGGATCAGAACAGGAAACCAGATGTGCTAGAGACAATATGTATTCCATTGTTACATATTGCTGACTGTCTCCCCATGTGGACTGGGGGAATTGCAGGTAAATGCTTAGTAGTGTTCATACTGGAAAGGGGTTATGTGGCACTCCCAATATCTATGCAAAGAGATGAAGGTCCAAGTCTTTAGAGTCCTGGTGCTTCCTGTCTTGATATATGGTTGCAAGACATGGACGCTATCCAGTGACCTGAGACGAAGGCTGTACTCCTCCAGTAATGTGCATTGTGATGGAGCTACAGCCATGTGGCGCGATTCCCCAAGGGTGATCTAGCTCGCAGGATCATCGTTGTTGAGGACCAGAGTTCCTGGACCAGGGTAAGGGGACACCCATGTAACATGTTCCTTTAGATGTTCATTTCCGGAGAGTGGGACTAGACCACGTGTCTGACTGGGGGAGGTTGCCAACCAGGATACCAAGCTGTTTCGTCATGTGGTGGGTGCAGCAATATGCTATACCAGTGCATGCACCCCAACCTCACCTGGCTGTTCATGCCAACACACAAAACATTATGATCACCAATTCACATATCCTCTGAAACATCAACGACAGATTTAACATGTGTCTAAACTGGTGAGTGGTTAACTAAACATAATCAGAACATTTGTTGGCTGGTGACATGACAGTTACCTGGTTGCACATGGGACTTACTCTCGAGCACATCAGGAACCTTCTATTCCTAAACCAACATGCTTTTCAGTAATGTAAAGAGACAGTTTATAGTATTTTTTCTGAAAACACAATACATAAATAAAACTCCTCCTATAGCCTTGCACAACTCTATTCAATTTTGGCTATCTATTTTCAGTGATTAAAATTTATTAACTGATTTAAGGGGGTCAATATTTTATTGTGAAATGTGCTCAAAATCTGCACCATTTATTTGATATATAATAAAAATGTGACTTGTTGGAACAAAGTCTCTGCCGTTTCCCCAGGCCTTTCAGTTTCTAGGCTGGAATTCCAACTTCCTACCTTCCCCATATTCATACTGAGTTTCCCTGCCATTTTCCAAATACACTCACTTTGGTTTGATGCTAGTTTGTGCCCATTCTAGTTTTCACTTTTTTGTTTTAATTGGAGACATTTTCTCCAACTTCTCATCAGACTTCTAGGACTAAAGGGTTTCAGATAATGAATATGAAGCAAGGTAAAAGAATATGACTTAAGTATAGAACACTTAAACAAGAAAATGGAAGACTATGAAAAGAGGATCTCATTAAAAGATTAAAAGATATAGAAGATCCAGCAAGAGTTTACCAACAAGCCATACAACAGTAACAAAATTAATTAAATGTGTGCCTCTGTGTTTGTGCAGGTTTCATTTCTTGCATATTTTACCATTTCATGCTTTTAAAATAAGTGAAGCACCTTACAGATCATTACCACCCAGGATTTTTATCATACTTGTACATGATGTTGAAAATGATATCACTCAATTACATTATATTATCATCAATATTTACATCAATGGAAACAACTTATGCAGGTGCCTTCCATCTCTCGTGGCCCTACCTATTTTCCCACATTCTTTTTTCCATTCAAGAATTAACAAATTCTTTCTCAACTCTTTACATGGATCAGAGTTCAATAAGCTTAGGGAGGACCTCTACACAAGGCTATAATCCCACCACTCGGACAGTTTCAGTTGCACAAACTTGGTTTTGCAACCAGTTCAGATACTCACTTTTGAAAAAATAAAAAAACATTTCCTCCTTCATTTTCTCCATTTGTATTTCCCATTTTGGGTAGTTTTTTAAAAATGCTGTCATCTGTTGTTAAGTTCTAGACCTTACTTGCTTATTAAATCCTCCACGTGATAAACAAGTTCCCTATCAAGGACAGTTTTTCCTGCCTTGTGTCTAGTGCTGCCGGTATGGGCTCTAGCCCACCATGACTCTGAATTGGATTAAGTCGGATTGAAAATATTATGTTACAAAATCCTCTTTAAAATCCACTTATATAATATAAGGTCTGTGTTCCCAAGGATATTCCGATCGGTGGAAGACACTAAAGAAAAACTACTACATTTATTCCTATAACAGCTTGAACTCTAATAAACATAGATGGGACATATGAAATTTACCAATGAATTGCCAACCAGGGACAATCTGTAAACAAAAGACAGAGCTTATGTTCCAAAAAACTACAGCAGGCAGTTTGTCAGGTTAAGACGTAATATGAGTCCTGGGAATGAGCTTTCTTGATTTTTATGTGGGAAAAAAGCTACAACAATACTGGATAAAGCATTAAGCTATCAGGAAGACAAGTATGGACAATGAAACAATTATGTGGATCCCATACTACTCAACTCACATGATGTGAAGTTCATGGTGACGTGACAGCAAGAGTGTTAATGTATAATGAAAATGCTAATTGCTAATATCATAATAACTAAAGGATAATCCAAGAAAGTTATTGAAACTGCTAAATCAAAAAAAAATTAAATGAAGGCTTAAAACACTGTGCATACATCTATCCATTTCCTGAACCAGTAAATCCTGGTAAATCTGAGCTCATTGTTGAAACAAAAACTGCATGGAGAACAAGGCAATCATAAAATAATGAAATCAGGAGAGCCACAGACTTTCATTTGAAATCTCATATAAACATCACACTTAAGCACAGCATCACCCAGATGCTTCTTGAGTGATTCAGTAGTGTCCATTGTCTGTGCAGAGCCACAGGTTGCTGTCCTCCTTTCATCTCATTGTAAACTCTCCCCGGACTTTAATTGTTGTATCTAATGAAGGACTTGGCCCCTTTTCAGCCTTTTCTGTGGGTGCAGACTAGATGCTTAATGTGTTGATAAATATATTGTCTACAAGATAAACCACTTTTATGTGATGAAGAGGACTTTGAAACAGATTGTACAATAGACAGCACTTCTCAACAAACAAAAGCTATAATGAATGGCGGCCAAGCAAGCAATATGAGCGATGCATGATTCTCCATTACTAAGCCAAATTAACCATGTACGAGCATTAGGATTTCAAAAGCCTCCCGATGGAGCATGCATAGTCCTTTTAACACTATTGCTTATAACACGGTCTAAGCACAAGACAATCTATTGTAAACCTAAAATACACAATAATTTTAAGAGAACAATCTATTATACAGTATATTGGGTCTTTCAATGTTTAACGGTCTTCCTAGTTCCAGTCTTAAATACAGCTAACGTGGCTGGCGGATCAGTGAAATTTGATAGTCCTAGTCTTGTTTGACCCGAGCCAGTAAACAGATGAATGGCAAGTGAACAGATGGTAGGCAGAGTCAGATATTAGTGACAGAGTGGCTGAATGAATTCACCGTGGGGAGGTAATGGCCAATATTTTAGAAGTGAAGCACAGCATTCCCTCAAAAAAGTGCATTGAGAACATCTAATAATGCCAAAATGCTCTAAAATTACCAAAGGAGAGGAGGACAAAAAAAAGGAAGGAGCTTAAAGAATACTCCATCCAAACCCCTGTCATTTTTTTTATCTGTTACATACTCCACATTGTTTGATGGCCAAGAAAATCTTTTAATCTCACGCTTTCTGGGAGAATGCTAATAATGGTATTTAATGGGCTTCAAAGTGGGCCCACAATTAAACAACGGGAAACAATATCAAAACATTCATGTGTTACATAATACAAATGTCAGGTATTCAGTCACAATACCCAAAATTTTGGCTAAAATGTTGTTAAATAAACCATTCTCATGAGCAACAAGGAATTGCATTCAAATAGAAGTGAGCTATTGAAAAAAAAAAAAGGCCTGCCTCTACCCTCATTCATTGGTCAGGTGTTCTGCCCAGGAATAGCCCATTCGTTGGCCACCATGGCACTTCACATGATAGCAACATTACTCAGCTTGGCCTGAGAGGGGTGTACAATTAGAGGTTAAAAGTTTAAAAAAACAAGTAAGAATGTTATTAAGTGGAAAGCGTTCCTCTTACTTGTGCATATCCGAAATGCTTTAACAAACAGAATCGGCCATTGAAAAACCTGGAAGCACCGACATTGTGACTTGATGATCATGAATGAGGTGAAAAGCAAGTCTTCAGTTCAAAAGCTCAGTTCTACCTGCAAAGCTCCCTTGTCATCCATTCATCCATTATCCAACCCGCTATATCCTAACTACAGGGTCATGGGGGTCTGCTGGTGCCAATCTCAGCCAACACAGGGCGCAAGGCAGGAAACAAACCCTGGGCAGGGTGCCAGCCCACCACAGGGCACACACACACACACACCCACACACTAGGGACAATTTACAATCGCCAATGCACCTAAACCTGTATGTCTTTGGACTGTGGGAGGAAACTGGAGCACCCGGAGGAAACCCACGCAGGGAGGACCCGGGAAGCGAACCCAGGTCTCCTAACTGTGAGACAGCAGCGCTAACCACTGTGCCACCGTGCCACCCTACACAGGAAAAAGTCTTGGGAATTGCTTATTTAACAAAAATGTTATCTTTATTTTTACTTTAATTTTTGATCTCAGTAAAGTAGCTTTTCCAACCATACAAAGAGGAAGTGTTAGTAGAGGCAGAAGACCAAGGTCTAAAGAAAAAACAAAAAATTAAACTTACCACTGTGAAAAAGAAAGTCTAGCAAGGAGAAAGGTCAGAAGCTTAAATGGTATACTGGCCATTTTTTGGAGTTTCTACATACATAAAGAACCTGGAACCATTGGATTCCTTTCTGCATGCATACCCTGAGCACATGTAATGATATGGTCTGTCAAACTGACACAGGACAGAGAGGGGGCTAGGGGTGTTTCACATCGGTTCTTGACAAGCTTTTAAAAGTCATTAGCGTAAAGTGAAATCAGGAAAATGGAACAGCAAAGATGAGAAGCTTAATGTCATGCAGAAACGGAAGAGAAGAGCCTCACTGAAAGCTGACACAAATTGAGTGTGCTGGGCAAAGCCATCTGTGAGAACTTCTTAAAAATATCCAGGTTGTACGGTGTGATTTTACCAGATATATTTAACTTTTTATGTTGCTCCCACCTTTGGCATAATAATGTTAAATATATGTGTGAATAAAGGCTTGTCACCTGGTCCTCTTGCTTGCATTAGTATTTGCTCGATCTTGCCATCTGGGGTATGGAGAATAGAGGAGACATCCTCTAATAGGAAAAGTGAAGCATAGCCGCAGTCAGTCCTGGGTGAGGATGAATCCGCAGACCCAGCTACAAGTGTACTGAGTCTGTGGGCTGCATCTCCTTTGAGAAAAGGTGAGTGCAAGAATAACAGAACTACAACAAAGGTCCATCCATCCATCCATTTTCCAACCCGCTGAATCCAAACAGGGTCACGGGGGTCTGCTGGAGCCAATCCCAGCCAACACAGGGCACAAGGCAGGGAACCAATCCCGGGCAGGGTGCCAACCCACCGCAGGACACACACAAACACACCCACACACCAAGCACACACTAGGGCCAATTTAGAATCGCCAATCCACCTAACCTGCATGTCTTTGGATTGTGGGAGGAAACCGGAGCGCCCGGAGGAAACCCACACAGACACGGGGAGAACATGCAAACTCCACGCAGGGAGGACCCGGGAATCGAACCCAGGTCCCCAAGTCTCCCAACTGCGAGGCAGCAGCGCTACCCACTGCGCCACCGTGCCGCCCTACAACAAAGGTGGAGGACAAATATGTGGTTCTACATAACAAAGAATCTGGGTGTGGGAATAAAATGTCTTATGTTTTAGGAAAGGGTCATTCCAAACCTTTTCCATGAAAAAAGACATAGGTATGGGATACAATATGTACATGACCTAATGCTTGACAAGTAAATTATTTAACACCAGCTATGTGAGATTTTTTTTAATGGATGTTTTGATATTGTTTACTGTTGTACAGTGTGTGCTCCTGTTGAAGACATTTGTATCAGGGATTTAGTAATCTTCATTCTTCATGAAAACAGGAAATTACATTTTTTTCTCAACCATTACTACAACCAATCCTAAGTAAGTAACATAAGAATTATCATTCTTGGGTTCATGTTTTCCTTTAAGTATCATAAACAGGCAATGGCCCACTTAAAATCTGGTAGACCCACACTAAAATCACGAGGGCAGCTGGTAAAGGCAAAGTATAAAGAGGTTCAAGAGATTAAATTGAAATTCTAGACCACAAAAAGAAATGAGGCCTTATCAATATTTGACCTGAAGAGTTCTTCTCAAGCAGACTGAGGTGATCAGCGGAAAAACACCAACGGCAGGAAGGTACATGCTCTGTTTCCTTATCGAAGTGAAATGTCTCTCAGGCTAATGTGCTTGCACAGCGAGTGCTTGACCAGTCTGCTCTCACTGCTATGTGAAATCTCCTAACCGGCGGATGTTGGATCGTGACCAAAGATCAGTGACGCTTGTGTGAATGGGGCCTCATGACAAATGCCTGTGACTGCTGATCAAACAGATGTGACCAAACAAAGTTGAAAGTGTAAAGTGCTTAGGAAGAAAATCCATGACTTTTTTGTAATACCATAGGATTTTATTTTATTTAATGCATCACCACCATCACCACTCTACACCTGCTCAGTTGTCTCCTTCATGGTCTGGAAGACTTCCAAAAACGGCAACTTAAATAAACAGTACCAATGAAAAGTCAGCAGCTAAGCATGAATGCCTCTGTTTATCTCCTGCTTTTAGGAATACATTGGCTGCACCCCAAAAACCACCCCCTCCAAGACAAGTAATTAGGGTAGAAGAGTGGTATGGCTACAAAATAAAAGCAGACCGCTCTATTTTTACTTTTTGTTTTGCCAGTGGACATTTGTATTGCTTACAGCTAAATAAAAGAAATGCACTGCTTATGCAGTCTTTTTAACCTGCACACAATAACAAAGGCTCTCCGGTGTGCCACGCCAATGCCATACAGATAATGTATGTGGCACTCCACAGCAGCTATGTTGTCAAAATGATCTGCTGAAAGCATGCCAGGATGCTAGGCTGCAGGAAATGCGTCTTTAAGCACTCCTGCCTCCTGGCAAAGATCTGATCTTTAAGCGATTCATTCAACAGCAAATACTGGCAAAGCTAGGGTCAAAACGAGGAGGTGATTCTGCGTGGTCTAAATCGGCAAGTAAGAAAAGATGAAAATGTGGCCAGGAGGTGGCTTCTAGGGAAAGAAGAATAGAAAAATGAAGTAATCAAACAGATATTTAGGCTGCCAAGTCCTTCTTCATGTAATGTAATGGACTTGGTTTTATGAATAATCAATGAATGCAGTAGCGCTCTGTGAGAAATGAAATTGCTCTCTCACAGGTTTCCACTTCTCACCCCCTCTACATCTGTCCAATTTAAAGCAATCCTGCTCCATTCCTTGTTTTTTGACATAATATACTTGTTTTTGTTGCTGTTATTAATTTGCAAAGCTGTCAGATGACTCATGCTACAATACATCACTTACTAAAGGGTATCTGAAGCAAGAGATGCTTCGGGGTCCTCTACTACTTACAGTACATTTTCATGGTATCCTCAAAATAAAATTAATGCTTAAGATTTATTTGAATGGTTAAGATTTAATTTTTTTTTTTTTATAAACAAAATGACAATTTTGACAATTATTTATTCTTTCTTCAGAATTCTTGTGATTTCCCCATGTCTCTGTGGATTTTCTTCAGATACTCCATGTTCTTTTTTCCCTTCCAAAGAATGTTTCTTAGGTTGACTGGTTATTTTAAATTGTGGGGGTGTGTGCATGAGCGAGCCTTGCAATTGACTGATTGACTGTTGCCTCCTCCGGGCTTGGTTCTCTGCTTTGCCTCCCCTCAGCACTGAGTAAGAAAAAACAGATTTAGGAAATAAATGAAGTTTCACTTTATACTCATTGTCTGATATCTGGTCATTAACACCCCAAAGTCATTTATAGTTATACATTAGTGAGGAAACAAGCAAGTAAAGTGACTCACTGAGGGTCAAATGATGAGTTAATGATAGGGACTATACTGCCAGTCATTTGATTTTTATACTGAAAGTCATACTAAGGTGTTTTAAAAGTACCAATCCATAGGTCAACTGTCGGCAGGAGTTTTTTAGGGTGGACAGTCCAGTCAGGCTAAGTACTGTTGATATTCCATTGTTACCAAGTAAATTCAGGCTGGAATTAAACCAGAAACCTTGGGGTTTAGAGCCCAATACCCAAACAACTAAACAACAGTGTGTGCCTAATTCAACACAAATTTCATTATTGTATATACAGTGCGCTCCATAATGTTTGAGGCAAAGACAAGAGTTTCCTTGATTTAAACCTCTGCCCAACAGGTTAAAATTATAAATCAAACAACTCAGACTTGATTAAAGTGCAAATTGCAGACATTCATTAAAGGTGTCTGCATACATTTAGGTTGCACTATGTAGTAATGACACGTTTTATGCACAGCCCCTCCATTTGAGGGCACCATAATGTTTGGGACAATTGGCATCACAGGCATTCAGGTGTGTCTCATTGCTTCATTAGTTGCAGGTGTAAGATACCTTGGCTTGCTTCTACCTATAAGTCAATAGTTGTCATTGTTCAACATGAGGACGACTGCTATGCCAATGAAAGTCTAAGGAGCCATTAGGAGGATGAAAAACAAGAATAAAACCATTAAAAGCATTTGGAAAATCCTTAGGATTACCTAAATCAACTGTCTGGAATTTCATTAAGAAGAAAGAGCGTGCTAGTGAGCTCAGTAATCACAAAGGGACTCCTCCACTGCTGATGACAGAAGAATCCTCACTATGGTAAAGGAAAAGCCCCCAACCCCCGTCTGACAGATCTGAAACAGATGTGGATGTATCAGAGACGACTATCTGCAGAAGACTTCATGAATAGAAATATGGAGGCCATACTGTAAGATGCAAAACAATAGTTAGCCACAAAAACAAAATGACCAGATTACAGTTTGCCGAAAAATCCTTAAAAGAACCTGCAGAATCCTGGAAAAAGGTCTTGTGGACAGACGAGACAAAGATGAACCTGTATCAGAGGGATGGCAAGAAAATGCCCAAGATCTAAAGCATACCACCTCACCTGTTAAACATGCATGGCTGCCACAGGTACTGGCACACTTATCTTCATTGATGATGTAACTGCTGACGGCAATGTCACAATGAATTCTGAAGTGTATCGAAACATCTGATCTGTTCCAGTAAATGCCTTCAAACTCATTAGACAGCACTTCATCCTACAAGATAATTATCCCAAACATGCTTCTAAGGCAACAAAGGAGTTTATCAAAGCTAAAAAAAATGGAAAAGCCAGTCACCACAATGGAGTACACCTTGCATATGCTGAAGAGAAAACTTAAGAGGACAAGCCCCCTAAAGAAGCAGGGGCTGAAAATGGCTGCGTTAGAGGCTTGGCAGAGCATCACCAGAGAAGATCCTCAGCACCGGCAGTCATTGTATACAAGGGATATGCGACAAAGTCCTAAATATGACTGCTTTAATATACCTACCATTGCTATGTCCTAAACATTATGGTGCCCTAAAATGGGGTGGTGGGGCGGCAAAAATAAAAGATATTGTCATTTCTACATGAGGTGACCAAAATGTATGCAAATACCCTTAAATTAAAGTCTGCAATGTGCACTTTAATCACATCTTAATTGTTTGATTTGTAATTTTAAACTGTGGAGCAGAGGGGTAAATCATGAAAAAAATGTGTCTTTGTCCCAAACATTATAGAGGGCACTGTAGATTATATAAAGAGTACAATAAAGGTAGACAAGATGATTTTGTAGTTTCTTTAATAAAAGCAACATTTTAGTCTAGTAAGTAAGTGTCAGAATTGATCTCCACAGTGCAAAGTCCAATGCTTTAGCTACCAGTCCATACTGCCATTAACGTATACAGTGCAGTAAAGGTTCTTCTTAGGCATCAGTCCTTTTGATTGTGTAATTTTGAAAGAACTTTTTGTAGGAGGGACAGCATGGTGGTGCAGTGGTTCGTGTTGCTACCTTACAGTTCAAGGCTTATGGAATTAAATCCTACATTGGTGGAGCCTGCAGGATCTCCTGGTATTTTCATGGGCTTTTCTCCAAGTACTCTGGCTTTACTCTCACATTTTAAAGATGTACGTGTCAGGTTAACTGGAGATTCTAAACTGGCCTGGCATCAGCATGGCTGTGTACGTGGATTTCAATCTTGAGGTAGATTAAGCAGATTTAATAAGGGATGGATGGCTTTAGAACATGTTTTTCTCAGTAGAGAGGGTAACACAGTCTGAAATGACAGCAATGTCTTACAACCAGCGCCTGCCATCTGTTCTCTGATATACAAAAGTCTGCACTGAAAAAGATCCAGTGGTTTACTTGTTTGAAATTCCATCATGTTAACACAAAGAAAAAATTGGCATTCAGCTAAAATTTAGCACCAGCATAAAATTCGGCACTTTGCAATTATTTATTGGCCTCTTTAAAAGAGGAGAAGGTTCACTGTAACTCAGAGGTTGTCGTTAAAGGCACAATATAATTTAAATGCACATATTCACAGACTTCAGATGCTGAAGAGATTTTAGAAAGTAAACATGAAGGAGAGTGTTTTAGTATAGAGATACAACCGTCAATGACCCTGCAATTAGGAAATTATGAGTGGTAAAATTGTGCATCCAGAGGAATGTCTAAAAGTGCCATGCTTCTGGAGTCTTGTTTTTGTCCTGAAATAAAGCGCCAAAGGAATTTCAGAAAGTGCCATGGAGTCTTTTCTTGCTCTTGAGAAAAATAAATACAGAAAAAATAATGTAACAGGAGTCTTGCTTTGACCCAGGAAAAACAGAGTAATATCATAAAGTCCCATGCAAATGGAGTGTCATTTTTTTTCCTCCTAAAAAGAAAAGGCATCAGGATAAATAAATGAATAAAGGAGAGAGAGGGGAATGGCAGGAAGTAGCCACTGAAGTATTGTTTGTGCCCCTAGAAAAGATAAAAAAACAAAGAAACAGCCATGCAAGCTGGATTCGTTCTTGTTTTTTCTCCATTAAAAAAAGATGAATGTCAGGAAGGGCAACTAGAAACTGCAAAGACATATATTTTTAAGGTGATAATAAGATATGGATAACAACAATAAGTATTAGTAGTAATTGATAGCATACATTTTGCTTTAACCTTAATTTGGCTTAAATTTTAGACCATTATCTGTACTCTTTTTTCAAAAACTGGAAATCTGCGGAATCAGAAATAATTGCAACAACATTTATTATTTTACATACATCTTTGAACAATGCAAATAAATATAAAACATACATATACAATATATAGTACACATGCAAATTAAATAAAAATAAGAAAAAAATTATGATATTTTGGGAGATGTCAAGCAGTTATAAATCAATAAATGGCATCCCATCAATCTTGGCCTGGAACAGAGCTTCAGATAAAAAGCAGTTTAGCAGCACAATGAAAGACACAGAGACATGGGCTCCCGAAGCCACAAACGCCCTAAGTTGTGAATTCATTTCCTTCACTTCCATCCCACCCTTTATGTGCTGAATGGACTCTACTCAATAAGCTGTTTACATTACACACATGCGAAAGCACACAGCATAAAAAGCAGAAGAGTGATCTTTTTTGTTTTTGGAAAGAGAGAAAATGCTATTGTTATAAAGTATCAAATCAGACAGATGTTGGAATATCGGCAGAGAGCTTGGAGTGAATAACAAACAAGGGATCATAATAATACAACTGGAATGGAAGCAGCACTTTTTTTAAAAATTAAAAAAAGCAGGCCTTTCATTCACCAGTGGTGGATCACCATTCAGGTAAGAAGAATCACAGATCAGGAATTCTACTTGAAATCTTGAAGAAAGAATCAGCAGTAATTAACAATACAAACGCTTTTTTTCTCCATGGTCATCACAGTTTAGCATTAGAGCACCTGCAGAAAATAACAGTTTTCAAACACTGGTCCTCTATATAGCATTCAGTACGGTACACAGAAATATTACAAGACCCCTAAAAGCTGCAGTTTTTATAAACTTCAGCTGGATGATGCATTTCATAGATAATGCCAATTCAAATTAAATATGAGATAGAATTTCATATGATGTCACACATGGGTTTTTTTTGGGCAACTCCCACAATCTAAAGTTTGCCAACTTTAGTCCTCATCACTTTTTAGTTTTTACAGAATATAATGCATAGACTCTGTTAAGGAATATGATTTTTCAGTTGTTCTTTAATTTCTTTATTCTAGCTGTTTGTTAAAAAAAAAACAACATCTTTTGACAATAAGCATTGCAAAGGGCTGTGATTTTTACTATTATTTTTATTTGAACGTTTTTTATCTTAGTAGGGTGGCTTGTCTAACCACAGACAGAGGAAGTGCTAGTAGAGGCAATAAGCTGAGGGCTAAACTAGCAAAAATAGTAAAAAAACTAGTAAACAGTGCAGTCTGACAAGATGAAAAGATCAAAACCTTAAATAACTTTGCACATGCGTGAAAGCAAAGCTCTCAAACCACTGATTATCTTCGTATGTGTGCTCCTCAAGCACATGTACCAACATAGTCTGTCAAAACGACACTGGATAGAGAGGGGCTAGGTGTGTTACCACCTTGGCCCTGACAAGCTTTTAAAAGTCAACTTCAAGCAGGAGAAGATAGAGAACAACCAGGAAGAATGAGAGGACAGGTGAATCAAGAAGACCAGGCCATGAGATCAGCAACAGGCCATTAAGAGACTCAAAGCCAAACACTATATGGGTGCATTTTCCAGTATCGTCTGACAGCTTCTGAAATATTCCAGGTTGTGTTACCAGTATTTACCAGTGCCCAAATCTGCCAGAATAGATTTGCCACACTCCTTTATTTTTATTTGCTTTGGTACAATTAGAATATTTAAAAATGTTTAACCTATCATGGCTGAATAGTTTTATCATCTTCACCCTTGCTTGCCTTGCTGCTCCATTGGCACTTAGGATATAAATGAATAAAGAGGAGACGTCATCTAAAAGGAGAAGTGAAGCATAGTAGCAGCAAGTTCTGGGTGTAGAACGGATCCATTAGTCCCTGGGGAAAATCCATTTTGACTGCTGGGCTGGATCTCCTTCCAGATCAGGTGAGTGCAAGGATAACCGTGTGCAAGGATAACAAGGATAACAGTGGTGGGCATGTGCAGAACTACAGTACATAACAAAGAACCTGAGTGTGGGAATAAATGTTGTGGTGGACAGCCAGGGCCCTTGCCCGGCCGAGATGCCTCTTCTTTATTTGGTCCGGGGTAACAAGCAGGGACTGAACAGTACCTTCCCCAGGATGCTAGATGGCAGCCCCACTGGGTGGCAGTGGTGCCTCGGATTCCCACAGAGCTCCATGGGAGATGGAGTTCTCTACAACCCTGTTGGGATCCAGGAGTGCCACCAGGGGGCGCTGCAGTGGTTCCTGAGCCCGTGTGGGCGGCATTTCTGCCACACCAGGAAGTGCAACCGGAAATAGGTTGTCAAACACCTGGAGCACTTCTGGGTGGGCTAAAAAAGAAGCCAGCAGCCACCACTCTGGGAGCCAGAGCCGGGAGACAAAGCTTGCCAGAGAGGAGTGGAGGAGAAAGAAGTAAAAGAGAAGTATTGTGATTGGGATAGTGCTTATTGGGCCTGTGTTGTGCCTGTGGGAATGGGGAAGGCGTTGCCCACAGGCAAAGAAAAGTAAAACATTTATTTGTTTTATCAGTGTGCCTCCTGCATCTGTCTGTGTCGAGTTGAGCGCTGGTATTGTGGCTTTTGTCATAATGTACAGTATTTTATGTTTTCAGATTGGGACACCCCAAAACCTGTCCACAACAAAACACTCTTTTATCCAAAGCAGGAATGTAGGCCAAAAGTTAGTGTTCATGATTATGCAGTCCAGGATGGTTATGTAGGAGCAGAGGCATCAAAGGGTTCTCTTCTTCTGCTGTACCTAAAAGGTGATTAAGTCATCAGCTGTTAATCCATCTATCTGTGCCTATGTAGCTGAACCTCATTGGGTTCATCATGGGGAAGTGTTCTCCTGGCTAAAAAACTCTGATCATACGTTTCCCAGAAAAATTACTCTGAGCAAAACAAAGCTTCCAATAGCCTAGGAATCTAGTAGTCTGCTTCTGTGATCATACGTTGGGGACATGTAAACATCCATGAACATGGAACAACTATGCAGACAGTGCATAGGTCAGATTTTAAACCAAGGTCCTAGGGAAAAGAGGTAGCAGTGCTGAATACTCTGCCACCACTCTGAAGTTTTAGAATTGTGTACCCAACATCAAGTAACACTTTTTAGAACTGAATGTGTCAGCAATGCAAAAGATGCTAAAAGCCACCTTACGAGACATGAAGGAAGAATAAGAAGATGTGCAACACAATTGCCTCAGAACACTTCCACCACCACATACCTTGAATAGCCTTAGCATAACTTGTAAAAGTGTCTCTTGTAGCACTGGAAGGACCGAGAGAGCAAGCGTGGCCAAAGCGTTATCTCCCCCGGGACGCTAGATGGCAACCCTCCTGGGTTGCAGCAGTGCCTCGGACTCCCGCAGGGTTTCATAGGAGTTGGAGTGTGGTGCAGCCCTGTTGGGATCCGCATGCGCCGCCAGGGGGTGCTGCTGCAGGAGCTGCTGAGCCCTTTTGGGCAGTTCTTCCACCACACCCGGAAGTGCTGCTGGAACGAGTAATCGAGAACCTTGAGCACTTCCAGGTGCATTATAAAAGGAGCCAGAAGCCACTACTCTGGAAGCCAGAGTCAGGAGGAGGAGTAACGAAGCTTGAGTTAAGGAGAAGGAAAAGAGTGGAGAAGGAGTATTGTTTATGTGCTGTGCTTTGGATAGTGTTGTGGCTGTTGGAAACGGGGAAGGCGTTTCCCACAAGAAAAAGAAAAAATAAAACCTATGTGCCTTGAACTTGTGTCCTGCACTTGTCTGTGTTGGGTTAAGCTGGTGGTGCCAGCCTGGTGGGCCACACTCTGTAAAACAAATTCAGCTGGTAGAAATTGAGCACCTGCACCTTTAGGCTGCTGTAACAGACCATCCTACTAAGCTGCTAATCCTTTACAATATGCAACTGTGGCAGTTTGCTTGGGCCTGTATTAGCTGTACAGTACTCAGCCATAGTGGCTTCTATAAAATTTTGGGAAAGGGTTAGTGTGGAAAGAGAAGGGTTATACACAGCAGCACGGTACGATGTAGCCCAAGTCTGAATATAGGACAATCCCATTTTAATTCACTGTTCTTTTTTAATCTCTGCTGACTACAAACTAATATGAATGAACTAATCCCTGGATTACTTAATTTTTGTTGACATACTATGAATGCTAAAGAGATCCATTTCCAAACATTTTTTTTTCTTTTCCATCACTAAGCTCACTCATCCAGTGGAATTATCTGAAGTGTTTAATGGGGTAATCACAGACTGGACGTACTGCATGACTGCTGAAAAACTATGGCTGAGATGATCAACATGTAGGCAAGGCAGTGGTGTACAAGTGAGATCATTTTCCTGCAAGTCTAGATCAGACAAAATACAAACTACCATTAATAATCCATTCATATATTATTTAATGTACTTAATCCTTTTAAGAAATTATAGTCTGCAGACATTCAGCACTAACCTTAAACAACTTTGATATAAATCATTGTAACTGATTCTCTGAGCTGTTCCTTGGCATACACAGTCAAAGTGACTGCTTGTGACTCACAAGTACAATGGGGGCTCTGGTTTTTTCTCATATCCTAAAGACATGCTTTTCATTTTAATGAGTAAATGCAGGCAAGTGGGAGTGCAAGTGGCTCCTGTGATGGACTGGCACTTCCTCCAGAGTTCTTCATGTCTTGTATTACATGCTGACACCTAATTGTAAAGTAAGTGGGTTCCACAAGTCTGAACTGGCAATAAATCCTGGATTGCGTCTTGTCTTGTCTCCAATGTGCACTGCCACCCATGATCCCTAATTGACATACTTGGTTCAATAAGCTAGTATGAATGAGTGTGGGTGTGTGCCATAGGATGAACCAGACCCTGCCTAGGGTTGGTTCCCATGTTATGTCCAAAACTGCCAGAATAGTCTGTGACCCCCCCCCCCCCAATGAGTCCTAACTGGAGTTAAATGTTTCAACAAGTCAGCCGAAGTGAGTGTGGGTGTGTATTTGAGTGTTCCTGGTAAAGAAATAGCTCCCCATTCTGGGTTGATTCTTGTTTTCTGTCCAGTTCTACCATGATACTGTGCTCTATGAAGAATTAAGCCAGTACAATGAGACAATGTAAGCAATTGTCGGTGTTTGCAAGAGTGTGCCTTATGATGGACTGGTGACACTGTCTGGAGTTTAGCCCCTCTTTTCGCTCAAGGCTGTCGGGATAAGCACTTGACACCCTATGATTCTTAGCTAGGTACACACTTAGAAAACTGATGAATAGTAAAATAGTTTAAATTTGCACGAAGTGTCAATTTTAAAATCATTCATTAGTATAGTATTCTACATAATTACATCTAATAATACAGTATGTGATCAAAGCAGAGAGGCTATATCTCGTGTCCTATTTAAAATTCCAAGGTAATTAAGCTCAAGATTGTAGTATCACAGAAGACCTTAAACATATGGAAAATATCATGCTTCATGAGATATTTTTAACATACAAATCCACCCATGTTACTTTATTTCTTATTCCTCCAAATCCTATCAAGGGTCTGTGGTGGGTTGGCACCCTGCCGGGATTGGTTCCTGCCTTGTGCCCTGTGTTGGCTGGGAATGGCTCCAGCAGACCCCCGTGACCCTGTGTTCGGATTCATCGGGTTGGAAAATGGATGGATGGATCAACGGTGCGATCTTGGCACTGCTTCTTTTTGCATCATGTCCCCATTTGTGGGACAAATGTCCATGGATAACAGTGACTACAAAGGATCAGGAAAAAACACCAAAAGCTGAAGCCTTACACATATCCTTCAGAGGCACACACACCAAATAACTAAACAGCCTTCACTTCCACCTTTGAAAATGCTTGATAACTATTAGACAAAAAATGCAAGATAGAGAAAAGTATTAGGCTTCAATTCCTCACTTCATTAACTTTTCTCTGCATAGGTCTACACCCCTGGCTAATAAGATGGTTTCCAATTTCCTGTTAATGTAGAAGGGTATTCATTCAGTAAGTGATCAGGGCTTCTGTGGGTAAATCAAGGAATTAGAAATAGTGACATACACCCCACCCCACCCCCTCCACCCCCATCAGCTCAGTCCCACCTCCTCCACATAATGTGCACTTCCAAACAATGGAGAACTGAACAAAGAAAAACTTGGCTTCAGATGAAACTGGCGGCTTAGAAGTACACAGCAGCCCTGAATACAGTAAATGAGGCTCTGCTTTAGCTATGGCAAAAGTATTAAACTGAATAAGCAAATATGGGACCAAAGGGTACTACAAGTTAGGCTATCAATTATTTTGAAAACTGACAGAGGTATTAAATACGAGATTGAAGTCAAACATGCCACCTAGCTTTGGGATTAACTATTCAGATTCTTTTTCTCTTCCTTCTCATGACCTATGAAGAACTGTCTTTTTAACTTTACTCAACTGTACATTTAATGTAGCCATTTTTCAGTCCAGGTGGTGTAGCCTAAAGTTCAAACCAAATGGCTAGAAAGCAAAAGGCTCTGCCTACAAATTCAGAAATATTCACTATTGCTATGGAGTCTGCATGTTCTCCCTATCTCTGTACTTTTCATCCTAATGAAATACAATGTCAGGTTAAATGATGATTTAAAACTGGCCCAGTCCGAGTGCATGCTACTGTCCAATTATGTAATGGCACCTTGTTCAGGATTGGTTCCTGCCTTGTACCCAAAGCTGTCGACTTTGATTACAGCCCCATTCAACACTAAATTAAAAATGGATGGAATTTTCAAAGATAAATAACGATTACATTGCTTTAATAAATAAAAGGAAAGACTGTGCTCCCGTGCATCCTCATAAATTGAATCAAGGCGATTAAGAAAATGCTATGTAATGAAAGGAATATGAAGGAATAAATAAATTATATCTGTGCCAAATTTGAGGACTGTATTTTTTCCCCCAATAAATCAGTTTCTATTACTGGAGACCTGGCTTACTCAAAGCCAACACCAGTAAGGTGTACGGTAATTTAGTACAATACGCATACATACACTAAGACTTTTAATTCAGGTGATCTCTTGGGACATTGACTGCACAACAGGCAACACTATGCAATGTAGACAACAGGAATAATAAAGTGCAGAAAACCCCGGCCTTAACCAGCAGTCTTGTTAATAACATTCCTCTGCCATCACCAGTTACTGTACGTCAGTAATGAGTGAAGTGAGGTAAAACGCATTTGATTTCTAAACAGGTATGAATGCTGGTGGTGTGAATGTTTTCACTGAATGAATGGTTATTGCTTTTGCAAATGAAATCATTAATCTTTTAGAAGCAAATGTATATTTGTAATCAACAGAATGCATCTACTGATTCACTGGACTACATGAGGCTTCTGTTTGTCTGTTTGTTAAAGGATTACTCATGCAAAAGGCGGTTATGAATACAAAATTTTGTTTAGTAGGTGAAGAATTTCTGATGTTCAAATCCTGTCCTTTTTGATATACTGTACATATTACACACACACACAAAATAATTACTCGTAACAATGCGGTCTAATCTTCAACTAAGTCACAAACACAGTCAAAAACAAGTTGCTTAAAAGAGTAACTTACAAACAATTAGAATTTATGTCAATACTAAAGACCTGCTTAAATAGTTATAATCTTCAGTTCAAAAAGTCGGTGAAGTTCTCAGCTGATGAGCGGTGGCAAAAGCTAATCAGAGTGAGGTGTCCCAAATACTGACATGAAATTATATGTGTGGCTTGGAAGTGCCTTACCCTATAAAAAACAGCACTGAGTTTGCTTACAGATTGTGCTCTTCTTAAGGAAGGCTTCTTCATGTGAACCAGGAAACATCTGATGAAAAGAAAAAGGATAGAAGCTGAAAAAAAACGTTAGAACAATCTAGATGAGAACAGGCCATTCAGCCCAGCAAAGCTCGCCAGTCCTATCCACTTAATTCTTCTAAAAAAATATCAAGTCCAGTTTTGAAAGTTCATAAAGTCTTAAAAGGATGTAAAGATATTTGTAAAGGCCTGGGCATTCATCAATAGCCACAAAGGGAAACTGTCAACAAATGGAGGATATTTAGTGCTGCTGCTACTACAGTATTCTCCCCAGGAGTGGGAGTAACACAAAGATCATAGTAAGAGTGCAGCATGCAATGCTGGAAGCGATTAAACTAAATGCTAATGTAACAGCAAAGGACTTGCAGAAACATCCTGAATTTTCCAAAATCCCTGTTCAAGTGTCAACTATATAAAATACTGAAAAAGAAAATGTTCATGAGAGAACGCTAGGGACAAAACAATAAGAAACGTGTGATGTACGTCTCAACTTTGTAAAAGACCACATGAATGATCCATAAGGCTTGTTCTAGGAACAAGTGAGACAAAAGTTGAACTTTTAGGAAGAAATGCAACATACTATGCTTTGAGGAAGGAAAAGCACTGCACAGCAACACCAAGATATTATCCCAACCATGAAGATGTGATCGTGGAGACAGACCTTCACGGGTTGGGGATGCTGTGCTACTTCACACTTTAATACCATAGAGGGAACAATGGATTAAAAATGTTCTCAAGAATTTTTATAGGACAATTTTAGAGTTTCTTGTTGCATTACCTGACGCTTAATAGAAGTTATGAGAGGCAACGAGACAATGATTAGAAACACAAGGAGTAAATCAAACACAGTGACTTGAAAAGGAGAAACTTCCGTTCTGGAATGTCCAAGTCGGAGGCCAGACAGCAACCTCATTGAAATACTGTGGCCAGATTTGAAGAGATCTGTTCACACAAGGTATTCCAGAAATTCTGTACAACTGTATTTTTGTTTGTTTTTTTGTTTTTTTTAAAAAAGAGGAACAGTCTAAAATTTCACCTAACCATTGGTAGAGGTCAGTGCTGCTAAAGGTGGCTCTATCAGTTACTAAACTTAAGGGTTCACATACTTTTTCCAGGACTGTGAAAGTTTAAAAAATGTGTTTAACATTGACAAGAAGAAAGACAATTGTTTTTATGTTATTAGTTTAAGCAGATTGCGTTTGTTTATTACTGTGACTCAGTTGACAATCAAACCACAGTTTTATGAGCAACACATGCAGAATTATAGAGGCTTACAAGATTTCAAACATTTCCTTGCAGCTGTATATATAACATTGCACTGTATGATAACACACAGGCACATTTCTAGCAAGCCATGCACAGCAACCTAACCATAAAAACGGCATACTTTTCATCACAGCAATTACAAACAACTAACTCATATAAACTATCAGATCGGCATCACGGAAGTTCTTCCTACACCATACATTGACAAGCTACTTCTATTCATATTTTCTTTGTTTCTTGGTTACTAATGTTGATGTCACAGCAGAAAAATGCCTTTCAGAGAACAGAGAAAGGAAAAAACTGAAAGTGATTGATTGCAGTTCTACATACTGTAAGTCACCCACTGCTTCCATGGTTTCATGTGAAGGTATACAGATTAATAAATTCCTATGTGTATAAATCTAATAAACTTTAATATAAATTTTCAAATCCAAATTAATATACAGGTACAGTATTAGACAGATTCCTTCAGCAGTGCCAAAAATATAACTATGGAGATCCTGTAGGAATGTTCAGCTTACATTGAAAGATAGATAACAGCAGTTTGCATCGAGGTCACCAAAATATAAAAATAGAAAAAGGATCAGATAAATTCTAGCAGAGGTCCTCAATACACGCTAATCAACCGACAGATTAATATCTTTATTGATTCCCAAGGGGAAATGCACTTTTTTCCTAGATATTTTCATTAATTTCTCTTGATTAAGACATGATGCACATCTAGAGTCAGTGTGATGATGGTTTCTTTCTGACAGTAAGAGTCAAAGTTGGATTTATAATAGCCAGGGCCAACATAAGCCAGGCCTAACTGTTACTCACAGTATTCAAACCTATTTATATTAATTTGAGAGGCAGCCATTTGTGTAGCAACTTAATACCAAAGATTTATGGAGGGACAACACAAGAAGTGAGGATAACTATGTTAAAAATTGCTTTTATATATATATATATGTATAGATACATATGTATAGATATATATGTATAGATATATATATATAGATATATATATATATATGTATAGATATATATATGTATAGATATAGATATTATATATATATATTACTAGCTCAATTAAAAAAAAAAGTTAAAAAATGTAATTCTGGCCAAGCAGAAGGTAGGTATACTCCAACATCAAATGTTGGCACTGTATCTAATCATGTTCAGCTCTGACGGGAGATTGTCCCCCGTGTGGGGAGAAAAGCACATGGCCATGACATCTCTGCCAATCAGCAGCTACCCTCTAAAATACATTGCTCTTATCTCTCTCTCTCAAAAATGTCAAACGTTGCTCCTTAATAATCGGTAGATGATAATGTCTGTTGAACAAACAGGTATCACTAGTTAAGCAGAGGCAAGGTATGCTCTAACACATAGAAGAGAGGTAAACTGACTTGAACAGATGCTGGAGTGTGAGTCCTCCCCTCGGCCCACAATGTCTCTCTCAAATTCGCACACATAAATCAGTACCGCAAGCAAACTGTGAGAATTAGCACGATGAGAGAAGTCACAAAATCAAAGTTCAAGCAAATTATAGAAAAAAATCTGATCTAAATCCATTAAGTAGTTCTCTCCTGAAAAGCGGACAGACATACAAACAGACGTTGGATTTTTTATATATATATATATATATATATATATATATATATATATATATACACTAGCCATCTCCCACAACTCCACCCACATAGTAATAAGGGCTCCGTCCGGCTCCCCACTTCTGATGTCACATTTCAGCCAGCAGCCTCTGTCTCGGATTAGTGCAAATATATCGCTCCTGCAAGTGAACTATGATTCTTAGTGTGATGAGTGAAGTCACAAAATCAACCGGAATGTTCAAGCAAATTATAGAAAAAAAATTTATCTAAATCTGTTGAGTAGTTCTCTCATTTGCTAGCTAAGTGGAGGGAAGATATGCCCCAAGGCTGGCGTGTGAGTGAGGAGGGCACAGCCCCATATCTCTCAGATTCATGCAAATAAATCGGTACCGCAAGCAAACTATGATACATAGCGCAATGAGAGAAGTCGTAAAATCACCCAAAAATGTTCAAGCAAATTACAGAAAAAAACCTGATCTAAATCCATTAAGTAGTTCTTAGTAGTTCTTAAGTAGTTAAGCGGACAGACATACAGACTGACAGACATTGAATTATACATATTATATATACATATATATATATATATATATATATATATATATATATATATATATGTGGTTGAAATAGTTTACTGTCAAATAAATGCAAAGAGTACGCGACACGTGTTTCGCCCTCATTATGGGCTCATCAGGCGTACAAACTCCACTGCACTACCTCTCGGGAATCGAACCTCGGATGTCAGCACCAGAGGTGATGCCCCTAACGTAGGTAACCACCCATAATACAATCAGATTGTGACACAGACTTCGAATGCCGTGAATGTAATTACCCCGATCTACATGCTGTCAAATAAACAAACCACACGCCGTGGCGCAACGTTAGGGGCATCGCCTCTGATGTTGACGTCCGAGGTTCGATTCCCGAGAGGGAGTGCAGTGGAGTTTGTACGTCTGATGAGCCCATAATGAGGGCGAAACACGTGTCGCGTACTCTTTGCATTTATTTGACAGTAAACTATTTCAACCATTCTATGATCTGCTCCTCACAAACTGAGGGCACCGTGGCGGATGTTAGCAGATTGCTGGCCAACCACAAGCGTTACCTGGTAGGTAACCACCCATACAATCAGATTGTGACACAGACTTCGAATGCCGTGAATATATATATATATATATATATATATATATATATATATATATATATATATATATATATACACACACACATACACAGACATACACACACACGGGTCAATCATATAATGTACACATTTAATTGATCCTCATATTTTACAGGCATCAATGCTCCATCAGTGCATAAGTAATTTTAAGTGATTATATGCAGTATGTGTTATTCATACACTATGTTACAAACACACATCATAATGACAACTTCAATTTCACCACCTTTATAAAAAAATAGCTATTCTTTAATTTGTTTTCAAATTTCATTTATTCTTTTTACAAGCACCTGAGACATTCAGCAATGCTCATCTTCAAAATGAAACAGTACTACAGGTATAATGTAACAGGCGTCACAAATCTATCACAACATATTTCTGTATCATCAAAGGATTTTTTTTTTCCTTTTGTTTTGTTTTTTTTATCACATAGAAATACCCAAAAGTGGCAAATGGAACAGATGCTTTAACTGTAGGCAGCACCAACAGTAAGACATTGGGAATAAGTGTATACTTCAAACAAACTTAAAAAAAAGTAAATACAAGAATAAATCTCTGTACCGCACTGAACAAGTCAGAGATGAAACTAGGAATGGTAACCCTCAGAACAGATGATGTGGTTCAAAAGCTATCCAGTACAGATGGCAAAACTTGTGCTGAGTTTTTTGTGTGTGCTTGTATTTTATTTATATTTTTCTTCTTTTGTTGAAGAAGCAGATGATCACTCCACATTTGTACTCACAGCATGCAGTAAACTATTATCAGATATAAGCCGTTTCATCCTAACTAATCCCTACCTTTTAGGTTAAAATTTAAAAACTGTTGTACATATAAATTTTATAAACCGCCCAATTAATACCACAGACTAACGCCAGTGTTACAATTAATTTCAGCTGTAGCCCAGCACACAAGGAATTCAGTTGCTTTTCCTTATTGAACATTATATTGCTAGAGCTCTCCAGAGAATTTGGGTTGGGGCCTTCGGCTATCTTTGGAGCCCTAAACCTTAAGGTGTCATTTACCACATACTGCCTCTGTACGTTTTTTAAAACTTATGATCTACTACGGCAGAGCTCTGAGATGACTATCTGAGGGGGATGCAACCTCAAAATAAATGGAATTCAGTTTCCTGAAATTGCCCCATTTGCACAGTGATACAGTGGCAAACACTGGCACCTATTTTTGATTCAGATACTGATCACTACCTCAATGGAAATTGCATATTCTGCCCATACCTATGTAGACTTTCTTCAGATACTTCCTTCCCCTACTCAATCCAAAGAAATCAGAAATCCTCAAATGGGCAGAGTAATTGGCAAAAGCAATTCCCACCATTTACTGTGCAACTTTGGTAGCCACTTAATCTTCCTGTATTCGAATTTTAAAAAAAAAGTAAAAAATTAAAGTCACCCTGGGTGAAGATGGACAAAAAATATACAGAAGTAATAACAAATTGGTTTAGAAAGGGTGTCCGAGTATCCCATTTAGAGATCAATTCCTAATGTCACTCCCTGCATCACTGCCATGAGAAAAATCCCATTAAGTAAATGGATACAAGGATGGATGGATTGATGACCATTTTTCTTAGAAATTAAAAGTACAATCACATAGAAGTTTTCAATCACACTTTTAGTGGACTTTCAGAATCATTAGATCAATGCATATTTCATACAATTCATAAAAAAGCACAACACATACAACCCGAAAAAGTGTAATAAACAGTAAGGGATTGTGTAGCTTCGGCTAAGCCTTAGACCAGGGTCAGACTTTAAAACAAAAAAAACAAACAATGCTACTCTGAACTTCCTGATTCCTGATGCACTTCCCATATACTGCAGGAACAATCTTATTTAGGGGATATCAGCTGTCACTTTCCTGCAGACAACACAAAAAACATTGGGGAATGGTGGAAGAAATATTCGCAGCAAATGTCAGACAACAAAGGTGCAAAGATGTGTGCAAACCTTACTAAAGAAACTACAATCTAAAGGAAGAGTAGGGCTCATGCAGCTGGAACTGTATATTATACACAGCTACTGTCAGCTTCATTTTTATGTTCACCCATCCATTTTATTAACCTGCTTCTTCAAATCTGAGTTGTGAGAGGTCAGCTCCTATGCCAGCAACACTAGGCATAAAGTCGTGATCAGAACTGGATGGGGATGTTATTATAGGATTTACAACATTTACAGGGTCATTACTGTCAGTGTGCACAGAGTAGAGTTATTCTTACTTGTATGTGCAAATTAGCAGGCAACATGTTACAAATCTATGGTGCCATGATTAGTAAGTATAGCTACCTTACCTTGAAACTTGTCCTTCTTATCTGAAAAACTATAGAACAGAACTAACATTATGTTTAATTTCAATAGTCCTATCTATAAAGGGCTGTAAACTGTTAAAGTAGATGAAGAACCTGACAGCATATGTCTACGAAATGTGGAAGGACCATACACAAATAGCGAATGCAGAGCATAAATGAGATTATGTACACATGCAAGTCTGTTACAAGTTGCAATAATGAGCCTTTGTCAGTTGAAATGAAGACATCATCTGAGCATTCCGTCTGCAGCAGCCTGAGCAGCAGAGAAGGCATCTTAATTACATCCAACTTACGACTTCAACGTTTTTGAGAAATTGTTTTGTAAGTCATTAGGTCAGCATGTGTTTAACTAGCTACCTGTAACACTCCATGTATACTCGGTGCCGCCTTGCAAAAAGTATTTGCACCATACAACTGGCAGTACAACTGTAAATGTTCCAGAATGCTGTTACATCATTAATAAATAAACAATGTAATACTGGATGAAAGAAATCTTAAATTAACAAACAACAAATGATTTTCATATTTATTTATTTATTAGTAAAGTTATCCAATGTGGAAAAGTAATTGCCCCCTATGTCCTCTTTAACAATAAATGCAACCAGATATTGTTTTCTAATATAACAATGTGTACATGGGTATACTCTGTGATGGTGTAAGGTTAGTTCTGCTTAATCAAACTGCAAGACTTTGGGGTGACAAAGCCACAAATGAAGATTTAAAAATGTATGAATCATGTTGTTACTGATCAAGCTTTCAAATTATTGTGGAACAGCAGGGGCCTAATTCTATTTGTTAAATCACATTAACTCATCTGTGAGTTTTCTAGTTTTCAAATTTCCATTTCGGGTAGCATTCAGATCTAGACTTTGATTAGGTAATTCTACCTCTATAAATTAAAAGAAGACTGGATAGTGGATTCTGATCAGCTGTGAGGTTTATGTGCACTTCAGTTTTAGTTCACTGATAGATGGCCAAGTACTCTCCTGAAGAATGTTCAGATACAAAGTTGAATACATGATTCCTTCAAAAATGTTGAGTCATCCATTTATTGCCATAGAAATCATCCTCTAGCCATGGCACTCCCACCACAATTCATGAGGTTACTACTGTGGAATAAAATATTAGCCTTTCTCCAAGTACAACTGTGCTCGTATCAGCCCAAACATTCCACTTTTGACTCACTGTATATGTTGACCAGTTTTTCTCTTGGGTAGGTCTCATTGCTGAATTATTTGTTCCTAATCATGTAGTCATGAACTTTGATCTTGGCTAAAGCAGGAGAAACCTGTAGATCCCAAAGCCATGTTCTAAGTTTCTTCATGACATCAAAAAATTGCATTCTTTGCTCTCACAAAGATTCTAGCAGGTTAGCTCTATTAATACAACTGTCTTAAGTGCCAAGCATTTACACTGCAGTCTGACTCAAGACAGTAGCGGAACAAAAGGATGATGACAAAGTTAGAGGTCACCATGACTAAATGTATTTGTCTTGGCGTAACTTTAACCATCAGATCTTTGAACCACAATGTGCTAGGAGGCACAATGCACCAGGCTGTAGGACTTATCTCATCATCTCCTTTGGCACCCTTGCCAGTAATGACAAACATATTGCCAAAGGGACAACATTTCATGAGGGACACTAGCTTTTACTTGCACACTATCTTATGCTTATAATTTTGGCTTTCACTGGTGAAACTGTTTTCAAATTTGTTTTACTGCTTTGCACCATGACTGTCTGTGACCTTTTGGGCAAACAAGAATGTGAAATGTTACTGTTGTTTTTGTATGTGTCAGTATCGTGTCTGTTATGGTTCTATGGCTCTAACTCTATTTTTCACTTTCACACTGATAATCATTATTAAATAGAGAGAGCCTAAGCAAATCATTCAGTGACTCAGACGGGAAATAAAGCAATGACCTTCAGGTTTAAAGTCCAGTGTCTTAACCACTTGGCCACAGTGCTTTAAAAATTTAGCCTACCAACATATTCCCATTACATATCTTGCACATATCTTTAGCCAAGGTGACTTACTAGATCTGGATACAATACTAACCATAACCTCCTTGGCGTTAACCAAGTAAACTCTTGGAACTGGAATTCTGTGTAAATACGGTTATTCCCAAATCCTTCTCAGGTTAATCTTTTTTTTTTTTTTTTATTGATATATGGAGCGCTAAGCCCGAATAACTCTCCGATAACTCTCAATAACTCTCTGCTGCCATCTTGTGGATGAAATAACATGAATTTTTGTACACATTCTGCTACTCATTTCGCATATAAACAAAAAGTTATAAAGCTTGTTTTAGAACAAACTGAAAATGAAGCGTTGGTGATAATGATGACAATGTGATCATCAGATGTTGTCAAAGATAGTGATACTCATTCTTACAGCACTCTACAACTAAACCGCCAAGGTGAGCCCGGTGAATGCAGTCACCTAAAGGTTCACCATGGTGTAAGTAGCTTCATGGAAAAAAGGAAGAATGATTGTGATCATGTAGAAGGACAAGAAAGATGTTAACCCTCTAAGCAGTCTTCAGAATGCAGCAATTATCAAGTATGGGGAAATGTGGAAGTCACCAAGCCTTATGTTGTAAATATAGTGCACAAAGAAACATACTTCTACTGTCCCAAGTGCAAAAATCAGGCTGTGTGTAGGCGATTTTTTTCAAAAACATCACATCACACAATGTGTACTGAATCTGCATCTGTATAACAGTGAACACTAGACACAACCTTTCCAACTGTATTTATGTTGGCATTTTAATGTTAAAATGTTTCTGTTAAATATAACTTTTAGTCCCTGTTGGAAAAAAGTGAATGTATTTGGCTCTTTTTCCAGGGGTAAACATAAAGCTAAGGAGGTTAATTGCAGACCATTTTTTAGAAGAGACAGTTTGGGGAACAATAATTAAATAGTATTATCCATCCATCCATCCATTCTCCAACCCGCTGATTCCCAACACAGGGTCACGGGGGTCTGCATTAAAAAAAAAAAAAAAAAAAAAAAAAGAGGGGGAACAAGTGAACATATTCACTAAACCATTTTTAATTTTAGAATCTATTATTAGTTAACATTGTATGCAGTATGTGCATTACATACACATTCACAAACTATATTGATCCGTATATTTATTAGATTTACTAAGAAAATGGTGCCACAATGGATCTGGATGCATTCTTCTTGTGTTCTCTATTAATACACCAATGTTTTCTTCAGCATCACACAGGTGCATGTTCTGTTGAATGGCAACTCTAAACTGTCCTGGTATAACTCGGGTGACATGCGCACTGTTTAAGGGGACACTGCAGGGGTCGACAATCTTAACCAGGGTTTCAGTCTGCCTTTATTTCAGTGCTGTCAGGAATGGGTCTGCTTCCTAAAAGTGGAATGGAATAAGCAAGTTCATGAAATAGGAGACAGAGCTTTTACTTAATATTTTCAATAAAACAGAAAGCTGTGCTCAAGAAATACAGTAAGAAGCCATGATCACATAAGAAAAGAGATAACACTAAAGAAATAAAGCAAGAAAGACAGCAGGATTAAGCAAATAAAAGAAGGACACAAAGGCCAGCCCTCATTGCTACATAGAATCTAGGGCATAAGATCAGAAAATGGGAGCTGCACTTAAACTAGAATCAACTTTTAAGCACATGGGATTCATTTTATCTTGCATTGTAATTTGCTTTGTAAATGCTTTATGATGTTAGAAGAAATAAAGTTGACTGACAGACTGGTAATTGGCAACTCCACACTGGCCCAGAATGGATCTGCCCTTTGATGGGTGGACACTTTGGGCCTAAGACAGGAATTGACCGTGAACAATTTTGCCAGAAGAGACTCCTGACCAATAATCTTGCATTTTAATAGAAAAACAATCTTAAAATTTAATTACGACATGAGACTGTGTCATATGTACTTTTGCATGCAATACACTTTGTGTAATACATATATAAACGCTACATACTCACATTTTATAATAATAATATCCGGTGCTGCCACCATAGACTCTAGCTGCCAATACCTTATATCAGTTCATAAGAGTTTGAAAATGCTATGCCATGTATATTACATCTTTTCCAATTTACAGGTGGGTGGTTTGAATAGGTGTGCTTATAAATGTAGATCATGAGTCACAAAACATAACATACCTAAATTCTACCTGTAAATTAAAAGCAAGAACACGTCAGCATCATGGTCTTCTTTTATCAAATATTCCTCAGAAGAATGAACGGATGGACACAGACATTAGACACTGCCCATAATCTAACTCCTCTGGGCTACCAGAGTGCGCTCTGCTGAGAGATTTTAATGAATGTTTGCTTCACATCGCTTTTCATCTTGTCAACACTGTTAACCAAAAACTGCAGTTATGAAAAGACACCAGCTATACTAAATGAATTTAGACCGTTTTTGCCATTTCTGAAAGTATACAACTTTTTGACCCTCTAAAATATCAATATTATTAGCCTTCTATAATCATCTTCTCCGAGTAGGAGCACAAATTATACGTGAAAGCTATAAGCGCAGTCAAACTTGTTTGTATAGGTTTTTAGGTCCCCATTAATGAGCACTATGGCTTAGCTCAAATACGCATGGCCTAATCCATCAGGAAAAACTTTCAGCCCCAATTACCTGCTCTGTCATCCGTGTTTTATGTGAGATGTATTAGATGCTGTGATTGCCAAGAAAAGGCCCATACACACTGGACACTTCAAAGCGAATACTTAGCAAAATGCTCCATACTTAATCTTCTATTAAGCCTATTTATTACTATTAGCAATGTGCTGAATTTACAGAATCGTGGGTTTTGTGCTCTGTCTAATTTCACAGCTTCAATGCCATCCTTAATGATTTATGAAATAATTAAATAAATGCAAAGCAAGCATGTATTTAAATCAGCCCTTTATTCAACACAAAAACTATTCTGATGAAAACCATTTGCAAAACAAGCAGACAACTTCAAAATGCATTGTTACAAAATTGATTGTATAAAAAAACAGCCATTCTCAGCCTCTTAAAAAACAAAGAAGTGGCCAGACTAACACACAAAACTGTATAAAGCAGCCTTTTCCTGAATGTATTTACAGTATACATAGTTTATTCAAAAAGTATTCAGTTCAATTTTTGTACACTTTGTGCTGTAGACTTAAAACCCACAGACTTCAGGTTAAGAACCCCTGTTATAGAGGAATACTAAATGAAGTGATGGTTAGCACTGCTGCCTAAATGATCCAGCATTGTGGGTTTGATTTTCCGTGTCCAGTCAAATTTATGTGGAATTAACTTTAAACTGGTCAGGTGCAAGTATGAAAGTATGCGTGAATTGGCCCTTTGATGGACAGCTTCCCCATTCATGGCTGTTTTCTGCCCTGTGTCCGTTGATGCCAATGTAGGCTTTGGCTACCCCACAACCCAAACTGTATTAAGGTGGCCAGAAAACTTTTGTTACATTCTGCACAAAGCCAGTCTGGTGCATCATCATCACCAATAGTTGTAACTGTAATGATTTTATTGAGAATTCCAATAAATTATACTTTTTATGGCAGTGTAAAACACTTAAAACATATATGCCTGATGATGCCGACATAGGCTTTGGCTCCCCCACAACCCAAATTGTATTAAGATGGTCAGAAAACTTTTGTTACATTCTGCACAAAGCCAGTCTGTCTGGTGCATCATCATCAAAATTGTATTGATTGTATTGAGAATAAATTATGGCAGTGTAGAACAGTTAAATATGGGCAAAACAAACTGTAAAAACATACTATTATTACTCGATTCATCCTTTTTAAAAGATAGACTAGTGCCTATCTAAATGATGGTTCCTCCCTATTACTAGGCACAAACATCCATGCCCACACTGGGCTAATTTTTAATCACAAACAACCTTAAAAACTCATCTTCTGGTCCCTCCCACTCATCAAATACTCCATGTTTCTGAATAAAATACATGTTAACTACAGTATAAGAACAAGCACAATCCACAGAGTGTGCAACTCACATAGTTTCATCTGAGAGCAGCAAGACCTACACTAAATATTGGGACACCACGTCTATTATTGTCTATAACCCACAAAGAATAATTTATTGTAATGGGCTAGAACCTACCCCAGAAACACATAGGATAAGGACAGACTGAACTATGAACGGAATGCCTTTATTGGTGCTCTTGACTTCTGGACCAATTTTGTCCCCTTTATTCCAAGAAATATATGCCCACAATCAAATTAACAGTTATATTTAATTACTGGTAGCCCCACTGCTTCTAAGTAAGGACACCTGGGTTTGCGGTCCTATGTCCTCTTTTTGTGGAGTTTGCATGTTCTCTTGGCAGTTAAAAGACAAGCAGGTTAGGTGGACTGGCATTAGTAAAATGGCTCTAGTGGGTGCGTGTGTGTGTTCTCCTGAAATGCAATGTTGCCCTGAACTTGCAGAGATGGGCTCCAACCACCCATGACCCTGCTAAGTAGACTTAGAAAATGGATGGTACAGTACTAGCAGCATTTCAGGTTTGCACTCTGCAAACTTAACTTTTCGTAGTGCAATAGATAAAACAGTTACCATGACAGTCCATATATGAACAGAGAAATTTATGGAACACTAACAACATACTTATGACCTGAAGTGATAATGTTAAATTCCCAGATGCATAACTGTGCAAAAGAGCAAGTGAGACATGTAAACTAATAAAGAATACGGCAGAATGGATAGAAACAGCCATGGTTCAGATTACTTAAGGGAACCTGATAATATAATCAGCTTAAAATACAAGAACATAGAAGATGGCGATGGAAAATTCTAAGGAAGTCAAAAGATATAAATTTTATTGTCTGGAAACATTACAACATATATTAAGATGTGCATGTATTTTATAAGAGATGGACAGAAAACCGAGTCAAATTTTCTACATTTTCAAAACAAAGTGAGAAAAAATTTGTATGACAAAAATAATTTATCGGTGCAAAAATATCTCTTCTATCTCTAACAGATTATCCTTGTGCATATATTTATGTACATAAAACAAGGATGAAAGAAAAAAAAAAAAAAGAAAAAACAAATCATGCAGGCAGAAATAAAAACCACAATGCCACTGGCGTGAAGTCGGACATGCTGCCATCTGTGCTATTCTGCCACTGTCATATACTGGCAATAAGACTGCATTGACCTTTCTGAAAATTAAATGTGAAACCACAGTTTACTCCGAATTCTTCAAAATTAACTTTTTGGTGAGATGGAGTAGATAATGGAATCTTAGTGTCTCCAGATCTTCTTCAGGACAGATTTGTGCCTTGCATCGGTTGTTGCCACGTTCGAATGCAGCTCTGCCCTCTAAAAATCCAAAACTGAACTCTGCGCCTATTAAAATGCTACTGCACTTTTTAGTATATTGCAGCTTTGTGCTGTTTGTTGTTTTTTGAAACTGTACTTTTCATCAACTTCTTGTAAGCCCAGAAGTGAGTGGTCACAAAACAATAAGCAGTAAAGAATAGGGAACTGCAAACCAAAGACCAGCTGCCAGATACACTCAGGCAAGTGTGAAAGGCTAAGAAGTTTCAAAGCTAATCCACCAAAAACAAACATGGCACCATCACATCCAGAAAACTGACTGGACACCGTGCACGTGCAAAAAAGACGTCAAACAGAAAGGGTGAGATTACACAAAAGGGTGCAATACAAGAGAGAAGAGCAAGAAGGTAAAGTGAATGTGTCAGTTATCCATTATTTCTCAAAAGGTTAGAAGTCCATTTCACAACCACCACCAATTTTAACTGCATATTTCTGACATCGCCTTACAAGATTATTGATGCTTTTGTAACAAAATGATGCTGCCTGGTCCCGAGCCATTGCTGTCATCACTCAGGTTCATACCTCGGGGAGCTTCCTTTATCTAGTAAAAAGAGATTGAAATCTTCAGTTTAAAAGAAAGTGTGGGAAGCATACACAAATCAGTAGTACATTGAGGGAGCTTTGTTTCAGGAATCAGAAACTGTACTTACAGCAACACACAGAGTAGCGCAAAAAAAAAAAAAAAACACAACAAGAGGAGTATAAAATTAGAAAGTCACCATTTGGACTGCACAAATGTCAAATGTTAGCAAGGGTAACCACTTCAGAAAAGCAAAAGCTAGTCAAGCGTGCCAAAATGAACAAGCAGCAAAAACCTTCAGCAGTTTTCCCATCAGCTTAGGGATTCAAAGCAAAAGTTCCAAGAATAAAGTCTAAAGTTTGAAAAGGCTTAACAAAATGAACTATCAAAATCACAAAAGTTTAAAACACGCACAACAATACGCATACAACACAGAATAGAACGCTTTCTGGAGCCTAACTGAACACTCTTACTGGAAAAGGGGAGCAGCAAAATATTTCAAATGCATACATACAGTATCTCTATAATGGATGTGTGTTAAAGTATACTGACTGGTTCACCAATAGTTATGATTATAAGGTACTATATTACATCCAGTATAATCGGCAGTCTTCAACTATTTGCAGCTTTGCATGATGTTTTAGAACCTACAGTATGTGTGTCACCAATAATCAATTTAATTGATTTAAAAATATATATATATATAAAAAGTTAAAATGCACCTCATCAAGCAATTGGGAAACAGTTTAGGGCAAACAAAGCACAGATAAGGACCCAGCACAAAATGTCAGTGGTTCAGGAGACTTTCAAGTTAAAAACCAAAAACACACCCACCCACACCAAGCGGTTATCTGCTGACATAAACAATGAATTATCGTACCATCACAGAATAACTGCTAAGCAGCAACAGCAGCATCTAGGTTTCTCACAAGACTTTCCTGACACCACAAGATGTGCTTTGGCTAACCACAGACCCAATCGCTGTGTCGTGCTGCTAAACTTAGGCTTTGTCAGCTTTATATATTGCCTGTGGATAATTGTTGGCTCTAGACATGTCCTGCTATCTGCATTTCATTCTTCTAGCTTAAACATTAAGACAGACTTAGAAAAGAGCTCTTTATGGGGAACTACAAACACATCGTAGTTTAACGATGACAGCAAAGAAGGGCTAGAAAAATGCAGGAATATGGTATTTTAACAACAGAATATTGTACATCAAGTATAACATTTAGTAAGGTAAATTTCTGAACCTTCAGTTCATATTTGTTATTACAGTATTTATTATCATTGAGCAAATCTATAAAATTACTTAATTACCAATATACTGTGGTTGATAAAGATATATAAAATGCTAGAAGGTTTCTGGACGTTGAAGCACTGAATATGTACAGGGAAGAGACTGCAACTTTTTAAAACATTTAATTGCCTTCTTTAAAACTGTTTAAATAATGCCCTGTGTTTGCCTGGAACAAAACACCTGCTTAAAATACAATTTTTCTTTTCTGAATAACTTTGAAACGTCAATCATAGTAATTATAGTTATCATGTAGTTAGACAGTTATAAACCTGAGAACACCTAATCTGCATATTCATTCTTCTCACGGGATAAAGCTCACTACCTCAACAAAGACGCGGTTACTATTACTATTAATATATGACCATGTGTATAAATAAAGTGCAGAGAATGAAGCTTGCTGTGACTATCTACACAAGTTCAAAATAAGTACACACACTGACAGGTGGTTAAAAATGTACTGTATATATATTTGAGAAAATGCCATTGATAATTGATACATACAAACATCGTTTACAGGGTACATGCACAAAAAAAGTATATAGAGACATAATCAGAGACCAGGCTGTTGAGGTGAAAGCTATGTACAATAACAGAGATAAGGCACACTCTTAAAACATAAGCACATATAATGCACAAACATAAATAATATACAGATGTGCCAAAATGAACAGTTAACATGTCAGTCATCTATGAAATAAAATATTAAAACCTGCTTACTGTAATCCAAATTATTGCTTTAGTGTGGGCTGACCCAGTGCCAGGCAGAATCCAACCCTGGATGAGATGCCAGTCCATCTCTGGGTTCTCACACGCAAATTCTTACATGTGACCTAAATTCTATTATGAATGAATCAAACCTGAAAGTATCTGGGATGTGGGAGGAAAACCTGACCTAAACAGAAAACTGAAACTCTACACAGACAGGAACTGTGTGCTAGGTTTGAACCAAAGACTGTGGATCCATGAATCAGAAAAGCTAACAACACTGCCTCCATAAAGCCCTCAGTATTAGTATGCCTTTTTTCTTTATTTCATTATGGAGTTTTTTTTAACCTGTTACGACAGTGGTACAGTGATATAGCCACAAGCTATAGAAACATTATTTTCGTTTTCCAAACTAAGTCACTCATTTTTATGCTCAATGCTTCGGTTGGTCAGAGAGAGATCAGTTTTCACTGAAAGAATGCAGCATTTCAGCACAATATATGTATTCATAAATAAATGCACTGTATGTTTTTCTCTATAAGACAATATATACAAACGGCTTGCATGGGAAAGTGAGATAACCAAGACTTAACTACGAAATGGGGATAAACAGTGAATGCTGATGAAAAATCGGAGTGGAGACTGGACATGAGACCAAAAACTCTGGAGATCTGCATCAAATTATATTCACTCTTACTCTAAACAAAATACTGCAGCATTCAAGTGCTTGTCATTTGTGAACTTCTGAGGCTGGAATTTATGGATTTGTTTGATTCAAGTACCACCAAACATAGAAAATGGCAAAAAATCATCTCAGAAGTAGATCACATGAAGTTGTAGTTTATATGAGCAACACCGGATGCAAGATAGGAATCAAAAATGCCAACTGAGGGTAAGACTAGAGCAACAGTGGTCTTTCCTGCTATTTGAGTGCTGGACTATGAAGCTGACAGGCAGTAGAACTAACCACTATGGGAGTGCATTGCTCAACTCAGAACCTAGGTTAACAAAAATAAATATCAATGGTCCAATTTATAATTGCAACTTGAAGAAGAGGAAAACATTCAAGAAAAAAATCAGATTTCTGGTAATTCAGATATCATAAAAACAGGGTAACATCCATTGTTCTTCTAGATCAAGTTCAGCATCTGTGCAGACCTAGGCATGGCTTCGTGAAGCTGAAGCTCAAGGCGAAAGGGACAAAGCAAAAACAGGCCCAGGAAGGAATGTCAGTAGCACTTCAGAAGTCATTCAATATTTAAAGACTAATTCTGACAGCTCAATTTATAACTTGGAAAGCAGTGAAAGCATCGTTGAGAACTGAAGGAACGCATTCCAAGTCTACACAAGCTCCTAAACAGCGCTGAACAAGGGTCCAGACTTTAAGAAGTGGCAATGCTACACCCACTGAAAAGCCATAAAATGATCTTAAGTATACAGAACATTTCATAGTGTGTACTATAGTAAAACACTCCACAAAGCAATTGTCATCTTCACACAGAAGTTTATTTAATCAACGAAAATGAACATTCAGGAGATTAATATGATCACAGGCAAAACAGTAAAGTCAACAAGGCAGCACATTAAAAGGGCAAGGTACAAGGTGTAAATTAAGTGTCCTGGATTAAATGGAAGCAGGAAGGACTTTATTGAAATGAGACAGGTTTTTAAATCAGGCATTTAAGGCTCAGAGCTGATGGGGATTCAAAGGCACAAATTGCGAATAGACCTCCACATGTAGGTCTAAAGAAGCAGGAGAGATGAAGCCCTTATTCTTGAAAAAGATGCTGCCTGTTGCAAGTAACTGCTCTACATTACTCAACCCAGCACCTTGTTACACTGAAACAAATAGTACAACACATTATATAAAGATTATACATAAAGTATAAAAATATTGCTAACGATTTCAATCACCTCAGAGAGGCAGAACCATTATCACCTCAATTCCCACCTCAAAACAGCTTAAACTCCACTAAAATATTGCACATGTTGAAGAGCGGGCAGAACAATTCACCAAAATGAGGCAAATGAATATTTAGCATTCATTCAATCATTAATTTTCTGCGCCCATTTTAATGTTTGCCACAGGTTTCATTTAAAGCAAATTAAAGCACAATCAAATGGACAAGGAGAAATCAGAACCAATGACTAAAATAAAGTGCCACGTAAGGTTACTGGACCAGTCCCCTGCCACCTTCTGGCAAGGACTGGTATACCAGGTTTTGCCAAGTAAAAAATCTCTACTTTTATTTGTCTTTGTTTTTCTCTTTGTTTAAGCAGAGAATGAATGTGTGTAGAATGTCACAAGCTGGAGATGCTACTTTATAAAGACAAAGAAATGGTCTTAAAAATGTAACCATTTACTGCTTTGACTTGAAAGCGGAGGGGAGAAAAAAATAAAGACAAAAAAAAAAAAAAAAGATATTCAAAGCGCATACAGTACCATCAATAACTAATAGAATGTGTGGAACACCGAGTGAATTTAGCATTAGAAACATATTTAATTGAAAAAAAACAAAAAAAACACACCACCTAACACTTGCCAGCCTTTCAAAGGGCCTGCTGCTCTGCACTCGCCCAACGTCTTAGCCCTTTACCGCCGTTCCCATCATTGATACATGGAATAAATTAATTAATTAATGTTTTTTTCTTCAAACTATGGTGCCAATAGAGTAAAGTGACAAGCCATGAATGCGAGTTAATTTAACCCATCTTTGTACTTGTCTCCATTCATCTTTCAGAAGTTTTTCTGTGCAGATGCAATACACAGCACAACTTTTTATCAGCACTGAACCATTCATTGAGATACCTTAGAAAGATGTTGTGATCGTTAGAGCTGAAAATGTTTCTCTGAATTGTTTTTTTTTTTTTTTTTTTTTCTTTTCAAGTGGGAGCAGGGACAGGTGGAAAGATTTAATATGAGGTGCAACTGCCAAATGTGCATGGACGAGATACTCTGGTGTCACCCACTGCTGCACCAATGCTTCGCTCACAATCAAACCTAATGAATGAGACAGACTCAGCGTCTGGATTATAACTGTTTACAAATACAGTCAAATCTGTGGCAAAATGCTATACCAGAAAGGTCAGCAGGGCCTTCACTGTTTACATTCGCAATGAGAGGATTACTGATAAGCAGACAGAAACGGAAAGCTAATGTGTGAGAGAAATCACTTACTCGTCTTGCAGGGACTGCTTTTTTTTTTTATTATTCTTTTTGTTTAATTCATTTTTTTACAACATCCACTGTAGCAAAAAAAACAAAAGCCACAGGTGAGCAAAGGGTAAATGTTGGCAAGAGGCAGACAAAGTAATTAGAAAACCTTCACCATCCCCACCACCCCTTGTCTGTGGGATGAAACGGAAGTCTCATATTCTATTTATCGTGTCTTAAGACAGCTTCTACTGCAAGCTGACTATGGTTGAAGCAAATTAATCAGGTCTTTTTATTCCTTAATACAAAGCTTATCTCACCAAGCAGAACATAAATTTAAAAAATGCAGAATGCATTTTTAAACAAATATAAAGGTCTGACAGTGCTTTAATAAGAGCTAAAAGTAAATAAATAAATTATAAGGTTTACAACTGCTTGGCACTGTTGGAACCCTTGCCCTGTAATTTGTTAGGAAAATTAAAACTAGAAAAACTTGCCTAAAAACCTAAAAAGGAAATGGAAACTGGCAGAAATGCCTAAACTGTGAGGTGAAATGATTGGGCAGTTTACCATTTTCTTCAAAAGATTTATGGGGGGGGGGGGTCAATGCTAACAAACGACTCCTCTTCCCTCAATTCAACAAGTCTGCTAGAGTGAAAAAGCATCTCTACATTCAAGATGACATGCCGCACATCACTCACATCAGCTAATGGAACTGGAAACCATGCCTGTGATTGTTTCCACTTAGCACGGTAGTAGGACATTACTAAAATACACACAGAAATAGAAGCAAGCTATTAAAGCGGGCAAAGCAGAGAAAGAAAATGATTTGTTAAAGCAGCGCTTTACGATGACGCTAAGCGATCCAAATGCGTGCTCGTGCTTTGCGAAGCTTCTGGGGATCCATTATAGTGATCTCGAATTAGATCGAATATGAAAGTAAGATGATAAAGAGGTATGACGATTGATATGCAATTATTCATCAGACCTGCGTACTTTCATATATATTACGGGATAACGAAATTATGAAATTAACATAAAACAAATGGAATAAAAGGCACGAAAAAAGATGGACAGTAAACACGACAGTTGATGTGTGCTGAAATAGTATTTAAACCTGAAATGTGGAGGAGAACGGAAATATTAGCGGAACAGATTGTGTGCGTCAATGATAGGGATTGGAAATCATAGGGAAGCCTAAATAAGCAATGGAGGAAGGAGAGAGACACAAAACGATGAATGGAAATATAGTACACAGAGGCAACGCATGTCGTTGTTTACTGCGAGAACGAAGTGATATATGTGAGTGATCTAGAGTGGACGACGCTACAGAGAACAGCCCCTACACATTAAATTTATAAATCGACACTGTGCACGCTAAACACACCGTTGCAGTACGTCATCCTTGATCGCGTGGCAAGCGCTGTTACACGGAGCAGCACTAAACAAATCCTTTTTTACGAATGCGCATCCTTGCAGTAAAACATTCTGCGCAGCCCTCCTTTTAAGTTAAATAAGGAGCAAGCCCCCCACTCTTTTAGAAGTTACAGCGATCCAGCAACAGGCGGCGGTACTCGATCCCTATTTTTTTTTCTAAACGCACTGCATATGAGTGGAGGGGGTGTTAATCACAGACCGATTGCCAGTTCTGTGCAATATTTCCCAATTGCGTAGAAAATATACGAGATCGGGAACCACTGTGTGGATTGGCAGTAAAGAGTGCTAACATGTTGCCCAAACCCCCCCCCCCCCCCTTCCAATCACAACGAGGCGAACGCATGTGCGAAATGATCCGCGCGGCGCCTATACAAAGATGCTGCACACTTGTTGATACCTTAACTTTAGATCTTTTAACAGAAGTTCTACTACTTATTTGCATTCAAATCGCATAATCATTCTCACTTAAAATCTTGAGTCGCGGCTTGGAAAACATAATTTAAAAGCATCCGAAATGTAAACGAACGCGGCTAGCGGGGCTCAAAAATCCGTTCACTTGATTCTCTTCCTTATTCAAAGTAAACACTGCCCTCTTCATTCCTAAACCTGCTACTTTCAAAAAGCTCCAGCACAATCACATTGGATCACTGGCGGCAGGGAGAAGAACAAAACCACGACTCAGATCACAGCTGCCGATTGTTTAAGGGAAGGACGCGCGCCGTTAACAAGTTAGTAGGAAACAACAATTACGATTTTAAAGCAAATAGTGTCCAACGAATCTGACGTTAGCATGGCAGTCAAACTAAAAGATCCGCATGCAATTTCTACTAATGAACTGCAACGATCAAGATCAGAAATACAATACTATAAATAACACAAAGATGACAAACAGTTCACGAGCAGTTGGCAAGGACTACTCGCTTCTCAAAGCCTGACTAATTAGAACTATAACTCATATCACGAACGCACCCCCCACCCCCGAAAAAAAATTACTATATAAATGAATAATTGCCCGGCAGAAACTTATGTTAATAACTTATGGCATACAACAAAACACCCACGAAATCCGAAAATGCCAGTAAACGTTTGCATAAACCCGATATTCCTCCCATTCGCCAAAACAATCAGATGCTCCAACGGTCCCGCGCTAGATTCGCAGCGGTGTGGCTAGTCGCCACATCGTCGCATACACATAACGTGTTCACATTTCCTCTGCATCGCAAAATCACTAGAAGAGCATATCTAAAAATGCATTGAAACACATGTTTATGCACATACACACAAACCGGCAGCTGCAATGCGCCCGATCCCGGATCCTCGTAAACCACTACCCTTTAATTAAGTAAATATAAGCTTACACACAGAGGGAGGAAAAAATAGAACCCATAAGGATTTTCTAAACCTCCACCCCGCTGCGGTCACACATTTGTGAGGGATTTAAAAGCCTGACTTTCAGCCCGCCAAATCACAGTCGATAAGAGGGGGGGTGTCATAATAACAGCATCCTTATGCTCCAAATTCTCACATTTCTCGCTTTAAAAATACGGATCTCTACTCCACGAATATTTAGATGCCTAGTCACTGTTTCAGTGCACAGCAGACCGGATAAAACATTTTTTTGCAATGTGTTTACTCCTTTGCAAGCTACAACGTGTTAAAATAATAAGAAACCGAAACAACCAAGCAATCCGTTGCATTTTAACTTCATGCAAAATGCAGCATATTCTAAAGTCACAGCTCCCACGATTACAATTCCGCAGCATTTAAAAAATAATAAATCCAAGCTAGTGACGGGGATATTTCTGAACTAGTTCTTTCGCTCGTGAGCTGGCGACCAAAGCAGCACAAACCGGAGCGCGCAAACACTCGTCCACCTGCTTCGCAAGTGCAAAGTACTTTTTCTTTCATTTTAACTGTTTATTCTTTCCCTAAATCTCCTCACTTTGCACCACACAGAAAAACGGAAGGAGAAGATGCAGCAGAACTTGCTTTTCTTTTTTCCAGCACATTTGTCAACAACTTCCGCAAGGAAAGTTGTTAAAAGCGGATCACGCGTTACTGCCAACTTCTCCGCTGTAACGTCTCCGCTCCTTTCTTTCTTCTTTCTGTTAGATCCTTGCACCCCGATTGCTCTGATGAGTAATCTCGGTGCAGGGACTAATTTTCTGAGGCTTCACTCCCCCTCATAGCAAATATTCTAACAATCTCTGCTCCGCATCCCCAGCAGTGTTTCTTCTTTCCACTTGCTCTTAGCTGGTCGACGCAAGATAGATGAGCACCACAGACTAAGCCACACACAATGTATTCCGACAGATTGCTTGTTCATTTAGCCCCTACCTTTCAGAGGAAAAGCTGCAGAAACGAAGAGTAAAAAGAGAGATGTAGAGAGAGATCCGCTCCCCACGTTCGCCATGTTGGACACCTGCTTTAGACTGGCGGCGCTGCTTCACCTACGGAGAGCAGGCAGCGATAATGAGATGCCAAGGGGCGGGGCCAGAATGCATTATGCTAAGCAGGAGGGGTAATCACCAATTTAGGCTCTGTTTTCTGTCACCGTAAGGTAAAGGTGGGCTTCGTCGTGTCTTTGGACATAGCAGCGGAGATTCTTAGGCTATCGTTGTCTACCTTAGTGGTGCATTTATTTATCTAGCAAGTTATTTTCAAGTACAACCGCATTAATAACGGGGTGGTTATGCTCGGTAATAAACTACTCTGCAGCGTGTATGACTGTCATGTTGCAGTGCATGTCTGAGGGGCGCTTATACGGCTGAGGTACGTTTTAAAAAGATACACACAGTATGGTATTTAGTAAGCTAATTAAATTGCCAAAACAATATAAATTTTGTGTGTTTAAGAGAACATACACTATTTCATTAAATGTGTGAAGCAAGAGTTTTATTGTAGCAGCCATGCCGCGAGCTATACGGGTGCGATTTGCAAAATATGTAATTTAATAAAAATGAGTTTTTTGATAAAATATAGAAAATGTTAAAATGTTTGTAAGATGTGTGTTTAAAAATACTAATCTGCCCTCTGTTGATGTATTTTTAAACTGAGGACAACAGAGAAGCAACACTGTCTCCTACGTGGATTTGTGATAGGTCCAAGTAATATTAACAGCTACTCTTCCACCAATATGAGTGCCACAGTACAAATGGTTTGTGGAGAACAAAGTAAATATTGCCATTCGACATACTTATTTAACTGTAAAAAACAGATAATATTAAATAATTGCAATGTGTTATACAGTATTTGGATGGAACATTAAATCAGCTGAAAATATAATAAAAAGGATATCACTTGCAGTATGGGTGCCATATAATAGTGGTTGTTCAGATAAAATAATTATTTCACTCATAAAGAATCCATTGTAATATTGACTTTATTATTAGTATTGAATTGTTGCATTTAATAATTTTAATTATAACATGTTCTGCATTAATGTAATATTAATGCATTTCTGTAGGTTAGGGTCTGTTTTTATTAATATTTAATCCCCTACATCCTGCTGGACATTGGAACATGAGTGCAGCATCTGTAATAATGTTTAAATTATTGTGAGAGTCTATGCCTTTAATAATATAAAATCTCCTCTACCAAGAACAGCATTAACAGTAGTTGTAATAATTATGCTGAGAGTAAATGTAAATTTATAGAGTGATGAGAAAGTCACAGAGCAACAGGACAATGAACTGTCTGACTCTTGTTCTCAGGCTTGACCATCAAGACAGAAAAGATTTTATAAATGAAAGCATTTATTAGTGCAGCCACAGAAGTAAACACAAACCCAGAGGAGATTTCTATGTGCCAGATGAAAGCCGTCCCTATTGGGTGCTCAATATCCTAAAAACAATCAGATGATCCTTGACTAATTGCACAACTAATCTCTCACAATTGCTTTTAAAAGGCCAGAATGGTAGGAATATTCAGAGCTGCCTTTCATTCACCATGCATTACAGATCGCTGGACTCTCTACTGCTGTCTTTGTGGGAGGTAAAATTGTCAAGGAGAAGAAACCATCAATGCCTCAGCAGTACCTGATGGTGCCCCAGCACAGACATTTTTGATAAGTGGAAATGAATGTAGACCATTAGACACAAAGTCTATACTTCCTAATTATCAGTCCCTCTTATGGAATTTGTTCACAGTATTGAGGGAAAAAATGTCTTGCTGTTACCTCATTGTGGAACTAAGCTAGTTATTTTGGACTACCCATTAAAATAATGGCATATACCCTAGTGGAACTCAGTGACTCAATCCAATTAACAGAGGATCCCACAACTCTAACTCAACATCAATTTTTCAATCTGTCAGACCATCTTTTTCTTTATAGTATCAAAATCTCAAAAGTTAAGTTCTGGCACAATGAAAAGTACTGCTGTTCCATAGATCTAAAGCCCAATTCATAGTATAGCATTGTCTGTGGGAAAGTTTCCACATTTCGGCCTTGTTCACATGGATTTTCCCCAAGTACTGCAGTTTTCTCTTACATCCTGAAGACAGGATAAGTGGTGACTATAAACCTGGGCCATTTTGTATGATTGTGGAATATATATATATATATATATATATATATATATATATATATATTCATGGCATTCGTAGTCTGAATCACAATCAGATTGTATGGGTGGTTACTTACCAGGTAACACTTGGCTTGTGGTTGGTCAGGATGTCGGCTAACATCCACCATGGTGCCCTCTTTCAGTTGCGAGAAGCAGATCATAGAATGCTTGAAATATATGTATATATATATATATATATATATATATATAGCCATGTCACAGTCTGTAAAAAGTTTCTGTGTTCTACCCATGTTTGGGAAATGGGATAAATCCCACACAGGCATGTTTCAATATGATTAATTGGCAACATTAAACTGGCTTGGTAGGAGAGAGTGTAGTTATGTACATCCATGAGTGTGCCATATCATGGGCTAGTGTTATATTCAAGGTTGGTTCCTGTCTTGCACCAAGTTTTCCCATCTTCTCATAACCCTTAAATGAAGTTAGAAGTTTCAGGGAAAGTAAGTATGAACATGCATATGCATGAATAAATGATTGATAATGGTATTGTATACAAGACCTACGGACATGCCAGGAAATGAAAAAAAAAATTACAGCCTCCATTTTGCTGCTATCACGTGTATTTTATATAGTGAAAACCCACAGAATTTTGGCAGTTGAATTTTCAGCTTGTCAGTTTTATGCAACATTAGTTGACAATGTCCTGTACTTTCTGGCAGACCAAGTGTCAGTCTTTTCTGGCCCTGTTGTACTTTTGTTAACTAGAAGTCATGATGACTAGGGGCAGCACAGTGTACTTTCAACTAAATTTTAAAATACAATGCAATCCCAGCCATGTGACTTTAAGGTTAAAAAATACTGCAATCCACATGTATAGAACCTCATGCTGAGAATTGATTTAGGGCAAAGGCTCACATGGAAGAAGACAGCATGAGAAAAGATTTCCTAGAGGGAAAGTTAAAAGCAAAAAAGCAAGAGGTACCCTGGTTATGGATGTTTAGTACTATGAGAATTGATCTAGTTTATGAGAAGAAACAGTGCCTTTTTGTTGGTTTTACATTTATATTATTATTATATACATAATCTTTTCTGTGCCACATACACATGGGCATACTCCTGTGAATCTCCATAAGCAGCAGTCATAGATGCCCAGATGTTCTTATTCTGATCCAAAACTACTTTTGTCTTTCCACAATTCCCTTCCACTAAACATGGAAACTACTAAGCCTAAAGACTCTGATCCTTTGGGGTCCTACAACTGAAAGCAGGGTAATTCCTAAATGCTTTTAAATACCATATCGCATAATGGAAATGTTTATTTGGGAACACTCATCTTTCACCGGTTTGGCCTCAAATCAGCTTAAGTCATGGAGGCAGCAACAACTGTAATATAAATTACAGGGTGTTAGATAGATAGATAGATAGATAGATAGATAGATAGATAGATAGATAGATAGATAGATAGATAGATAGATAGATAGATAGATAGATAGATACTTTATTAACACCCAAGGGGAAATTCACATTGTTGCTCAAAGCAGCAGCAAAATGAGTGAAAAAAGATGTCTCAGACTTACAGCATTCTTTTGGGTTTTCACTAAACCAGCTTTCTTTCATTACCTTCCAAGTCTTTTCAGCTTCTCCAGCAGATCATTTTCATTTTATCTATCTTTCCATCCTTTATTGATAGCATAATATAACACTTCCTTTACTTATTGAGCTCACGTTGTATGCATCTCAAAAGGCCTCTTTAATTTAATTAAATGTTATTATCATCTGCTCTCATCTTTGTAATCTGACCAGCTTTATGATTAACTCTCATTAGAGCCAGCAACATTAATTTATCACCTTCTAAAGTGAACTAGAAGTGACCAACACCTGCACATATCTCTGCATCATAACAGAAGTAATTTAGGAGCTTTACATCCAGCAAATCAGAGTTTCAAAGCAAATGTGTCATAAAGATGCAAAAGAATCAGTCAACTTGAGGAGATCTAAGGCACACACTGAAAAAATTTACTATGTCACTTGGGGACCTAAGTGGCTACACGTTTTTTTCCCAACCAACTTCTTCTAATTGAACTCCTATCTTAATTAGGCAAGCTGTTATTTCCTAGTTTCTATGTTTTAGTATCAATTAAAGAACTAAGACTACTATTTTTTTTAAAGTAGCAAACATTTATGTATGTGACATGTGGATAATCTAGTAGTTTCTCATTTTAAAGATTTTTATCATAATTTTCATGATTTTCATTCCCCTGTCCCACTCCTTAAGCCTTTATGTACTAATGGGCACTCAAAGAATATGATGCTAATGTAACTGCAGCCTTTGAAAATTCAGTGTTTGCTCCAATATCTATGTCACTCATCGGTGTCATTTTTAGGATACAATTAAGGAAAACAGCTGAAGTAACAGAAAATTGCAAAACAGAGTTAAGCATTTAAAATGATGGCAAAAATGCATTTTCTAAATTTATTATAAATATAATTCTTGCACTATTGTGATTTTCTGAAGGCAAAGTAAGAGAGGAAAAAATAACCAAATTAAACAAACAGATTAATTTAAAGAAAAATGGCTTCTCGATTGCAAAACCCAAAGTTACAGCAGGCCACAAGACTGAATTTGAGAAGCACAATGTATCCACAACAGAATGTGGATGCATGCAATAGCAGATGGGTGAAATATTCACAAAAAGTATTACAAAAGCATGTTGTGAATGTTAACATATCACACTGAACTGAATTTTTGAAAAGTACATTCTCAAACAAAACTGAAAACTTATTTATGGTGCATACCTGATGTAGACAATAGTAGATTGCTGAAATAATCCAAATGTAGTTGAGCAAAGTGTCATTGTCAAACATAGCACAAGATATTAGTCACAACCATAAAAAGTATATTGACTAATACAAAAATGAAAATGTGTACACAGCAATAAACAAGCAGTGAGATTGCTTAAAAAAAACTTGAAAAAATGCAACACACATATTGCATTGTATGAAAATTCCCTAATGTGTTAATGGTTCAGTTCCATTGGTACTCCAGTTTTGGATTAACAGTGACATTGTACACATAGAAGATTTTTCATTTTTTGAGAACATTATCCCTATATTTTGGGGAACAGATTTGTACCACATGGTCCTTCCTTTCTCTATCAATTACTTCAAAACATTTTACTAAGCACAGATACTTCATGATGCATATACACAGGTTTAAATGGAAGCACGTTGTCTGGAGAGCTGGTGGCTTCTTTGTCATTTGCACTTTATTGTTAACTGATGGCTGGCTAAGAAAACAGGAAATAATTAAAACCTTAATAACAACAGGTTAAAACCAAACAATTAGTAAATAAATGGGTTCTAATTAAAAATTTGGTTAAAGTAAAAACCTGCGGCCACTGTGGACCTCTTGGACTGGAGCCGAGTACCTATGCACTACCTTATAGCAAGGTGTGTTTGATGGCTGCTCTCTATTGTAATACATAAATAAAATTTTATTTTAAAAAATCTACAGAGGTTGTACCAAATCATGTAAATGATTAGCCAAAAAAACAATAATTAAAGTTCATGTTGTCAGTAAGTTATCAAAACAAAAATAGCTGGCAAAAATTTCTGTCAGAATGTCTTCCAAAAATAACAACAATATGACCAACATAACAACAGTCACTCTTGCACTCTTACATTCCTTACAACTTATACTATTTAACTATTTCTATTATTGCACTCAGTTCATATGTGCATTATACCTAAGTGCAATATTTAGTTATTATATTGTACTGCATTATAATTTAACTAGCAAAATACCCGCGCTTCGCAGCGGAGAAGTAGTGTGTTAAAGAGGTTATGAAAAACTAAAGAAAACATTTTAAAAATAACGTAACATGATTGTCAATGTAATTGTGTTGTCATTGTGTTGCTGTCATATATATATACAGTGGTGTGAAAAACTATTTGCCCCCTTCCTGATTTCTTATTCTTTTGCATGTTCGTCACACAAAATGTTTCTGATCATCAAACACATTTAACCATTAGTCAAATATAACACAAGTAAACACAAAATGCAGTTTGTAAATGGTGGTTTTTATTATTTAGGGAGAAAAAAAAATCCAAACCTACATGGCCCTGTGTGAAAAAGTAATTGCCCCCTGAACCTAATAACTGGTTGGGCCACCCTTAGCAGCAATAACTGCAATCAAGCGTTTGCGATAACTTGCAATGAGTCTATTACAGCGCTCTGGAGGAATTTTGGCCCACTCATCTTTGCAAAATTGTTGTAATTCAGCTTTATTTGAGGGTTTTCTAGCATGAACCGACTTTTTAAGGTCATGCCATAGCATCTCAATTGGATTCAGGTCAGGACTTTGACTAGGCCACTCCAAAGTCTTCATTTTGTTTTTCTTCAGCCATTCAGAGGTGGATTTGCTGGTGTGTTTTGGGTCATTGTCCTGTTGCAGCACCCAAGATCGCTTCAGCTTGAGTTGACGAACAGATGGCCGGACATTCTCCTTCAGGATTTTTTGGTAGACAGTAGAATTCATGGTTCCATCTATCACAG